>NC_088858.1:41913008-42513008 GCF_963853765.1 Magallana gigas
ATCAGAAAAAAACTATTTTTTAAGATCTCCACGAACAATGATTATTTAAGGAATAAAAAATCCTTCTTTGAGTATTTACAGTGGCAATTTTCGTCGGGGCGTGATCAAATCCAATACGGCCCAAAGGACTATATGAATTTGATCACGCCCCGACCGATATTATCACCTTATAATATTTAAAAAATGAGTCCTTGATTCCATGATACAGATATTTATATAATTTTCAGCAATTGTATAATTAAATAATTATTTGAATATAAATAAGTAAAACCCGCTTGCGCCCTAGTACGTCATTTGATATTATTTGTTTCTATAATACAAAATCGATACGTATTTTTATGATAGGACACAATTACACTGAAAAATAAAAATTCAAAACTTACAAATAAAGACTATAACAATTATACTATATGTTCCCCAGGACCGACATTTGTGTGAATCAAATTATAAGGAAACACCATAAGATAATTGATTTATTATAATATCAATAGGTTTTGATCATTGTCTGCATCAATTAACCAGTGTGTGCAATCATGGAAATCGTCCTTGTACAAAATACTGATATAACCTTTCTATAAAATATATAAAATATCAATAGCAGTTTCTGTCCTCACTTTCAACCGATAATATATATATATAATCAAAAAAGAAAAAGAAAATGAACAGTTCCAAAGTTTCTATTCACTAGCGCTTTCTGGATTTACATCCTTCTTCAGGTGAACGTACATAAGTTATCTAAAAAAGAAAACAACGACTTTGTTTTGAATGCCCAAAAAGTCGCATAACTTATGTACGTTCACCTGAAGAAGGATGTAAATCCAAAAAGCGCTAGTTAATAGAAACTTTGGAACTGTTCATTTTCTTTTTCTTTTTTGATTATTTATACTGTGTGATATCACCTTTCACTCATTTTGGATTATATATATATATATATATATATATATATATATATATATATATATATATATATATATATATATATATATATATATATATAAAATAAAAAATAACAGAAAGCCGATGCAAAACTCTACCGGTTTCATTATAATCTTCAGGAAAAACGATTTTGTTCGTTAATAATATTTCGACATCAATTATCAAATAACAATGTACACTCTAGAACGCTACAATCTTGTTATGATTACTAGTATTGCTTTTAATGAACTCTCAAGCTCATATTTAATACATTAAAAATAAATCGGGGGACAATTTTTACCAACAAGTGTGTTTTAAACTGTTCCAACGGAGGCGAAAGGCAGTTAAACTCCTGAAGATTATAATGAAACCGGTAGAGTTTTGAATCGGCTTTCTGTTATTTTTTATTATTTATTACTTGTGTGGATTAACGATGGTATATGAATTTTATCCAACGAGTTATGTGTTTTCTATCCCCGAGCCTTGGCGAGGGGATTATAGAAAACGCAACGATAAAAATCATATACCATCGCAAATCATGAGATATGCTTTTTATCACATCATTTAAATTTACCAGGTGGTTTTTTTTTTGGTTAAACCTCAGTCTCTTTTATAAAAATTATAATTGTGAGCCTCACAACACATTTACTTTAAGACGTCAACTACGTTACGCACGGAAAAAAGTTCCTTAAAGATTAACAAACAAACATTCCTTTTCGAGCCTGTTTTTATCGATTGATGGAAAAAATATAAAACAACATTAAATGTTTCACATTTAAAATTCTACTCTTTTCAACTGAATGGTTTCTTCCCAAAAAAAATTATCCCATGAGTGATATCCACCGTATATTGAGATAAACATGTGATAAATGAATGATATATGTTGAGAGGTAAACGACTTGATGTCGTTGATGCTCGTGTGAACTGTTCGTGTAACCGTATTGAGATAACCGATAAACACTAATTTTATTCACATTGGAGAAATTTGTTTGACTACATAACCAACCACTTACAGATTACATGTAGGAGCTAACACCTATTGAAAGTCAGTAGTTTAGGGCTGTTGATTAATCTATGTAAATTAAAACATAATTAAGAAAGTTAGCTCAATTCAACTTTTATTTCATCATTCAACGCATGCATTTAAAATTATTGCTTTGGTTTTTGTTTGTAAACATATTCTTAGCACTGCAAATTCAGTCAATATGAAAGTCATCCTTTCATGACTTATTTCTGATTCAATTTTACTACGTGCCATCTTGCAGATGTACGTAACCTTTAAAAACGATTATAAAAATCGTATCGATATAAGTGTATATACAGCCAGGTTTTTACATGTATAAAAGGGTTTTATAAAATGTTCTATCAAACTACATATTCATAATGTACCAGTAAAAAAGGTGAACTTTCGTCGTAGACCCGATTACTAGTATTCCTTTTAATGAACTCTCAAGCTCATATTCAATACATTATTAATAAATCGGGGAACAATTTTCACCAACAAGTGTGTTTTAAACTGTTCCAACGGAGGCGAAAGGCAGTTTTGTAGCCTTTTCGCGAATAAGATAACTCGTTTCATTACTTTTCCCGTTTACTGCCTCCTTTTAGATTTTTTCCAGCACCCAAGACAATTAAAGAAGTCTTCAGTTCTGTAAGGCTTCAACTATAGAATCCTTTCTTCTATTATTATTAATTTTTCCTACGATTTTGTACATGCAATTATGTAAAACTTTCCTTTTCTTTTGTCTCTGTTAACGTGCAAAATTGCAACTCGTCACCCCCACTTAGCACGTCGGGCAGTGATTCGACCTCTGGGCAGAGGGCTCAAAGCTTTATTGTTGCCCATATACCCAATCTACATTTGTATTTTTTAAAATTAAAATTCTTTCCTTTTTGATAAGACATGTAATATTTTATATCACACTGTTTTTTAATGCAATAGCTATGGTCGGTGGGGACCATACCAAAGACTACAACTGGCATTTACCTACTTCCATCTCTTGGAAACAACGTTCCAGCTAATGATCGGAGTGTTTATTGGTATAGAATTTTAACACATAATTTATATAACTTTGATCTTGATATAATTTTCTTTACCTTTATAGAAGGGTGTTCTGGCAACATGACGTTTTAAAAAAAAACAAATTTCATTCTCAGAATTAAATTCATTACTTTCGAAGACGCTTTCATGCAAACAATGCAGTCTCCAATTAGGGCCATTTTGGAACATAATAAACAAGTCTTGTTTTAAATATATTAAATATTGTATCTACCTGTTTCGACGGTAAGACTGTGAGATGATAATCTTATATTTAAATTCTCTTTGTCAGATATGACTGCAAAGTACAATGATCAATCATATATTTATATATTGTACATTTAGAATTGCCATTTTTATCAGCTAGAAGAGACTGTTTATAATTTTTTTATGGTAAAAGTATCTTAAAAATACGTAACTATATAACCCATTGCAGGGTCATTATGCATTAGATGTGGACCTTTTAACATTCAGTATGTTTTTATAATAATTATGATGATTTTTTTCATTCAGTATGTTTTTATAATAATTAAGATGATTTTTTTTCTATATTTGGGGCACAACTTCACAACCGTAGTAAGCAATGCTTCCTACATAAGTGTCAAAGGGGGAGAAGAGTGTAGTAAAATTAATACTCATATTACACGTATAACATCTCCTTTTCAGTGCAAATGCGCCTTCATACATATATGTACATTGTAATGACATTTTTTTTTAGTTTTGTTCAAATTAATCGTTAACGGTCTTTCTCTGTTTAATTTTCTAAAGTATTCAACATTGACTAAATCAGCAGCAGACTGAGAAAAAATAATCAAGTCATCTGCGCACATCAGTGAAAATAAAGGAGAGCTGGTGTATTTCCATTACTTAAAAAGTCCATTTTGCAATCATTAACATGTCATATATATTTATACATTGACATATAAAAAACATTTATATTAGTCGGAGTAAGGATACTAACTCAAATTGACTTATGCATCATGCATTGCTCAAAATCATTATTTGATTTTTATATCACTGAAAATAAGGGGGTGGGAGTTAAAATAAGCATTGGTATCTGTTTAATAAGCCTGGGTTTCTTTTATTTCAGCGTATTCACCGGGATTTCAATGCGCATCCTCGGATCACAAAAACCAGTCTCTGACTAATACATCTTTTGGGACCACGTACGAAACGTGTGACAAGAAAATGTATAGAAATGGTTCCATACGACATGGATTGAAGTCTGTTCAGGGGTGTTTTGAATACGTGTACTTTTTAAAGAAACATAGTACCATCGTTACTGAGGTATAATTACAAACACGTTCTTTTTTAAATTTTGCACAGTAAACAATATGCAATAATAAAAAACAATTGTACTGTTGGATAAAATTCACTTTCTAACTATCATATATTCTTATAATGTTGTTTTTATTAAAGGAAAAGGGACCCGGTAAAAAGTGAATAAATGAAGATTCAAATTGAGCACAAATCACATCATCTATTGATATTTAAACCATAAGAAACAACAAGTTGTAGCGCTGAATTTAATGTATATAAAAGCACGAAGCTTTACAACATAGTAGAGGTCAGCCGACATTCGTGATTTTATTTAGTAAATCGAGGACGGGCATTCAAAACAAAGTCGTTGTTTACTGTCAGCCTAACCATGCACAAGACATAAGACGCATTGTACATTTAGAAAACTCCCGTGAAAATAAGAAGTTTGTACAACATTAACTAAAATATAAAAGTGAATGAAAATTCGAAGTTTTTTCAAAAGCAAGTGAAAGCTATTACCTGCGTGACCCATGTTTGAACCAACGTATGGAATAGATTATTTCTAAAGTCACGTGGGTTCTATCAAGTTAGTCCTGTCAATAAGCTCACTGTAAAACACTTACACGTTTTAAAACGCTTTCCATCGACTTTGTATGGTCAGGAATTCGTGTTCGATCACTATAGTTATATGCAATTTAAAAGCTTTATCCGATTTTTTTAAGACGTAAAATAAAGCATTTAGTATAATTTAGCAAACGCACAAATCGATCCATCAACAGAATTCTGCTGATTCAAATGACTCCTCCCTCTGATTTAAATAGACACAATTCAAGTAGATTCACTGCAACATTTCTGGATTTAGATTATCTATAGGTATTTAAAAATCCTCAATTGTTTAAACTGTATGCTAATTTTGGTAAATTTGAGCTTGCATTTAAATCAGAAGTATCCAACAGAGCTTACATATAACAGGAAATCAAAGTACTGAAGAACTGACGGGGGTCGATTTTATCGATTATTATTTATTTTAAATCAACGATATGTTATTTTGCTTAGCAAATAATTTATAATATATATTTGAATTTACGCACATTTTAATATTATGAATTCTCGGACTTTTCCGACAAGAATTTCGAGAAAACCCCGTATGAGCCATGTTGGGTAATATTAAAAAAAAACCTATATATCAGTAATCGAAATATTTCAAAAATTGTATGGATCCTAGCAATAATAAACTCTAGTATCGTTCAACCAGACGCTCCGCTGTCTCCGTTAATCTCCAACAAGCAAGATATAATACTCTCTGTTAACACCGGATCCCGTGATAGCTTGATGACGCGACCACTGACTTTCTGCTTGTCGGAGATTTACGGAGACAGCCGATGGTTGAACGAGACAACATGTATATTGAACTCTGGGGTAGGAATACATTCGACTGCTAAAAATATCTAAATTTGACTATTTTCAAGGTATTAATAAATACGTTTCCTTAAAAAGATTCTTCAGCATACATTACATCGAATTCATTGATTATTTTCAAGAACTAAGTTTTGTCAGCGGTGATAATTTGTGCTTAGGTCCAAACACTGTTTCAGTTCCGGTTTGTCAGAGTAACTGCGTAGGAGAGTTGATTAAAATCAACTCCCAAAAAGCAATTTATTGATATTTTTTACCTAAAAACGGCACTATAATAATTTATCTGTATCTTCCAGTTTGATCTGGTATGCGATCAGGCCTATTTAGCAGAACTAATTCAGGCAGTGCTAATGGCAGGTCAGATAGCTGGGGCAGTCTTTGTTTCGCCAGTCTGTGACAGGATGGGACGGAAGACTGTTCATCTCTCCTGTAACCTGTTAACCTTGATCATAGGAATAAGTGCTGCATTTGCCCCGAACTACACCATACTGGTTATCTTGAAGTTTATATTGGGTGTCTTGCAGCAGGTTTTTATATTTTAACTAATTCTATTTTTACATATTACACATTTACGCTCAATTTTCAGCTGTAATTTCTCTATGTAGATTGAATTTGGGAGGTTTCATAAGGGTCTGTTAGCCCGACTGTAGACGAAGCGACACTTTGCAAAAAAGTGGATTGAGTTGTTTCTCTTGCAAGGACAACTCAAAAGTAAAAACGGGGGAAAACAACATTCCTCGTATTTGTGTTAGGAAATATTTTGGAAGTAATGTTATGAAATTGTCTGAATTTATTGCAAAAAATTATTCCTTGAATAAATGGATTGCCTCATCCCGGCGTAAAAAAAAATCCCATGCATGAAAGAGGGTTTTTTCATATGTTTAATAACAAAGTTAAAAACCTCTGAAAAACAATGGTCTCTGGGAAATATGTGGGTTATTTCTCATTTATTCATTCATAAGTGTGTATGTGTTGGTGTTGTGTTGTGTGTGTGTGTGTGTGTATGATTGAATGTCTATTCTGCATGTCTGTTTTATTGAAAAAGAAATAAATTATTTTTTAAAAAGTCTATATTTGTCTATTTTTTTAGAATAACACATGCATATTTTTAATATCTGCCTTAATAAGTCTAAAAACTCAAGATCTATGAAATAAAAACTACTTGTTCTTATATCAAATTTTTCTTCTAAAATTTGTTTATAGGGGATGGTTATGTCAGGGGTGGTCCTAACATTAGAAATATTTCCTGAACGCATCCGATTTCAGGCAGCAATATGGGGAGCCTTTGTAACCTCCAGCGGATTGGTCGTCATGACTGGCATTGCATACCTGTTACAAAACTTTTCGTGGAGATACTTGCAAATAACCTTAAGTTGCTTTTCACTTCTAAGTCTTATTCAGTATTGGTAAGTTTAAAATTGATGTTGAAGTAGTTCTTGTTATGAATGCATACTACTCAATTAACTATATATATATTGAATATTAAAATCACAATATTCCATATCACTATACAATATACTCTAAAATAAAAACGCTTTACTTTTACTGTCTCCTAGATAATACATTTTGATAATAAATTACATTTAATTGATACTAGGACTCAGGACGAATCACTAAGATGGTTGATTGTAAATGGGAAAATGAAGAGGATAGAAAAAATATTACTCAAAGTAGCGAAGTGGAACAAACTAGACTACGAGGATCTAATGCAAAATGTTAAACATAAAATGGCAACCGTTAGGGATGGAAAAGAGGAAACAAATGAAACACTGTTACAGAACGAAAATACTCATTACAAAGCAGAGAAATATTCTATAAAGACGATCTTACACACTAGGTCAATCCTGATTATATCTTCAATGATGTGTTTTATTTGGTAAGTATGACACCACATTAGAATAAAGCTTTAAGATTATATACATTTTTTGACCCGTTAATACAGGTGATTTAATGGCATATTTGTTTATTTCAGGGTTACAGATAATCTGACTTATTTTGGATTGACCTTAATGGCGACATCTTTGGCTGGGAATCGGTTCCTTAACTTTTTCTTCTCGGCGTTTGTTGAATATGTTTCATTGACATTGAATATTATCATGCTACATCGGTATGGCTCTTTCTACAAAATATACAAATATTAAAAATCATGATGTGTATATTATTTGTTCAGAACATTATAATATTTTAAAATGTACCGAATTTCTGAAAATTTCAAAGAAAAAAAAAGTTCGCTCAAAACATGTACATGTTTGTATCTTTGTTTTACATGTCGAAACGAATTATCTGGTTTTTTTAATCAGTCATTGCATTTATATTTATGTAGGCTTGGACGAATATCAACCTTGATCGTTTTTCACAGCGTTGCTGGGATATCTTTGACACTTGCCACGTTTCTAAATTATTTTACAGGTAAGTTGTAACTAGAATTCGAGATTCTTTATATCTCTAAATTTGCTTTTAATTAAGTCTCCCAGACGAAGTTTGGAGACATTGTTTTTGTACGGTTCTTCTTCTTTCCCGCTCTGAACTTGTCCGTCGCGTTTCTTAGAAATGGCTGATAAGAATTGCACAAAACTCTAGGATACGATACGCCTGCATATCTTAATGTGCTCGCTGGTTTGAGTTTTCTCATTTGGGGTTGGTCAACCCTTTTTCTTGGGGGTCAAAAGGTCGTGAGGTCTAAAATTGAACCTTATGGGAAAAATCTTACTCTATTGTAAATGGTTTAAACTTGAAAACGGACAAAAATAATAATAATAGGGTTTTTTCAGAATCATATATTGACTGTTACTGGCAATATTTAGGGTTTATTAGATCTGACCCCGGGGGTCCTTACCTCCCAGCAGGAATTGGAAATAACCGTATATCTCTGAAACTGTTAGAATCCTGACCCCCAAGCCATATATATTCTTGTTCCACGTGTTAAGGGGCATCAAATGGTATGTAGGTCATGGGCCCCGAGAGTAGTCCTGACCCCCCTCAAACAGGAAGTGCATTAATAACTTGAAAATGGTTAAGATCCCCAAGTGATAGAGGGCATCAACTTGTATGTAGGTCATGAGGCCCGGTTGTGGTCCTGACCCCCTCAAACGGGAAGTGCCCAAATATCCTGAAAACGGTAAAAAAAAAAAACATCCCTAAACAATATACATTCTTGTTCCATATGTTAAGGGGCATCAAATGGTATGTAGGTCATGGCCCCCAGGGGTGGTTTTGACCTCCCTCAAACAGGAAGTGCCCAAATATCTTGTTAACGGTTAAGATCCCCACCCCATAACCGTATATATTCTTGTTCCTTATGTCATGTTGGTTCACCTGATCTATAGTTTAGGACCCCTGGGGAACATCATGAAACTTCAGAAATAAGAAAATCAAGTTCTAAATCTTTTTGTCTGTAAAGTTTGACCCATGTGGGTCATCCCTACTCCCAATGATGGCCTCGTTCGTTTGGGAGACTTTATAATCGCCCTGATTACAATTACATCTTGTTTTAATTGTTCATCATACTCATCTTCAGAGTATTGTTGTTCATTAACTTTGCTCTTTGCTATTAGCCCTGCTGTCATTTCTTTTACAAAAGTTGAACAAACATAATGTGTATTTGGAGTTTTAAACAAATTTCAAAAGACGATCAAATACAAATATTCTTTTTCTTAATATGAACTAAAGGTACTGTGAGGAAGCTCACGAATGATACCTCCCGCTAGGAAAATACAATAACCTAAGTATTTCTATATTGAAAGGTAACAGGTGCACCATTTTGTTTGGTGACCTTGAACTTGCAAATACGACCATAGCTTACGATCAGGAGATATTTACAGATCACATGCAATCTTCTATTCATTTTTATTACAAAAATATGGCTTACACAGAATTTTTTTTTTTGCAATTTTTTAACAATGACCTTGAATTTGCAAACCTAAACCTGGGTCAAGTTCATGACACAATCTCAGCTCATTTTTATGTGAGGTATGAGCGTCCAATTTTTCTCCATAGAAAGGTATAGACAGGACACAAATTCTTAATCTTTTCTTTTCAATGACCTTGAACTTGCTCAAATGACATAATTTTTCACTCATTTTGGAGATATATATATATATATATATATATATATATATATATATATATATATATATATATATATATATATATATATATATATATATTTATATAAATATATATATATACTTAAATAAATAAATAAATAAGGAGGAAATACAGAAAAGGACCGCATCATAATTCCAGGAATTCTTCCTCGGGACAGAATTGGACTCAAAGAGCTCATTCGGGAAACTCTTCACAAATATCACGACAAAATCCGGAGAATTCTTTTTTAGGACAACGCCGGTCACAAACGAAGCGGAAAAAACAATAAACAGTCGGGAAAACATTGATTGCACAATTCCAACAGAGCCTAAAATCATCAACCTTTCGCAAAGAGACTTAAACACTGGTAAAATACAACTTTTGGAGCATGGTTTAAAATTCACACCAACACCAAAGTCTGATAAGGTTGATGTTGTCACGGACACGGAAGAATGTTGTCGAAAATTACGTTTAAAAGAGTTTTTACAAAATGAAAAAAACAATGACATATCTCTAGTTAAAAACAATAAGGGATTCAAACCACCGTTAAATAGAGATAAACATCTGGAGGATTATATTTCATGTCTTCGCAACACTGCGAACTCCAACGTGACAGATAAAACTGTTAAGTCTAATATTTCCCACAAACAATATCAAGCAATGCAAACATTGAAAAATGACCCATCAATTATAATAAAAAACGCCGATAAAGGAGGGGCTATAGTCATAATGGATAGAGACCATTACAAAGAAATGTCACTTTCTCAACTTCAAGATCATCAGTTTTACACAAAACTGGAACAGAATGAAGATCGGCGAACCATGCTCAAAATAGGAAAACTTACCAGAAAGTACCAAGACAATCTAACGGATAATGAAATTGAATATCTGACTAAATATGAGGTAAAATCTAGTAATTTTTATGGTTTGCGTAAAATCTACAAATGTAAAAATATCCAAGAAACCAAATGATCTAAAACTGAGGCCTATCATAGCAGGACCCGCATCTAGCACACAACGGTTAAGCAATAAGCTGGATATCATTTTGAAACCGCTATGCACCAAAGTGACAAGTTACGTTCGTGATGATATGGGTTTTCTGAACTACATCCCACAAACAGTACCAGGAGACACGATCCTTGTTACATTTGATGTAAGCAGCCTATATACTAATATTCCTCATAATTTAGGATTAGAGGCAATTCAATATTGGTTGGACAAGCATCCAGATCAAATAGATAGATTTTCAAAAGAGTTCATCTTAGCCGGACTAAAACTTGTACTAGAAAATAACACTTTCCTCTTTGGTGATGAAAATTATCTACAGATAAAAGGTACTGCCATGGGCACAAAAGTTGCCCCTACGTATGCCTCACTTGTAATGGGGTACCTTGAAGAAAGACTTTATAGTATATTGCCGGCTATCTTTGATGCCGATTTTACGCTATACATTAAAGAGAACTGGAAAAGATACCTTGATGACTGTTTCATCTTTTGGACCAAAACGGAAGAGGATCTTATAAAATTTCATTCTATTTTAAATGAACTGCAGGCTTCGATAAAATTCACTATAGACGTCCATCGTGAGAAACTCCCATTCTTCGATATTCTTATTATCAAAGACGGCGAGAATATCATTACCGATTTATTTAGCAAAGAAACAGATTCCCATCAATACTTGGATTTTCATTCATGTCATCCGTCTCATACAAAAAGGAATATTTCATACAACATGGCACGGCGTGTATGTACTATTGTGACTCACCCTTCTCTTCGCCTACAAAGGCTTCAAGAGTTAAAACAACACCTTAGACGACAGAATTACCCCGTGGAACTTATTAATGACGGAATTAACCGGGCTATGGATATTCCTTTAGCACAACTTAGAAGGACCCGCCTTAAGGAGAAGAAACAAGATGAGAAAATTCCGTTTGTAACTACACATAATCCGTGTAACCTATTATTTTTAAATCAGCAAAACGTTTTTTTCCAATATTAGAACAATCAGAAAATATGAAAAAACTGTTAAACCAATCATCTATCATAAACAGCAGAAGACAAGCGCCGAATCTGAGGAAAATTCTCTCCAAAGCAAAGTTCTCGTCCAGCAATACTATTTCCATCAAAAAGTGCGGCGACCCCCGATCTGGAACATGTGACCTTATACAGGAGGGAGAAGGAATAATATCAAAAAGCGGCCAAATTTTAAAACCTAATGCCCCAATGAACTGCAAATCGTCTAATTTGATATATTGTGCGACTTGTCCAACATGTCGAGAAAATTATATTGGCCAGACTAACCAGCTCAACGCCCGAGTGAGAGTCCACAAACAACAAATAAAGGACGAAACAGTGAGAAACACTCTATGTTCGGAACATTTTGGAAGTGCGGAGAGGGAACATTTAAAATATTTCCGTTTTACAAAATGTGGACTTCAAATGAAATCGCCCGAACCACAAAAGAGGACTATTTTATTAAAATATTTAACCCGAAACTTAATCGAAAATAGATTTATCATATTTATAATTTTTTATATGTATTGTATTAGATGTCTATGCATTGCTTAACTGCGTTGATAAAGTTCACGCCATCGCTACCTTGATGTACATTGTGACGTCATAATGAACTTTAAAAACACGACGTCATTGACAACGTTACAAACAACGTTTTTAAGTTAGCTCGCGGGTTTACCTGCTTGAGAGAAAACCTACCTTGAAAATTTGTCCACGTGATCCATAGGTTTCAGAGTTTTATTTCTAAAAAAATTTTGAGATTCGTCTGCGCGGTAATAATGTTATCGTATTTCAAATACAGTGTCATTGATAAAATCAAGCAACGCCATTTCAATGAAATATATAGTAAAATGCACATCTTACTCGAGAAACGCATTACAAAACCATACTCCAAACTTTTAAACGATTCAGACGAAATTAATTATACTCAACACAATAACAGAGGAGATAATTATGAATCGATTCATAAAAAATAATCAGTATGTGTTCTCGGCCAATATTTTGCAAAACAACTTTAAAGATTTAAAAGATTTCTCAAAACCATATATTTTCATTACGACGTTAGCCCGACGTCATCATTTACTTACGTCTGAGAACCACAAAATTAAAATGCATTTATTGACAAGACTAGCTGATTAACACATTTTAGAACTTGTAAATACTAATTAGACATTATTGTGAATGTTATCAAATGCACAAATGCAATTATTGTAAGGCTGTAATACAGAAAATTGCTATTATTTTATGAAATTATGAGTCAACCAATGCCAAACCAAAAATGCCAAGCAACTACTGACATAATAAGTTTGTAATCGTATAAGCCAAAAGAATTTTTAAAAAATTGATCGGTAGATAAAATTACGGAATTCATTATTGTAAAAAAAAAACCCCGATTTTATTGCATACTGTTCAATTAATTTACTTGTCTATTTTAAAACATGATTTTAAATGGAAGAGTTCCAACGCACACTCTTACTTTATAGAACAAAGTGTGACATCTTTAAATTTTCAGCACTTGATATTATAAATGTTTGTATAAACAGTAATAAACTGCATTTAAGCTTTTTGTAATTTTTCCTTTTAAGCTTCTAAATATCTCATTTGTCATTTTAAAAAAGCATGTATGAGTTTTACTCTTTACGTCGATTCCTATTGTGACGTCAGCAAACCCGCGAGCTACGTTAATTTTGTATAACTGTCTGAAGAGCCGACATGGCTGAAAGCGCTAACAGTAAACAATTTATTTAAAGCTGCTTGGTCCGATTTTTTTGCAATTACAGTATCAATTTTTTTTTTCATACAAATCATTTATCTTAGAAAGTTATGGACTTTCTCCTATTTACACCAGCAGAATCAGTCTCCTTTCAAAGTTAGAAATATTCAAAGTAAATAAAAATAATTTCTCTTTGGGCAAACGAAAAAACAAACCAAAATGCATCACGGGAATGTTTAGAAAAGGAGACCGCTTGGTTTCGTCCCCCGAATGATTGGGGTTATTCAACCCGCATGCTATGCATCAATTGTAAAGAAAGCAGACTTTGGAAATATTAGCGAACAAAACGTACACATGTTTATTTGTAATTTGTCTGATCATTTTGACCTTTATTAAAAGCGATGTCAAATTCGTAATACAACCATACCCGTCTCGTCGTCAAGGGTGAAATTTAACATGAGGCGAAATAACGCGGTACCTTTTAATGTCGTTTGTTTTGTTAGCAAATTTTGTACGTATTTTTCTTCATTGAAATTTGGCATAATTGACGGGTAAAACTACTGCAATGTCTATTATTATTCATAAACTTAGCATAGCCATCGTTTAAGAACGTGCATAAAATTTGATATAAAATCGGACCAAGCAGCTTTAATTTGGACTGTCGCATTCTGTTTTATTTATTCAAGTATTTTTTGCTGTACCAAGGCTTTATATATATATATATATATATATATATATATATATATATATATATATATATATATATATATATATATATATATATATATATATATATATATATATGTCTATATATACATAGACATATATATATATATATATATATATATATATATATATATATATATATATATATATATATATATATAAGGGTGGAACGAAAGGTGTATAATAAGATGTGATATATTTATTCTGTTATGCATAAACACATTGAAATAATATTTTTATTTTAATTATTATCTGAATGTTTTCAGTTAAATCACTATTCACTATGCACTTTTTCAAGATCAACGTTGTTTAGAGGAAATATAAGGTTCATATGAGAAATTTCACAAGTATATACATGTATGTTGACAGAACATATTAAAGCGTTTTTATGGCCGTAAAATTTATTGGTGGTCGTCGAAGAAAAAAATATTTAGGTTTTTTTACTTTTAATCCCTTATTCCATTTTGAAACTCATGTTTCCATGTTTAACGGTTCAAATAAGTATTGTAAAATTATAAATGCTGAGTTGTGAAAGATAAGAGTTAATTATAATTATATATATTGATAAAACATTAATGTCTATTTATGCCACAAACAAACTTCGTAAATTGACAAAACTAGAAAACTTAAATTCCATTAGAGTTTATTTAGTTATGCAAAGACAAACATTTAATATTCCATTACTGTTTTGATGATTGTGAAATTTAATAAAGGAGCACAAAAACTTACAATGACTGATTAGATGTAAATATTTTTGTTCAAATTTTAGATAGTGATTCAAGTCTTACGACGCTTTCCATCATTGCGACATTGACGGGGAAAATGGCGATGACAGGATCAATAAGCGTTCTGTATTTATTCACACCTGAATTGTTTCCTACGAATATTAGGTAAAAAAGAGCACATATATATAAATAGTCCCTTTTTTTCTGAGGGGGGGGGGGGGGTAACAGTCGACATCGACACTCCTTAGAGAACAATGGTCAACATACGCGAAGCAAAGGTGTCAATTTCAACTGGTACCCTTCCAAACAAGCACTATACATGTTTATTAATTTTATTAAACTGAATGTCTTATTTTCAAAGAAATTTATCTGTTTTTCTGAGGAACAATCTGACTTCTACGTCGAACCGTACGCGCATAATTTACGCGCATGTAACAATTTGTTATTTTACCCGTTGTCAAGTGTTATAAACTATAAATAGAATAGTTTATAAACTGCTTCTAAAACATAGAACGGATTATGAACTGCGTCTAAACCAATCAGGTTTCGGTATTTAACATGAAAATTGTTTCTCTTTGAAAAATTATGAAACCGATAAATTTGAATTTTAAAGGAATTTTGGAATGGGAATGTGCTCAACTGTTGCCAGGATTGGTGCCTTGATATCTTCTTTTGCTGGAACATTGGTTAGTTGATTTAAAATTAGTAGGTCATTCTAAAATATGCCATTGTCTGTGCATTTATCAAAAAAGTTTTTTCTCCCGAAACGTCTAGGAATAGGTATTTCTCAAATTCAATCAAAATTGAAAACGGTGATTTCTTTTCTGAAAAAATTGAAGAATAATAGAGAAAAGTGTCTTTATTTTCAAAAAGTTTGATTCAGCGCCTAATTAGAAAAAAAACATTATTACATTTAAAACTAATTGTGTTAATTATGTAATAATTAATCCTAAAGAAGATGATTTCGATGACAAGGTTTTTAACTCTTTCAAACAACAGATTGTATTTAATCTAGGCCAGGCACGCACCTTGGGCTCCAGGAGCAGTTTTTTCCGTTATGTGTTTTGTTGTCATCGTCATAGTATTATATCTACCGGAAACTCGAGGAATAGATTTACCGCAGACATTAGAAGAAGTGAAAACATGGTATGCTGAAAATAGTGGTATCAAGCTCCAAAAATATAAAAGAAAGAAGGCAAATCAAGATTTGGAAACAGCCGTTCCATGAATGTTGATGTATTTGATCTAGTAAATCAGGTAATAAAAGGCTGCGAACTCACAAACTGGTTCATTGAAACAATAAATAAAATGGGGCTCTACTGTATTTTTTAATTTTCTTTTAAAAAGGGGGTGGTTACAAGACTTCGTGTTCGTAATTCAAGGATTTCCGGTTAATTAAAATACATTTCAAATTACAACTATGAAGGATATTCCATGAATTTGTCTAAAACACTGTGCCGGATAATTATGCCAGTGCCAAGGTGGCATTTTTGCACACGCTTAAGATGCAGTTTCGGAAAAATTCATGTATACCAAATGATAGACCATTATGTAGAGAGTATATAACCACTTTTGTTTTAGTGTGTTTCACCTGACAGGTGAGATATTTACCTTTAAAAATAATATCCCATCGGAAAATGATAATTCCCATAGAAAAATTTATTCTCCTACAGGAAATATTGACAATCTTAAAGGATTTTTAAAAAGTCCTATAGGAAGTATATTTCCTATAGGAGAATGGTATTTCCCGTAGGAATTTGATTCAGACATGTAGTATTCCTATAGGATATTAATGTTTCCTGTCGGATTTTATCAAATCCTATCGGAATTGAAATTCCTATAGGAAGTTCTAGTTTTCCGATAGGAAATTTCAAATTACCTATAGGAATATTGTTTTTCCTACGGGAAAAATTATTTTCCTATAGGAATTTATTTTTGAAAGGTGGATATCTCACCTGACAGGTGAGATACAATGATTAAAAAGGTATATGTTAACTCTTTAAGCAATTGTTTATCATATTGCATATTTGAATTTTCGATATATGCAGCTTAGGCGGGTGCAAAAATGCCACCTTGGCACTGGCATAATTATCCGGCACAGTGTTCTATACTTAAGATATTTGGGTGTCTTTTCTTTTTGTTTGTTTTTAAAGCATGGGTTGGTGTGTGTTTCAATGGTTTTCGACTCATTCGATGATCTTTAATTTCCATATCGAAACCGTCAACATCTGTGTCATTTCTTTCAAACTTTTAATTTTACAAATTTTTAATTATGAATTATGGAATTAAAAAAAATATTTTATAATATTATATAATGTCTTGCGCGGATCAGTCATACGCAGATCTTGATTTTTAGATTGGGGCGGAAGGTAAGGGGGTTCTGGTCCCCAAGGAGTTATATACTAAAGAATTTTATTAAATAAAAAATTTAGATTTATCCAACGGAAAAATCCGGTTATTAAAATGGTGAAAATGGCGGGCGGGCGGCTGCCAAAAGAGTACCTTCATTGTACGGATAACTCCTCCTACAATTTTCAAGATAGGAATTTGTTCTTTTGCAGATCAATTGTACATATATCAGAGGTATGCACATTACTAGGATTTTGATTTCTAATAACTTATGAAAAAATACCAGCTTTTGAACTTAGTAATATTTTGACAAAATATTGCATACAGGGTACCCTCATTGTACGGATAACACCTCCTACAGTTTTCAAGATAGGAAGTCGTTCCTCTGCAGATCACTTGTACATATATTAGATGTGTGCATATTGCTAGGAGTTTGATTTTTGATTATATATGAAAAAAATACCAGCTTTTGAACTTAGTCATTTTTTGGCAAAATATTGCATATAGGGTACTCCATTTCACTGGATATGGTTGGTAGTGTTTATCAATTCAGGGTTGACATGGATTATGGATACGGTTCAAATAAAAGAAAACCCGGTTTGCTGTAACATTGACAGCTTTTCACTTGTTGATTCGTGTAATAAATGAGCATTGTCACGATTTTGTCAAATTTTATTTTTCTGTTTTTATTATTTACAATGCTTGAGGAATGTATTTCTAATGATCAAATGGGTGTTGTTAAAACGTTGAACGGAAAACGGAACGTAAAGCGGATCGGAATGGAATACGGAAAATGTTATATATAATGTTATTTGCTTGATGGATGTGTTACACAAGCTAAATACGATATACTTTATGTAATTTTTAACATTTCTAGAACTGTTATGTATATTTTTCAAGTTTATTCATTTTAAAAATGTATGATTTTCTCATAATTAGCATTACATGCTTTGACCACTAGTATCAGTTGATCAAACTAATCTGTATTCGGACTAAGTTTCAGGAATGTACAATAACGAAGGTAAGTAACGAAACTGTCATACCTAAAATACTAGAAATAAGTAATCTAAATCAGTAGAAGATGTAGACAACGAACGCCGATATTAGACAAAAGAAAGGAGACATTTAGAGCGTTAGTGATCATATAAAATGATTGTTTTCGATTTAATGATATTTAAAATTGCAAGACAAAAAGATTAGCCTACAGGTGGAGCAAAACCTCATAACTATGGTGGTAGATGTTGTTCGTCGGTCATGTGTTTGCTATCAATAATGCTATTATTAATAATTGAAAAGTATACATCACTACAATTTCAATGTGGATGAGAGTACATCATGTTTGAATTTTAAAAAAATAAGTTTTATACCCCGTGCAAGTTTCAAAGTCATGAAAAACACAACCAAAGTCTTCAACCACTGCCCTACACTATTATTCCAACAATATTACAAAAGTAAAATAATTTAAAAGTTATCGTAATAGCTTATTCAATTACAATGTGTGTACATTTCATTTTTCCGTTTCGTACTTTATAATGCAAATTGAATGCAATGCATTGGTTAATAGACATTAGAATGATATCAAATGATTAAGCAACCGTTTGATAATAGTCTGTCATAGAATATGAATGAATGATACAAAAAAAAATAATTTGTGTCCAATCTATACAATATTTAAGCGATTAATGTGATAATATTTTTTCCGTTCCGTTCCGCTTTCCGTTCTGCGTTTTAGCAACACCCAATGATATTTGGGTGCCATGTACAATTCTTCGTCATGTAAACAAGGCTCGTGCCCAGTTTTTGTTTACATTGGTTCAATATACCAGTAAAAAAGCTGATTTGTATATCTTATTCATTTTTAGCACGAATAAAGTAACTCGCTTAAAAATCAACAAATTATACTCAAAGTTTGGTTGCCTAATACAAATTATTTGATAAAACCTTGTGAACATTAAAATCGGAAAAAAATTGACCAAAATCGTGACCATGCCCCTTTAATGCAATTGTTCTGGCAAGAGATATTATTTGAAATATAGAATTCGCCCAGTCTTAACTTCGCCCTTTTACAATGACGGCGAAAGAGGCGAAAATAAAACGGGTGCGAATATGTCCCTGTGTACGGTATACCATTGAGGGAATCAGCAAAATTCCAGATCCCCGAGAGTAAGTATATTTCCCAAGGAGAATTTTTTTATTATGAATATAAATGATCATATTTGGAATATTTCGGAACTTCTCTATTCGTTAACGGAAATAATTAAATGTTCTAAATAGGTATGTATCAGTTCATCAAATTGACGCACCGTATTGCAGTAAATTAGTCTGTTTTGCAGTGAATCCGTCTGTTTACAGAGATTGTCAGGGAAATCAATCAGCGAAATATGCCAAATTACTCTTTAATAGTGAAAATAAGTGGAGGTAAAATAATTCCATATAAAATCAAGCTACTTGTTATTAATTACGTCAGAGGATGTGTGTGCTGAAAGGAAAATATATATTTATGTACAGCTGTACATAAATAGATTTATAACAATGCAAATTAACAAACTTAGCATAAATTGTTATAAAGGAAGGTAGACTTATACTTGCTCGATTTTATATGAAATAAACGAAGTCATTCATTTTTTTCTAAGTGTTATGGTGCAGCAATTTGAAATTAGTTGTATTTCTTGAAATCTATAATATAGGGTTTTATGCAGTATTTATGTATTTTGGATATCTATACTACTATATCAAAATAATAGACTTGAAGTTTTGGGCTTTAATATCGAGAAATCGGAAGAGTGCTATCTTTTGTTTTATATATTTTTAACATCATTGGTACTTGTGAATTACCAATTTGGTTTTTGTTTTTCTCAATCGGGCTTCGCTAATTAATAACCAACAAAATTCCTTTTAAAAATCCGGAAATCGTCTGAATTTTTCGGATTTTACAATCTTGCGCATGCACATTACATTCACGCTAAATCACGCGATGCTCTTTAGTTTATGTTTCCACAATATCACATTCGCATGGATAAACTCAAAAAACGATGATAAAAATACGTGTTAATTTCATTTTAAAATTTGCTATATATTCTGTTCATAAAAGAAAATACGGGAGATAAGTTATTATACTCTAACTCAGTGCGTTTAATATGAAAAATTCCGAGAGAGAACATCATGTGCAAATTTGATGTATGCCCGACATAATATACAATGTCAACCCGTGCACGCACGGGTCAAAATCTAATAGTAATGTAAAATATTTGATAATGTGATAAACTCAAGAAGGTAATGAAATTTTTTTGCAGTTCTAATTTTGTCACAAGATTACAATTTCCTACAGAATGAGGTACATTAAATTATATATGTCAGTCTCTATTGGGTAGCGAGGATTATACTTCAAATTATGAAGAAAACACTATTGGCATTTTAGGTAATTCTTCTATATCATTCTATGCCGATTTTTTTAAAATCGATCTCTTAGCAAATAAACACTAACAGGGTAAGTTTAAGGAAAACATTTCCCATGACAAATCACTATAAGAATTTTGTTTACGTTATTGTTAATCTACCTGGAAAAAAGATGACGCGTCAATGCCGAAATCTTTGGAGTTTTTCCTTTCATCGGTTTTGATTGTACTACTTTGACTTGTAGTGTAGTTTTATTAAAATCCATAAAAATGACGGAAACTGTACAATGGCAAAAAATATACGTAGATAGTCTAGCTAGCTAGTAAAGCGTATCGTAGAGGAGCGGCATTACAAGTCTAATTTTAATTAGATTGTACTTCTATGAAATAAAAGCTAAATACGCCAAAATATATCGATAGAAATATCAAAATATTGTTTAAATGTGTTTTAGAAAATCATGAATATATCGCAATACACTAACTATCTAGAAGTTTGGTCTGCGCTGAAAATTAAAAAGATAAAAAAACTACTCTTCTCCTTTCACAGGGGCTTAGCCCGTTTTGACATTAATTTCAATGTAACCATAAATAAAGAAAGGGGTCGAACTCTGACCCAGATAAACAAACTACCAGCTCGCTTCAATAGCCTATTAAATCAATAAATTTTTATAACTTTCACGATATGCATAACGTTTTCAGAAACGCGGTGTCTAAAATACATTCATGCCGAATTTCAGGTTGATAAGTCTTAAAGGGGCATGGTCACGATTTTGGTCAAATTTTATTTTTATGTTTTTATTATTTACAATGCTTAAGAAATGCATTTCTAATGATCAAATTAAATTTGAGAGTCATTCGTAGAGTTATAAGCAAGATACAGGGCTCACAATTCTTTAACATGTAAACAAGGCTCGTGCCCTGTTTTTGTTTACATAGGTTCAATAAAGCAGTAAAAAAATAATTCCAGCTTATTTGTCTATCTTTTTATTTTTCTTAAGCAAAGATAAACAGTTCCTAACGTTTAACACATTCGTTTTAGGTTTAAAACTGATTTTTACTTCAACGTTCAAAATGTAAACAAACGCTTTGTTTAAATAGCGAAGAATTTCAAGCTCTGTAACTTGCTTATAACTCAACAAATGACACTCAAATTTCGGTTGCCTATTAAAAATGAATCATTGTAAACATTAAAATTGGAAAAATAATTTTGACCAAAATCGTGACCATGCCCCTTTAAAATAGCAGAAATATATGTCATTATGCTCCGGAAGTCGCCTATTTATTTTTACTCGGACATTTACCGGTCCAGGGCTCCCGATAGGTTTTTGCCTATGACAACAGCATCTCGACAAGTTTAGCTTTTTTAAAAAAGCTAACCGTCTTTAGAACAAACCCTAAACAGCAATTAGTTATCAAAGGCAGTTTGATTCTTTTTATATAAATGTCACCTTCCTCTACATAGCATGGCGAGTGAAACATTTTATGTCACGTGTCGTTTAAGCCTTCGTGTCTAAAATTGAGAACTGCGTACCCGAGCTTGTAAGTTGTGATCGACTATAGGGTAAAAGAGATCTTGGGTAGGGTCGTAGTATAGACTCGTATTATTTTTATAAAATCAAAGTTATCCCACTGCATTTATCTATCTAAGGTGCAAATAACTTTATTGATATTAGGCATACCGCATCAATTTTTTTTATTTTGTATAAATATTTGAATAAACAATGCTAGAAGAAAAACAAATAATTTCAATTTATTATTATAGAATATTACTTTCAACTAGTTGGACCTGAAAACCAAAGGCTGAATTTCATTCATAGCAATTTTATATTGCTTTTTCGTTTTCTCACTTTTTAAGATTTGAAATCTACGAAATTTGTTAAGTCGTACATAAAAAGATCATCAGAAAATTATCTCCTTTGAGCCGAGCAGTATTTCAACCAATGAAATAAATGTAAATTTTCACATCATGTATTTTCTACCAATCACAAAGGAAAGGAAGTGCACAACCCGGAGACTGTAAATTATTTCAACTCTTTATACCGTCTTCCAAGGAAGACGGTAACAAGTGGAGAAACATTAAATTTTTGTACTTATGTTTTAAAATCACACATTCCGCTACTTACACCCCCAAACTCCTATAAAATTATTAAATACTATCCAAATTGAACTTTTAAATCTGCAACCTCATCAATTTCTGACAGGATTATTAGATATTATTGTGATAATTTTACATTAGCTATCACAATGCCCAGCCTTGTCATAGTAGTTTAGATCGACGTGTGAACGTAAACTTTATCAAACATAAACCAGCTTTTTATTCAGAGCACTGTGTACATTTTATATGTGGCCCGAACCGAAAGAAATAATATGACGTAAAAAAATATGTTTCTTTATTTTTAATGCAAGAATGCTACATGTATGTCATGTCAGTCTTAAATTAAGGCTTAATGATGTAGTTTAATTTAAAAACCTCGTGACTACATGTCATATTTTAAACCACTTTACTAATCAATAATGATATGTTCCTTTTTCTTTCCTTATTGTATTTAATCAAGGCCAGGCACACACCGTGGGCTCCAGGAGCAGTATTTTCCGGTATGTGTTGTTGTAATCGTCATAGTATTATATCTGCCGGGAACTCGGGGAATAGATTTACCGCAGACATTAGAAAAAGTGAAAACATGGTATGCTGAAAACAGTGATATCAAGCTCCAAAAATATAAAAGAGAAGGCAAATCAAAATGCGGAAACAGTCAGTGTTCCATAAACAACTGTTGATGTATTGTGATATCCATAATAAAAGCGTCGTACATCAATTCAGTGTATGGAGGCTGCGGGGTTATTTACTGATTCATTGATAAATTTTTTTTAAAAATCTTTGAAAGCATCAGATTGTTACCAGATTTAGTGTCCGTAATACAAGGATTTCCGTTTAATTACCATATATTTCAAATTAACAAGTATGTTAAATTTCATGAATTTGTCTCTACTTGATTTTATTTTTTAAGGTAAGGGGGGTGAATGTTTCAATGATTTTCGTCTCATTCGATGATCTTCCACTTGTATTTCGAAACCGTCAATGAGTAGATAATTAGATAGTGTCTAAGAAAGCTTACTCTGGCTACCTAATGATTGGCCATTGTTGAGAGAGAAAAAGGAAGAAAGAGATCCTTGATACAATGTAACATATGTCATTGAAATTGATCCGGAAACAGTCGTTGCTCCACGTAAAAAAGTTTATGTATAGTGCTGGTGAGTAGAAATGTATCATAGGGTCCAGTAGAAGTCAGTGAAAGGTACAGTCAATGTACTGTAGAAGTTACACAATATCAATCAATTTTTGTGAATATTAGTGGAGAATACTTGATATTAGATTTAGTAGTAAAAACGCCTGTCTGATTTAGACAATTTAAAAACATGTTTTAATATCGTGTGCATTTCATCTAAAAATATAACCAGCAGTATGGCATTCATATTTATGCATGCCATATGGCGTACATGAACGCCATAAATAGTTTTGCAGTCATGGTTTTCCTATTTAAAAAAATGGTTTTCGTTAAATACATGGTTAAAAGAGAATTTGCTTCAACTTGGGTTATCAGTCATTATGAAAATCGTCAATTACAAGGTCTTGGTAAGGCTTTCTTTTATAATGTTTCACAAGTTATTCTTGAAGCATTTACTTTTTTTTTTATTTTTTTTTTTTTATAATTTATTCACAAACTATGCATGTACAATCGTAATAAACAAAGATGAAAGAAAATTGGAAACTCAAGTAAATATTATTTTTTAAAAGATCTGCCAACTATCCTTGACACCATATCTTTTTTCGTATGTTTAATGTATTTTCTTTATAATCCGATGTTTATAAAAACATGTTTGTCTTGGCATAAATGGTGTCAAAATATCGGTAAAAATAAAACAACAAATTAAATAATTTCACTTTTGAGAGGTCAAATTTTCAAAAGTTGTTATTCGTCAAGACTTAAGTAGTTCGAAGCTAAAACAAAAAAAAAAACATGCATGATAATTATGATCACACATACGCTTGCCGTTTTAATTTCTTATGTCACCTGAGTGATTGCCTATGTTTTTTTCATCGTCATGCGTCGTCTGTTGACAATTATCCATATTCGACCTCTTCTTAAAAAACACAGTCAATGGTAATAGGAATATCATTTTTGAAATGTATGACCATAGCACTCTTATTTTGGCGGGGCAAAACAGGCAAAAGGAAAAGCCAAATTTTCTTCTCCCCCCCTATAGCAGTAATGAAAAAATATTAATGCATGGTAATGATGTCAAATAATATGACCTATACTGAAATAGTAAAAAGTTTTGCCTTTGAGTTTCTGGCTCTGGGCCAGTGTCAGTATATCCATATCGTAAAAATGTATTCAATTTTGGAAATTCTTTTTCTTTACTTCATTATAAATTGAAAAAACTATAATCACGTTTATATTATTCATTAAACCATCTGCTTGATTGTGAAATTCATTCCACCTCCTCCTCATCCCTAAGTCAGGGTTTGGGCTCGGGGGGGGGGGGGCATACAAGGCCATATTGTTAAAAATGTATTAAATTTTTAAAATTCTTTTCTACTCCATTATACATATTTATATCCGCGATAAACTAAATGCATTGTTATGATGCCCGTTAAACCTTCTATCAAAATTGTGAAATCTATGATCCCCAAGTCAGGCGTTTAAACCACTGGGTATGGCCGATACAATTTCTCAGTACTTATATAATGGAAAATAAACGCATCTTTTGAAAATAATCCTAAATATAAAAAAGCTGGGGGTTTTTTAGCTCACCTGAGCTGAAAGCTCAAGTGAGCTATTCTGATCACATTTTGTCTGTCGTCCGTCTGTCCGTCCGTCCGTCTGTCCGTAAACTTTTCACATTTTCAACATCTTCTCAAGAACTACTGGGCCAATTTCAACCAAACTTGGCACAAATCATCCTTAGGCAAAGGGGATTCAAAATTGTGAAAATTAAGGGCCACACCCGTTTTCAAGGGGAGATAATTAGAAATTAAATAAAAATTTCGAGAAATTTTCAAAAATCTTCTTCTCAAGAACAAGAAAGCCAGGAAAGCTGAAACTTGTGTGGAAGCATCCTCAGGTAGTGTAGATTCAAAGTTGTGAAGTTCATGACCCCCGGGGGGTAGGGTGGGGCCACAATAGGGGGGTCGAAGTTTTACATAGGAATATATAGAGTAAATCTTTAAAAATCTTCTTCTCAGAAGCTAATCAGCCAGGAAAGCTGAAACTTGTGTGGAAGCATCCTCAGGTAGTGAAGATTCAAAGTTGTGAAATTCATGACCCCCCAGGGGTAGGGTGGGGCCAAAATGGGGGATCGAAGTTTTACATAGGAATATATAGAGTAAATCTTTAAAAATCTTCTTCTCAGAAACTAATCAGCCAGTAAAGCTGAAACTTGTGTGGAAGCATCATCAGGTAGTGAAGATTCAAAGTTGTGAAAATCATGACCCCCGAGGGTAGGGTGGAGCCACAATGGGGGGTCGAAGTTTTACATAGGAATATATAGAGTAAATCTTTAAAAATCTTCTTCTCAAAAACCAGAAAGCCAGGAAAGCTGAAACTTGTGTGGAAGCATCCTCAGGTAGTGTAGATTCAAAGTTGTGAAGTTCATGACCCCCCAGGGGTAGGGTGGGGCCACAATAGGGGGTCGAAGTTTTACATAGGAATACATAGAGTAAATCTTTAAAAATCTTCTCCTCAGAAACTTATCAGCCAGTAAAGCTGAAACTTGTGTGGAAGCATCCTCAGGTAGTGAAGATTCAAAGTTGTGAAATTCATGACCTCCGGGGGTAGGGTGGGGCCACAATAGGGGGTCGAAGTTTAACATAGGAATACATAGAGTAAATCTTTAAAAATCTTCTTCTCAGAAACTAATCAGCCAGTAAAGCTGAAACTTGTTTGGAAGCATCCTCAGGTAGTGAAGATTCAAAGTTGTGAAAATCATGACCCCCGAGGGTAGGGTGGGGCCACAATAGGGGGTCGAAGTTTTACATTGGAATATATAGAGTAAATCTTTAAAAATCTTCTTCTCAGAAACAAACTAGCCAGGAAAGCTGAAACTTGTGTGGAAGCATCCTCAGGTAGTGAAGATTCAAAGTTGTGAAATTCATGACCCCCGGGGGTAGGGTGGGGCCACAATGGGGGGTCGAAGTTTTACATAGGAATATATAGAGTAAATCTTTAAAAATCTTCTTCTCAGAAACTAATCAGCCAGTAAAGCTGAAACTTGTGTGGAAGCATCCTCAGGTAGTGAAGATTCAAAGTTGTGAAATTCATGACCCCCCAGGGGTAGGGTGGGGCCACAATAGGGGGTCGAAGTTTTACATAGGAATATATAGAGTAAATCTTTAAAAATCTTCTTCTCAGAAACTAATCAGCCAGCAAAGCTGAAACTTGTGTGGAAGCATCCTCAGGTAGTGAAGATTCAAGGTTGTGAAAATCATGACCCCCGAGGGTAGGGTGGAGCCACAATGGGGGGTCGAATTTTTATATAGGAATATATAGAGTAAATCTTTTAAAATCTTCTTCTCAGAAACGAATCAGCCAGCAAAGCTGAAACTTGTGTGGAAGCATCCTCAGGTAGTGAAGATTCAAAGTTGTGAAATTCATGACCCCCCAGGGGTAGGGTGGGGCCACAATAGGGGGTCGAAGTTTTACATAGGAATATATAGAATAAATCTTTAAAAATCTTCTTCTCAGAAACTAATCAGCCAGCAAAGCTGAAACTTGTGTGGAAGCATCCTCAGGTAGTGAAGATTCAAGGTTGTGAAAATCATGACCCCCGAGGGTAGGGTGGAGCCACAATGGGGGGGTCGAAGTTTTACATAGGAATACATAGAGTAAATCTTTTAAAATCTTCTTCTCAGAAACGAATCAGCCAGCAAAGCTGAAACTTGTGTGGAAGCATCCTCGGGTAGTGTAGATTCAAAGTTGTGAAAATCATGACCCCCAAGGGTAGGGTGGGGCCACAATAGGGGGTCGAAGTTTTACATAGGAATACATAGAGTAAATCTTTAAAAATCTTCTTCTCAGAAACTAACCAGCCAGTAAAGCTGAAACTTGTGTGGAAGCATCCTCAAGAAGTGTAGATTTAAAGTTGTGAAAATCGTGACCCCTGGGGGTAGGGTGGGGCAACAATAGGGGGTCGAAGTTTTACATAGGAATATATAGAGTAAATCTTTAAAAATCTTCTCCTCAGAAACTTATCAGCCAGCAAAGCTGAAACTTGTGTGGAAGCATCCTCAGGTAGTGAAGATTCAAAGTTGTGAAATTCATGACCTCCGGGGGTAGGGTGGGGCCACAATAGGGGGTCGAAGTTTAACATAGGAATACATAGAGTAAATCTTTAAAAATCTTCTTCTCAGAAACTAATCAGCCAGTAAAGCTGAAACTTGTTTGGAAGCATCCTCAGGTAGTGAAGATTCAAATTTGTGAAAATCATGACCCCCGAGGGTAGGGTGGGGCCACAATAGGGGGTCGAAGTTTTACATTGGAATATATAGAGTAAATCTTTAAAAATCTTCTTCTCAGAAACAAACTAGCCAGGAAAGCTGAAACTTGTGTGGAAGCATCCTCAGGTAGTGAAGATTCAAAGTTGTGAAATTCATGACCCCCGGGGGTAGGGTGGGGCCACAATGGGGGGTCGAAGTTTTACATAGGAATATATAGAGTAAATCTTTAAAAATCTTCTTCTCAGAAACTAATCAGCCAGTAAAGCTGAAACTTGTGTGGAAGCATCCTCAGGTAGTGAAGATTCAAAGTTGTGAAATGCATGACCCCCCAGGGGTAGGGTGGGGCCACAATAGGGGGTCGAAGTTTTACATAGGAATATATAGAGTAAATCTTTAAAAATCTTCTTCTCAGAAACAATTCAGCCAGCAAAGCTGAAACTTGTGTGGAAGCATCCTCAGGTAGTGAAGATTCAAGGTTGTGAAAATCATGACCCCCGAGGGTAGGGTGGAGCCACAATGGGGGGTCGAAGTTTTACATAGGAATACATAGAGTAAATCTTTTAAAATCTTCTTCTCAGAAACGAATCAGCCAGTAAAGCTGAAACTTGTTTGGAAGCATCCTCAGGTAGTGAAGATTCAAAGATGTGAAAATCATGACCCCCGAGGGTAGGGTGGGGCCACAATAGGGGGTCGAAGTTTTACATTGGAATATATAGAGTAAATCTTTAAAAATCTTCTTCTCAGAAACTAATCAGCCAGTAAAGCTGAAACTTGTGTGGAAGCATCCTCAGGTAGTGAAGATTCAAAGTTGTGAAATTCATGACCCCCCAGGGGTAGGGTGGGGCCACAATAGGGGGTCGAAGTTTTACATAGGAATATATACGGTAAATCTTTAAAAATCTTCTTCTCAGAAACGAATCAGCCAGCAAAGCTGAAACTTGTTTGGAAGCATCCTCAGGTAGTGAAGATTCAAGGTTGTGAAAATCATGACCCCCGAGGGTAGGGTGGAGCCACAATGGGGGGTCGAAGTTTTACATAGGAATACATAGAGTAAATCTTTTAAATCTTCTTCTCAGAAACGAATCAGCCACCAAAGCTGAAACTTGTGTGGAAGAATCCTCAGGTAGTGTAGATTCAAAGTTGTGAAAATCATGACCCCCGAGGGTAGGGTGGGGCCACAATAGGGGGTCGAAGTTTTACATAGGAATACATAGAGTAAATCTTTAAAAATCTTCTTCTCAGAAACTAACCAACCAGTAAAGCTGAAACTTGTGTGGAAGCATCCTCAAGAAGTGTAGATTTAAAGTTGTGAAAATCGTGACCCCTGGGGGTAGGGTGGGGCAACAATAAGGGGTCGAAGTTTTACATAGGAATATATAGAGTAAATCTTTAAAAATCTTTTTCTCAGAAACTAATCAGCCAGATGATTCTTTATAATTGTTAGGACTTTGGCTCCAGGACAATTCTTCGGCCTCACAAGAAGGTTCAGAGTTTGATGTAGCTTTATATCCCATATATAAACAATTGTTAAGGATCTTTTTGAGAACTGCAATACTCAACATGTGATATGACTATAAAATCAGCCTGTTAGAAAAGGGACTAATGATTAGAAACATAAGAATATCCAGGGGGAAAAGTGGATTTTATTTATACAGGATCTACATTGTCCAGATTGTTTGTATTATGACTCCATTAAGCTGATTTTATCATACCTATTGTGTCTCAGGTGAGCGATGTGGCCCATGGGCCTCTTGTTTATGTTAAAGTTTTCATTTCAGTTAGGGCTTCATGAATCAGTAAGTCTTGATCGAATTTTCATTTTCTATTAAAATGACAAGACTTCCTTGTAATTACGGCACCTACATGTATTTTAAATTGTCGTTTCATTATTTGTTAAACAATAATTGCATAACGGGACAAAAAGAAAATACGTTTCAATTGCATGCTTCTCCGGAAATTATTAACCAAAATTAACCACGCACCAAGTTAAGGTGACCGATTACGTAATGGCGAATACACTGGATAGCAAAATGAATGAGTTACAGATAGTTCATTACGTGACAACTTTTGCAAATTTTGTAAATGATGCAAGGCGTGTGCGGTCGACACTATATATATATATATATATATATATATATATATATATATATATATATATATATATATATATGCAATATATAATAATAAGATATAATAATGTACAATTGATCTGCAAAAGAACAATCTCCTATCTTCAAGACTGTAGGAGGAGTAATCGGTACAAATGAGGGTACCGTTTTGGCAGCCTTACGCCCTTTTCACCATTTTATAACCGTATTTTTCCGTTGGAAAAAAACCAAACCTATTATAATGTTAATATTTTTAATCAATTTTATCAACACTTATAAATCATGACATTTTGCGGATAAACTATGAAAAGTCTACACCAGAGTAACTGCTCACACCTTTGGTATTTCTACAAGTGTAAGTTGATGTTCGTAAACAATAATTTAATTGTACACGATAAGTAATCATTGTAAAATGAATGAAAAAAAACATACATTCATTTTCGATAAACCAGTCGAAAAGTAGCAAATTTAAGAGTAAGGAGTAGATCTAATTCAGGAGGAGCTTGTATAAAAATTCATTTCTTTGCAATTATGATAACGTAAAGAATGAGTATATTAACTAAGAACTTATTTAAGCCCATATAAAGTCATTGTTGCTGAGGTGAGCGATGTGGCCCCATTGGCCTTTTGTTTAAATGTCCACAGGGAAAGTTTCTGTCTGCCCCTGGTGATGGGGAATGTGGGAGTTGTTTTAACAAAAACATGTATAATATCCGTATTGCTTTTCGACATATACACCGACTACATAACGTTACGGCAAATTGTTTTTTTTACCATTATCATGATTATGATCCAATCGAGGGTTATTACTGTTTTACGTTTAAAAAAAATGGAGATAATCTCATGTAACCTTTGAATCATGTGTGTGATTCTGATTTTCAAACTGAATATTATAGAAAAAGATGTTTTATGAGCGTGTAATCTATAGCTGAGCGTTTTCGGTGTTAAGTTTAAAAAACGCAAAAGACACAGTACAGGCAAAAAAAGAGAAAACCAGCCGAATGACAATCGAAGTCAAAAGTCACAACTAGCTAAAATTCGAGTGTTTGCTATGTTTGCTCTCTTTTTAAAGATCAGCCTCCCCCTCAAGTCAAAATGTCAATATCGGAACTTTTCAAAATCGGTTCGGGTTTATACTTGAATTAACTCCCTTCATATAAAAATGAATTATAACTTTTATAAGGAATTTTTGACTTTCGATCGGAAAGACCTATTGTTTATGTTCAGTTTTATTATTATTATTCTTCTCGACAAAGTTTCATCGGCGATTTTTTGAAAACGGAGGATAAAATTTTAATCTTTATTTCTTGTAAATCTCCCGTATGTCCCTTTTTTGACTTCCGATTTAAATACTTCCGGTTTACACATGCAAAATACAAAATATTAAAAAGACCCTTATATCTATTTTATTTTTTTATAACTAAGAAATTCTTCATACTATGATATACAAAATCGTTAGCGACAACTTCTCTCTATCTTTTATTGTTTTCGAGATATAAAGCGTAAAACGTTAAAAAAGGGGGATGAAAAAAGTAGATAATGAAATAACCACCGAATTTTTAAAGTGAGGCATGGGAAATTTTTAAACTGTCAAAGGTATTATATGTTTCAAGTTTTAATCAAAACAATTGAGAACTTCCGGTTTTATAAGTTGATAAAAAATCGTCTATGGGAGTTTGAATGGTAAACTGAATTCACGCGTGGCGCCTTTTCTTAAATTTTTTAAGTTTTAAAGTTAATATTTTCATATTTATAATAAGGGACCTGATACGCAGTCTGAAAAAGGTTTGGGGATTTAAAATCTGAAAGAAAAGGGATTTAGAGGGTTCAAGGCTGAAAACAGCCCTTTGACTTTAACTTTTTTATCTCTCATGCGATTTTTAGAACTTTAGTTTTTAGTTTGGAGTAAAGATTACAATTTCAAAATTATGGTCCGAGGGGCCACTTCTTGACTCCTTATAGTAGTTTTAAGGGCATGAATGTTACAACTTTTTAATAGTTAAAAAAAGTTAAAATTAATTTAGAGTTTTCTCGCTTCTCTTAAAAAATGTAAGATATAAAAACTAGCATTCCAAGTTTTCTGTCCGAGAAATAAAATTATATTTTAATGACTTTTTGAAAATAGTCTTTTAGAAATTAAAATCATATTTACTTTTAAAGTTCTGTAGTTATCTTTCGTTTGATGTTGCATTACTTATAGTTCTTATTTAGACAATTGATTATACCTATGCGTGAAAGAATTTGTATTAAAAAAAAGGGATGATTTTCCTGACATTTTATATAATAAAGAGTTAAAATATTTTACAGTCTTCGGGTTTAGCACTTTCTCTCCCTTGTGATTGATAGAAAATACATGATGTGAAAATTTACATTTATTTCATTGGTAGAAATACTGTTCGGCGCAAGGAAATTTGATTTTCAGGTCCAACTAGCTAGTTGAAAGCAATATTCTATAACATCTATTGAAATTATTTGCTTTTCTTTTATTATTTTTATTCAAATTGAAAAAAAATTAATGCGGTATGGCTAATATCGGTAAAATTGTTTGCACCTTAGGTAGACAACACTACGTGTAATAATTGTTAAACAAAATACTAAATTCATCGGTATAACTTTGATTCTATTGAAATAATACGAGTCTACGACCCTTCTTAAGATCTCTTTTACCCTACAAAGTCGATATCAGCTTACAAGCTCGGACAAGCATTTCGCAATTTTAGAGAGGCAGGCTGAAAAGACATAATGGCATAAAAATGTTTCACACGCCATGGTATGTAGAGGAAGGTGGCATTTAGATAAAAAAGAAGTAAATTGTCTTTGATAACTGATTGCTGTTTAGGGTTCGCTCCTAAGACGGTAAGCTTTTGTTTTAAATCTTAACTTGTACAACTGTTGTATTTGAATGGTTGTTTGATATGAGTTACTTAATGATCTTTATGAGTTACATAAAGAATTTTATGAGTTACATAAAGAATTTTAAAACCGGAAACCACTTGCAAACTTTTAAAAATTCCAGCAATTTTTTTTTATTGTTTTACCAGCAGTATTATTGACTCATTTTCAAATTACAGAAAATGCTGGGTGAAAATTGATGGTGCACAATTAATAGATATGCAGGAATACTTTGAATTATCTAAAAAAAACTATTATATATTACAAATGAAGTTTTTCAACCTTTGGATTGTAACTTGTTTTTATTGAAGCGTTTTATTATATTTAGATCACAGTTTTGCTTCTACTTGAACTGATAACATCTTGCAGATTGACTGGTCTTCTGACTAGGAAAAACGGTTTGAGAATTGTTAACACATTAGATAAGATAACCTTCAATGTAATTGAGGTCTTTTTTTAAAGCAATATGAGATGCAAATTTCATGATGATTTTTTTTTTTACGAAAATGTTCTTTTCTACTAAAATTACAAAAATATCATGGTTTTTAAATTTCTTTTCGCCACATTTTTGTGAAGAGGGCCGTTAAGGAGCCTTAATTGGAGCGAAATTGAATTATTGTCGTCCTGTACAAAAACTGATTTGCTATATGTTCCTTGGAAGAGATATCTTTCCTCTGACAAAAATTAATGATTTTTCCAACCTAATTTATCATAAAAGTTTAAGACTTACTATATTTATATGTTTTTACAGCAAAGTAAAACTCTAAAAAAAAATACAGCTCATATTGCTACAATTTTTAGAAAATGCAAACCTATGATCAAATGCTGTATTTTGTTGTATAGATGCAAGCAATAAAACTATGGTCATAAATGAAAAAATATACGGAGGAAAACGGCTATTGAAACGCAACAAGGATGAGTACTGGCGAACAAAGTTCCCACAAGCCACACCAAGATTCTGGCGGATCAAGTTTCGACACGGCACACCAAGCAGAGCTAATTAACGTTACGCCTTAAAGATTTTTTTTGTTATTAAGTTATTTGTTTTATTTAGTTTACCGCGGATAACGGACACAAAAGTGTATTTTGTTTAAATGATTTTTCATGGAATCAATATTGTTTACCTTTAAAAATTATTTTTTCGACTAAATATTGTCGCCTGTCAGAAGTGAATAACTTTACAGTGATTAACAGTGATTTTGACAAATGAATGATCTTTAACAAAAACGGATATCACTATATTCACCCCCGCGAATGTTATTTTAATTTTAATTTTAGACCACGTGGTTTTATTTGACCCTTTCAGTTTCGCAGTAAATATCATGCCTCGTGTTTATAGTCTATTTCATAGAATCTTAGTATTTGTAATCAAAAATAAAATCTAGAGGTTTATTGATTTTAAACTTTATCTTCATTAATTCGTGATAAAACGTGTTCTAGAAATAAATGTGACACTACACAAAAAAAAGTTTTTGTCTGCTGTTGCAACAATTAATATGCTTTAGTGGAGATCCCTCATAGGATTAATTTTCGATCGGAACCTGTCCTAGTAATAGCATCAATAGTGCAGACTATACTATTTTATGCAGAATATTCCTTGAAAATTGCTCGATATACTAGGTTTTTATGCAAAACAGACACCCATTATTTTTCTAAAAACATGGTATTGCACACCACAAGCATCAAACATGGCTTTGATTTTATTAAGCAACCCAATGTTTATATTTTCAACCACTCTACACGTGGCTGAACACGAACGATAACTCTGTTCTGAATATTATCGTTTAATATAAATAACCGCTAGACGACGAAATAAGACATACATCTTAAAAGATGTTCATGTTTTAACATAAATCAAAGTAGGATATGATATAAAAACGACCAGTACTTACGTATTTTGAGAATTTTATCTGAACGGTTAAACTTCCGCTTGTAATTTCACAGGAACTGAACAAATCTCGGTGAAGTATCGTGAACTTTCATTCGAGCACCTCTGGATGGTGATATTGTACATTGTGTATTGGTTACTCGATTAAGATATCTAAGAGCCAATGCTAACAAATGATACCCCCGCCATGATGTTAAAATACCAAATAAGCAAAGTCGACAATTAAATGGAAGATGACATTGAATTTGTTTGTATAATAATATGAATCCCACCATATGGCATGCCAAAACATAGTGTATTAAATTTCAAGCAGCTGCAATCAATACTTGCTGTAAAGAATGAATCTTTATGTAACACTGCATTATCGCTCCTTTTTAAACATCAAAATTTACCTTTTCAAGTGAAAATATTGATATTTTTGCAAACATGGTCTTCATACAGATACATTTAAAATAACCTTTTTCAGAGAGACGTTCAATATTAAATGAAATTGTATACTAGGTGCGAAATCCCGATTCCGCCATTACGACAATGTATACGTAGGTCATCATATCATATGCCTAAGAAGACAGAGCCTCAATTAAGCGTCTGAATAGAATGCACGAGTATAAAAGAGTATTTTTCGAATTTTTACTCAGTTTTTTAGGCGATACCAAAAACAGTAATCTGAACCCCAACCCCTCTCACTTTTTTTTCGTATTTGAGGCTGACAAAAAATAAATATTTTGGCGAGTTTATATTTTGACTTTTTTTACTGCTTAACTTACGAGATATATATCTTTGAAATTGGAAACATTGAATTAAAAAGTGTGTTCTAAATATAAAATGGAATCTGTAAACAGAATGCATGACAAAGGATACAGTATTTTATATTTTACGTAGCTTTTTTTTCTAAAAAGATAATTGATTCATTTGATCTTACTATATGCCCGTGTATTTTAAGAAATTATTTTATTGAGCATAAATCCGAGTGTTACATATGTACGACAAATATGCAGTTGAATTAACCTACGCTCTTTGCATAAGGTATACTTCTTTTTTAAAAATTGTAATTAAATATCATCATCGCTACTGGAAACATCAATGTCAGTGAACATTGTCGGGTATAATTTGACTCTGAACCACTTTGTCTGCCTGTCTCTGAGTTACTATGAACCACATTACAGATGCAACATGTGCATAGCTACCAACTAAGTGTGCTCCAAGTCTTTCTTGTCCTGAACACAAAACTACAAGCCCCCCCCCCCACCCCCCCCCAAAAAAAAAAAAAAAGGATTTTGACAAGACATGACATGAATGAAATTTTGTTTGATAAATATTTGTCATTGCTTTAGTAACAATTAAAGTGCCTCCCTTCCACCCCAATCCAAATGTTCACGCAAATATGAAGAAGCCTGCTTAAGCGCAAGTAGTTTTTTTTTATAAAGAGGGAAAACCAGGAACAGCCCTGCATCATAAATGTTTGTCAATTTATTTATCTTTTAAAAGATCAGTAGCTATTTTGGATTTTCCAAGCATTTTAAGAGATATTATTTCAAAGTCATTGTCTTAATCAGTGCCTATAGATGACCCATTTGCGTAGAAAAAATTAAAGTTCTTTTTAAACATTTTAAACATGATACTCTACTAAATTGTCAAGATAATTTGTATTTGATGACAAGAGGTTGATTTGGTTATTGTGCTCATGCGAGGGATGGGGTCCTTGGGTTTCTTGTATTGACAGTTAATTTAATAGTATAATAATAAAACAAGATACTACATTTAGATTTTACTTGTAAACTATTAGAATGTCTAAGATGCTCGCATGTTTGTACAGAGAGATTCTCCGACACATTTTTGGGAGTTGATTTTAATCTACTCTCCTATGCAGTTACCCTGGCAAAACGGAAGTGAAACAGTGTTTAGACCTAAGCAGAAATCAACAACGCTGTCAAGACTTAGTACTTGAACATATTCGATAAATTCGATGCAATTTATTAAGTAACATTATTTTTCAAGGAAACTTATTATTTAATAAATACCTTGAAAATAGTAAGATTTGAAATGATGGTTCGACCAATTTATATATTTTTCTAGTCGTATAAATTTATTCCTACGCCAGAGTTCGCTGTCATTTATTACCAAAGCGCCATTTCTACAGCGGTAGCATTTAGAATCAAGGGCAGACAAAATCATTCTAAAGATAGGATCAGTACTGGCGTAGCAGATTGAGACAACGAAAGCCGATATTACATGATATCTAAATTCTTATTGATTGATAAGTCACATTTATAGAGAAATTTGTGTATTCATACGGTATTATAATTACAAAATCAGTACATTGGAGTCTTACGTCCTCATCGAATAGAGTGCAGCATGTTGATGGAAGGTAAATTTCAAGTTCAACCCAAGGCCGGTGTGGTGTTTAAGTGTTTTATGTTACATGATATTTTCATAGTATTTAGATGACAGCTAGGCTATCATATTCAGCGAAATAAAGTAACATGTAATTTTAGCTTCAGACGGAAAGTTCAATATGTAGCACTTCATACATGCAAACAAAACCTGCACCGGAACTAGAGTGCGCTAGTTTGTTTGGGTGTCGTTAAAATGCGGAACGGAGAGAATATCAAGGTTTTCCCTTTAAACGGGTGTAGTCTGGACAAAAATAATCTACTTTGTATAACTTTTGTTCATATTTAACAAATTATTTTTCAATGTGGTTTGTTTTATTGAAACCTTTCTTATTTTAATTACCATTTCATTCATAGCCTAGGTATGAAACAGAGGAAAATGAAATGTACACACATTGTAATGAAATAAAAAATAAATTAGCTAAAACTTTGAAATCGCTGGCCAAGCACGCATTTGCAGTTGGTTAAAGAGTTAGATGTGTTATTCTATTGCTTCGAAATAGACTCAATATTTTATAGTGACATTTCTTTTTACATGTAATATGTTGAATATGACTTACTCTCATCTACATTAAACTTTCAGTTGTTTTGAGAGATCAAAAGATAACCGACCAATAACATTCATGATCATCTTTATTAAGTTGTGCTGCATCATCGTTTGTTACCGCTGTTCTTATGATTTAATCGAAAACAACATAATTTAATTCCGAAAAAGGCGGACATTTTCTGCAGCAGACATAACGTGACCGCAATTCAAAAACATAATATTAAAGATACTTGGTGCTAAAAAGTTCTTTCAACCAATGATCATTCTGCATATCGATAGGATATTTAATGTTTTCATTATCATATATAGTAAAAATATTCTGGTTTTGATGCTTAAACAGTCATACCTATGTGTGCAGGCGGAGGCTTCAGAGTATGTAATCTTTGTGTGAATATTAACATTGTCATTAAAACAATCTAGGTTTTCCTGAAATCGGTTTTTCATTATAGAATGGAAATAATAGTATGCTTAAAAAACGACACTTTAATCCCTTCCTCTCCTTACACCCCAAAACAAAGGGCCCAGACGTGGTTTTTTAAACCAACCAGTACAGGGTTTACTTGGTTTTCTAAGCGATAAACTGGTTTATTTTCCTCTTGCTTCTATAAGGATCTCATAAGCAGCTGGATAGAAACTTAAAATTTTCAATGTGTCACGTATCTAGTTTGCAAACTAAACTGTTACACAACTTAACTAATGGATCCAACAATAAACATCAACGATCAGAGTGATAGAAAACTAGATGAAAATTACATGTGAGTACGAATATTTTTGTTCTTTATTGATAATATTTCTTCATTTTATTTTCTATTCTGATTATCTGATATGATAATGCGATAAAATAAATTCACAAAAATTACATTACCGTGGTTTAACAGTCCATGTATGAGCTTTAAGTATAGAACAAATTCAGCTTTTGTGAGCATTTTTAAGAATTAACCGGGCAGTTTCTATTTAATACTTGTTAACTAACCTACACAAGAGACCGGGCGACTTTGTTTACTATCGTCGTTGTCCAGTTTGATTTATAGTGGAACATAAAATTATTCCAACTCTACAAAATACTTTTTGAATTTGAAATAATTAATTATTAATGCATGAAAAAAGACAAACTTTAAAAAAAAAATGGCCATCCAGCAGATTTCAGTCTCTATGAGTTGTTTGAAATAAGTTAGTTTAAAAAGACAGCCAAAAAACCTGTTACGGAATACCATTTCAGGCGTGCAATCGGGTGTAACGGAAAGAAAGGGTTTATATACCAGGTATCTGCGTGACAGTGCCTATTTACGGACGGTGTTCAGCTTTAAGAAGGTCATTTAAAGGGGCATGGTCACGAACTTGAATCAAAAATTATTTTTCCGCTTTTAATGGTTACAATGCTTCAAGAATGCATTTTTAATAGGTAACCGAAATTTGAGTGTCATTTGTTAAGTTATAGACATTTATTAGGCGAGTTACAGAGCTTGCAATTCTTTGCTATGTAAACAAATCTTTTGTTTACATTTTGTGACCTAAATATGTGAATTATAATGTTGAACATTAGAAATTGTTTATTTATGCTAAAAATGAATAAAAAGATAGACAAAGCAGATTGAAAAGATTTTTTACTGGTATATTGGACCTATGTAAACAAAAACAGGGCACGAACCTTGTTTAATGACAAAGAAGTCTGAGCTCCCTATCTTGCTTAAGACTTAACAACTGACTCTCAAATTTCATTTAATCATTAGAAATGCATTTCAACAGAATTGTAAATAATAAAAACAGAAAAACTGAATTTGACCAAAATCGTGACCATGCCCCTTTAAGGGGCATGGTCACGATTTTAGTCAAAATTTATTTTTACGTTTTTAATGTTTACAATGCTGAAGTAATTCATTTGTAATGGTTAACCAAAATTTGAGTGTCAGTCGTCGTCGTATTAAAAAGTGAGATACAAAGCGTATAATTCTTTGCTATGTAAACAAAGCTTTTGTTTACATTTTGAATGTTGAAGCGTAAATTCCAGTTTTAGGCAAAAAATAATGTGTTAAACGTTAGAAAATGTTTTTTATGCTTAAAATGAATAAGAAGATATACAAATCAGTTTGAAAAAGATTTTTTACTGGTATATTGAACCTATGTAAACAAAAACAGGGTACGAGCCTTGTTTACCTGACAAAGAGTTGTGAGCCCTGTATCTAAGCATATATCTCAACGACTGACTTTCAAGATTCAACTGATTATTAGAAATGCATTCATAAAGCATTGTAAATAATAAAAACAGAATAAAATTTGACCAAAATCGTGCTCATGCCCCTTTAAAGAGTCGTTTGAGCAAACGACAATCGAGTAATCAAATTTTCGTTTGCATCCCTACTTTATTTATAAATGCTGATGAATCGTATCTTTAGAAGGCTTACGACAAGTTACCGTTCTATTTATAGATACGGCCGCTGGGGCATCTATCAAACTGTACAAGCAGCAATCGCATTTTACAATATATTGCCGACGGCATTTCAACTGTTGATAGGAGTCTTCATAGGTATTTTGTTTTCTTTATACATAATTTTATTTTGTAATTATTTTTTTCAAAAGCATATCTTGGTTGTATTCATTTTTTAAATGAATGTCTAAGGTTATAGGCCCGCCTTCCAATGTTTGCCAAGGAGTGAATTTGAAAATCAAACTTTTAACACAAACGGATCTTTTATTGCGTACGAAAAATGTAACGTGAGATTGGTAAACAATTACACAAGCAAGGATACAGCTTCACTGATCAAGTACACTGCCTGCACAAATGGATATGAATACCATCTTGACAAAGAGAGTACGTTTGTCACAGAGGTATTATGAGTTTACACAGTTCTTTCTTCTATATTGTTTTACTTTGTCAAAGTTAGTTCATTTTAAAACAAACGAGGTCTATTTTAAAGAATTTAACGATCGGTTTTATGGTGCGTAGAATGTATGAGATACGCGTGTTATATATATATATATGAGTAGATACTTTATAATAATACGTATATTCAGTTTTATTGGAACCTTTTTGATTTCACAACTCTACCAGGGCTACATTTGTAGTAAGAATCGATCAATTTTCTTGAATGATGAATAATTAATTTCAATTAATAATATATACAATGTGTCCTTTTTTTGAGTGCAATCGCTTGCTTCTGCTACTTAAACCTGCTCTACAGAGTTTGTTTTATATAATAGATGAAGTGTATAAACTGTATTGGTTAATTAAATGCTAAAGACGATTATTAAAGAAATTAACTTTTCCTTAGAATTATTTAAATTTTTCTATTTTAAACGATATCGTTCTTCGTATTTAAAGAAATCTAAAACAAATGAAATAAAATGGAATATTAATACATGTATGTTGAACAAAACAAAAGGGCTTACATATGTATTCATAAGCTTTGATCCTTTTCAAAGTATTTACTTAACACTACGTTCTTTTTGCAATTTTTGCAGTTAAAGTGTAAATAAATCTTACATGCGGATGACTGTAGGTGAATGATTTTTTACCCTTGCCTATTCATAAAAGATGGATCTTGTGTGTGATCAAGCCTATCTTGGAGAGTTGGTTCAGACTCTCATCATGACTGGACAGCTAGTTGGGGCAGCCTTTGCATCGTCTCTCAGTGACAAGTATGGTAGAAAAACGGTCCATTTGACATCTCATTTATTAACGCTGGCCCTCGGGATTGGTGTGGCCTTCTCACCTAACTACATGGTTCTCGCTATTCTGAAATTTATTCTCGGTGTAGTGCAACAGGTGTGTATCAAATATAACCGGGTTCTTTTAAATCCCATTGAGAAATAAATGCATCTGTCTATATTTTCTCGTTACCCAAAACTTTCATACTTATAAAGGGGATGGTTATGACAAATGTGGTCCTAGGATTGGAATTGTTTGCAGAAGACAAACGTTTCTACTCGGAGGCCATATCACTTATCTGTTGGGCCACGGGATTGGTTATCATGTCCGGTATTGCATATCTGATGAGAGATTACTCCTGGAGATATCTCCAAATTGTTATGACTTGCTTCTCGTTATTTAGTCTTCTTCAATATTGGTAAGAAAATGTTTTAACAATATTCTATAGTTGGATACTGATTCACGATATTGATGCATTTAGACGTGAATAAATAAGCATAATTTCTCTTTTATCGCTTTTCATATCTTGCTTTATAATATTCATTTAATGAAGGTATAGCAGAGATGTTTTGCAGGAGAAAGTATATTAAATTACTATAACATAGCTTGAATAAGTATGGCAAGAATGACTAATTGCTCAAGGTAATAGTTGAAGTTGTTTCTGAATTGGATGTATTTTCATAGCATGATAATTACATTAAAATTCATTGTAAAATACAAAATAGGGTTCAAGACGAATCGTTAAGATGGCTGTCAGCAAACGGTAAAAAGGATGCTGTTGAAAAAGTCGTAAGAAAAGTGGCAAGATGGAATAAAGTCAACTATGAGGATCTTAAGAATATAGTAGATAAAAGAATGGCAAGCACAGAACAGAACACGCAAAAGGTGGATGACAAGGCGACGACCACTGAAAATACACAACAGGGAAAGCTTGCTGTGGAGAAATATTCATTTGTCACTATTCTTAGAAACCGACGAATTTTTCTAATATCACTTATCATTTGGTTTACATGGTATGTTCAAATTTTAGAAAAAGTAGTCGTATAAAAAAACATATGAGTTAAGGACAACATTAAAATGTTAGCTATCGAGGGACAAATCAAGAAAGGTTTTGTGAAAACAGATGCAATTTTTCCTGATCAGTTAAGATTTCTCCAGTTATGCTTGCACTAAGGGCATTTTCCATATATCCCTCATCTGTCAACGTATGTTCGTTGTTCACCTGTTTGGACTGATTTTTTTTTTTTATTTTCTTGGGGGGGGGGGGGGGGGGTTAAAGAATCTAATGTGAATTTTGTCTGGTTATCCTCTGTATAATAACCAATGCTAATTTATATTATAAAAAGGATGTGACTGGTATACATTTTTCGAACGCGCGACAATTTTATTTATAATAGACTACAGAATATAATTTTGTAAAGTTAGGAGTTTGTTGAATTTATCATTAAAACTTCATGAGAGTTATTGTAATTAAACATATTCAATGCATATACTGTTTAAGGGTTACTAATACATTTACCTACTTTGGAATGACCTTGACCTCAACGTCCTTGGCAGGAAACCGATTCCTTAATTTTTTCCTGACGTCATTTGCTGAATACATTGCTGTGATATTTGAGTATTCAATGTTACGTTGGTAAGCATCTGATAATTTAAAGACAAATATATCCATTTTTTTCCCATTGAAACGATAGTTTGGTATAACACTCTGACGGATAATTAGGCCAGTGCCAATATGGCAGTTTTGCATCCGGTAAAGATTTCGTACAATTTCGTAAAAAATCCAAACGTACCAAATGATAAGCAATTGCCTAGAGATTAAATAACCCTTTTGTTTATTGTGTCATTAAGATTTCCTATCGGATTTTAAACTCCTATGGGAGTGTTGCTCAACTCTTATCGGAATTTAAATTTCCATAAGAAGTTCTTTTATTCCGGTAGGAAATAAATATCCTAAAGTAAAATTGTTTTTCCTATGGGTTAAGTTAGTTTTCTGTAGGACTTTATTTTTAAGAGGTAAACATCTCTCATGTGAGATGCATTGGTTATAAGATCCTAAAGCAATGGTATATCGTATGGCATATTTGAATTTTTCGATACATGCAGCTTAGACGGGTGCAAAAAATGCTTTGGCTTTTGCATAATTATCCGTCACGGTGTTGTATACTAAATGCCCGATATAGATCAATTTTAATAATTTACGAAGTATAAAAGTTTTTTGATTACATATATTTTATTTAGATTTCTTGACATTTTGTCAGAAGTATGTTATAGATAAAGGTTTCAGTGACTCATGCACTTCTTCTTTACAGTCTTGGCAGAAGAACGATATCAATTGTGTTTCATGCTGTTTGTGCAGTGTCTCTAGCGTCCGCTACTTTATTGAGTCAATTTTCTGGTAAGTAGCCTTTGAGGGTTTACTTAATTAAATGAGGTTACTTTTAATTGCTATTCTACGTTGAAGAACATCTTTCTTGAAATAATCTAACAAGCGACATTGAAGTTGTTCATAGGAACGAATTAACATTTATATGTGTATTATACTCTGTCCCGAGTTTTTGCTTCCACCACTTTTTGCTTGATATTTCAATAATAGTAAATACCTTTGTGCTCAAACTACGTTCATCCACTAATATGAAAAATGCCCAGATTATCTGTTTTGAAACGCCTTCTCTACAGCTTCAGGTTTCAATACACATCCCGAAATTGAAAGTCTACGGAGATTTTGCATTGCAACAGCCATTAATAAGCCCGGATGATAACGTTAAAAAATTGCGCGATGTACTCCGAGTGTATTCCGAATGGAGAAAAGATGTAAACATTCCCCATTATTAATCTCCATAAGGAATCTGTTTTCGTTCCTGTGAATTTTTCTGAGAGGAAAGGAATAATTGTTCAATGAAAATATCTTGGATATATTCCCTTTTAACGATTTCAACTGTATTTCTTTCACAGGTGTGTGTAATTTTATTAAAAATCATCAAAAAGCGATGGAAGCAATAACTTGGGACAGACTATAGTAAAACTAATGTAAAATTTCATAGTTCAATATTTAAAGTGTACAAAATTATGTATCAAACAGGTACTTCTTAAATCATTCATTTTAATTAATAATATAAATGATATTACCAAGTGGCAAATGAATAACTTTTTTAAAATCAACTATGACCTATATGACCAATGACTTATTGTAATTGATCATCGTCTATTAACAATTTTAAATATTATTAACTTCTCATTGAAAACTACAAAGCGAGGCTTTACCTTTTTTTTTTGGTATTTTTAGAATAAGGTGAATCTACATTGTGAAAGTTATTGCCATAGCACCCCGAGCCTCATGAGTGGGGCTGAATATGCAAAAAAGGCAATAGGTTACGAATCTTCTCTTACATATTTAAGAAAAATCAGATTCAATAATACTGTTCATGAAGCCCTTGAATTGTGACATTCATGGTCCCTTACGCGGGTGTTCAGGCCTTCGAGCGGGGCCAATATTTGGCCATTTATTGATGATGTATTAACTCTTAGAATTTTTTTTATCTAGCAGTGGATAATAGTCTTTTCATTCTCTCTTTTGATACTCTACGTAATTTGTGAAATTCATAACCCCAGCTTGGTCAGGAGTTCAAGCCCTTGGGTCGGACCATTATAAACACAAAATGTACATAAAATAAAAACAAGAAATAAATGCACAAATTATATTAAGAACACGAAAGGAATACTACAGATCGACCAATAGTTTCAAGTGTGCAATCGAATGTACGAAATCAAAGGATTTATAAACGGTGATGCTGCCTGTGAGTGATGTTCAGCTTTAATGAGAGCCACGCTCTGCGACCGATATTATGATTAGTATATCTGTCCGTCTGTCTGTTTTCGTCGAAGCTTATTTTCTCAACCCTTGGTCAAATCTTGCAGTGTCCCTTTAATCAAATGTGTTGTGTTCTTGAATGACGTCCTAAATCATCATCATATCGGACTGCACAAATATCTTTTTTAGATCATACATGCAACCCCTTAGCCATATTTCACTAAGGTACAGTGTAGCTTAACACAGTTTCGTATAAAATCCAGGGGGTTTTACACTGGGAATTTTTTTTTTTTAATTTTAAAATTTTCAATTGCATAATATAGAGGTTTATCTTTCGAATACATAAAAAAAGTATGTAGAAAAAAAATTTAAAACCAATTTTGCGAGACTCTTTAATAAAGGGAGGTAATTCCAAAAACATCCAGATTTAACGCGTGCAGAATTTCATCATTTTTAGCAGGTAATATAGCTCTTTAAAAAGCTGGCGAATGTACCCTGAAAATACTATGAAACGATGCTTAAGTACTTGCTCTTGGAAAATTTCACGGATATTTATTTGCATTCTGCTGTTAGGGGAAGCCTAAAATGCGTGAGTGTACTGCATTTAGAGGCTTCCCGTTGTCTATTTTCCTCATGTTTTGAGTGTCAAATTAATTTTAGCATTAAGTTACATGTGCATTATTCTTAAATATTTACAAAATTCACAAATTTTTCTTTCTATTGATATATAGATATATATGTAACACGCTTTTACAATTTAATTTTATAGGAGTCAGTTTTTCTTGTCCCTCATCTAATAACGTCCTCATAACGTTACATATAAAACTGTTTTGCACCCTAATAGTTAACATTAAAAAGAGCTTTAGTGTAATGGGTGTGTTGTTACCTTGAGTAAGATTGCAGGGTCAAATGTGAAGGTCATAACAATTCTCTTTAGAAGCCAGTTTTTTAACATTCTTATTTACTATTCTCTTATTCTTTCCTAGATTAAACCCCCATTAAATGCCTATTAATTTGAGAGCTTGTATTAAAGTTATATGCCATCTAAGATATTACTAATTCTTAGATTAGGGTCAAAGCAAAATCCTTTACAATGCTTTCCATCCTACTAGTATTCTCCTATATTTCAGCCGGGACCTTTGTGATTAATATTTACTAATGGCTACATAAATTGTGCCAAAACTTCTCGGGCGTCCATTTATAATAGCCAATGATCCCTCAAATTGGTACTTTCAAAAATTCTAATTATACCCCCGCTCCGAAGGAGAAAGGGGTATACTGTTTTACCCTTACGTGTCTGTCTGTCCGTAATAAAAATTTCTGTCGCATATTTCTCAGCAACTGTTTATCGCAGATGCTTGAAATTTTTACACACTATTTGTTTAGGCATGCCATATTGTGGGATATATTTTTTAACCAATCAGACGTCAACTTTCTGTTAAACGGCGACTATTTTTTAGCCAAAATTTTCAAACAAATCTCCATCAAAAATTTCTCGGCAACTATTTATCGCAGATGCTTAAAATTTTAACACACTATTTGTTTAGGCATGCTATATGTGGGATATGTTTTTGTACCAACCGGATGTTAACTTCCTGTTAAATGACGACTTTGTTTATTTTTAGCCAAACATATTTTCGTCAAAGATTTCTCAGCAACTTTTTATCGCAGATGCTTGAAATTTTGACACACTATTTGACTAGACATGCCATATTGTGGGATATGCTGTAAACGTAATATATTTGGCGTGTACGTTATTTTGCGGAAATTAGTTTTTGAACAAGTTGGCGTATATTTGAATTAGCGTATTCTTTAATGTGACTGTTCTTATACACACATGCATGGCATTTAGCGATGTACTTGATTTAGCGGAAGTCGCATTCCGCCAAAAGCGCTAAAAATAGAATACACAGCCAAATGTAGTACGTTTACAGTATTTCGGTACCAATCGGACGCCAACTTTCTGTTAAATGTCGACTTTGCTTATTTTGCATATTCACATTAGAGCGGAGGTATCACTATTGAGCATTGGCTCACAGATATCTTGTTTTTTTCATAGGCGGTAATAGCAATTTACAAATGGCCTCCGTTGTTACTACATTAGTTGGAAAGGCGGCCATTACCGGATCATTCAGCATTCTCTTTTTATTTACACCAGAACTATATCCTACAAATTTGAGGTACATTGTATATAAGTATCGATCCATTTCTTTACTAGGAAAAGATAACAGATTCATAAGATATTTAACTATTACATCTTCAGAAAATTGCATAATTAATTTTTTTATTCAATTGCAAAACGTTCAACATTTCTTTTTCAGGAACGCTGGATTAGGTTTTTCGTCTACCTTTTCAAGACTGGGGGCATTAATTTCCCCTTTTGTAGGAACACTGGTATGTATGTATATATATATATATATATATATATATATATATATATATATATATATATATATATATATATATATATATATATATATATATATATATATATAAATTTTCATGTTGTACAGCTGGTTTCAATTCTCAGGTGTATTTAAGATAGATAACGTATTTTTTCCTAGGCCGAAGAAGTTCCTTGGGCTCCTGGAACTATATTTTCTGGGATGTGTTTCATCGTTACATTATTAATTTTGAAAGTGCCGGAAACACGTGGTGTAGAACTTCCTCAAAATCTAAAAGAGGTAGAAGAATTGTACAACAAAAACAGACGTTCATGGCAACGAAATAAAAGTAGAAAGTTATACAAAGCAGTGCATTTACAGTTACAGGGGGATTCTGAGGATAATACTTTAGAATAATGATTGTGCTTGGAAAATTAATAACAATAATTTTCAAGAATACATTTTTTGTGATCTAAAATCATAATATCTATATGTGTTTTCTTTTTCAAAAAGAAAAATTTGATATACTGTAAACGTGGTTTTCATTAATACATGTAGTTGATAGAAAATTGACGAGAAGTTGTTTTGACGCAATATTGAAACAAGCGTCTAGATTTATCTCTCTTTGATCATACAGTCACAAAGCCAAGAGTTGTCTCTGTTTTAAAATCGCAAAGTAATTAATAATTATCTATTACATGGCCAGGGGCTTTTTTTAATCAATGAGCATTGTATGTGCCTTTGGCTTTAAGGTGAACTCAAGTTATTTTTTCTATGTACAAAATCCAATAAATATCATTTTATTTTTCCCAAGTAAAAATGATCGCCGAATTCGGTCATTCAAAATATTGCGCTGGCTAAAGACGGGATGTTCAAAAACATCTGTAAAACAAGGCCTGCCTGACTCATTAATTTGAAAGAGACTTGAAAAATAGGCATTGAATGGCGATGTTAACGACACGGTCTACAAATTTAAAGATGCTTTGCAGTCCTACAAGTGATTCTGGAAAAAAAGGTGATATATATGAAACATTCTTGCCAGAGACTGAAGATTAGCTATGCGACTCACCACGGTGCCACAAAAGCAACGATTTATTATTCTGTTTCTCTTATCAAGAAGCACGATAAGAATGCTCATCTTGTAGAATATAAAATATATGATGGAAACAGTTCTTACACCCCCCTAAAAAAACAAACAAACAAACAAGGGCCCCGGTAAGCGGAGCATCCCCTCGCGACATGAGTTATATTGTGTGGGAGATGCATTATTTAGGAATATAGATTTATGTAGATGTAAATGAGGAGACAACATTCTACTAACCCTCCATAACTACAAAAACTACTTTTTCTTTACCTGTACTTGATCTAAATCCAAAAAAAATATCAAGTTGTTGATTTGAACTGCATACTTTCACTTTGGTTTCGAAGAAGTGGAGCGGAAGTAGTTATTGTCAAGTCATGCATAAAATGTCTGTTTAAAATTGTGTTATTTTAACGATATATTAAAAAGTACTCAACTATTTGACTTGAAAATTATCAGAGTTTGCCCTTTTACCATGCCAAATAACTATACGATGTTTGATAAATATTCGTGCAAGGGTTTTCTTTTAAACTTACTTCCAAACTGAAAACACACACACACGCATAGCAGCGCTGATATATCCCCTTCGCAACAAGTTGCGCGAGGGGATAAAAACCGCGGACGACCTCTCATGCACGGTCATCTGGACGCTGACGTTAAGGAGCGCATTTAAGATCAGCTCTTCGGAGGGAATTATCAATTTTCGTCTTGAAGAATTATGGAGCCCAGTTCATCTGATACAAAATGGATAAGTTCAGCTCTCAATCGAATGAATTTCACTCAAGGGCATCAAATACAATCCATTCGACTTCGAAAACACAAAGCAAAATTTCCTCAATATGGTTTATACACAAATGAAGAGTTTTAAACTTCCTGAAAGTCTTGTGTTTAATTGTTTAACGGAGTGTTTAAACGGGACTAAACATGATTCCTCAATGTTCATAGACAATGGAACACCAAGGCGCTACACAGTTTAAGATACGATTGTTGACGTAATGGACCATAACGCACCCAGCTAATCACTGGCATACAGGAGACAATGATTGAATAAATTAAGAGGATTATACATGTTATCTACGTCCAGTATTCACATCACAGTATAAAACTTGGTATCCAGTTCATGCTGTCATGATCCTGTCGTCGTCGGCAACACATATATACAAATAAGATTTTATTAGCTCATCTGCGCCGAAAGCTCTAGTGACCTCCCTATTCAAAATTTGTCCATTGTCGTCAAATTTTTATATTCGTCTCAAGATCCACTGGGCAAATTTCAATTAAACTTGGTGCAAATCCTTACTGGGTGATGGTGATTCAAGTTTATTCAAATGAAGGGGCCACGTCTTCTTTAATTAAAGGGGAGATAATTTAGACTTATTTAGTTTGTCGGTATTCTTCAAGAATCTCATCAAAATCATTTGACCAGAAAAGCTGAATTTTGTGTGGAAGCATCATCAGGTAGTTATATTCAAGTTTGATCATGATCCTTGGGGGTACAATGAGGATCGAAGTTTAACAAAGGAATATTTAGAGAAAAATCCTTAAAAATCTTAATTAAAAAAATCCGGATAGAAACGCTTTAACTTGTGGGGAAGGATTTTTAGATAGATCAACTTTATTCATGTCATGATCATAGGTGTAGGGTAGGGCCGAATTTTTCCTTAGAAATATAAATAAAACTGGATACCCGTGCTGTGGCCTTTACGGGTACAATTTGTTAGCATGACAAATTAGTCACGAGTATTTTTAATACCTACGTAGTGCGCAATTTTTGGTTGTTGCAAAGTGACAGAATGAACTATTTGATCTGACAATGACTAATGTTGGCACATCCAATTTCTTTTGCGCATTGGTCCTGAATAATGTTATGCAACCAGGTGCAGGATTCGGACACACTAATATCCAAATCGAGAGTTTATAAACAAGTTGTCATCAAGTATTATATTTGGCGACCCTATGTTCGCATCGATTGCTTTAATACTGTATACTTAGTCATATTACAGGTTTTTATTTTATTTTTGTAGCCTTTAGAACCCTGTTCCTATGTAAGATAACATAAGATAATTCTATTTCCAAATTCTGAGCCCTTTTAGGCATACAAAGGTACATGATAAAAAAAGTGATAAATTCAACAACACCTACACACTAACAAAAAGAGAGAAGGTTTCTAAATGATAGTTTATATTTACATTAAAGATGAGTCTTATACAGTCTCGGTTGAACATGAGGCTTTTCTCAGTTGAAAACAACTATAACTGTAGCTTGCAAAAATTTCAAAAACATTATCACATTCATTAAACATTAGCCAGATAAACTTGTCTTTATTACATAGATTTTAAAAATTGTTACACAAGCTATCCAAGGATTCTATAAAAGGTTTTCTTTATGTATTGTTTGATGTACAATTAAATATAAAATGAATTAATTTTCATATTCTACCTCAGATTTACAAAAAGTATATTTTCTTTCGTTAACAGGAGTATTATTATAGCGACCAGTTTCAATGGCTATTGAATGAGAGCTAATTCTAAAGTCAGTAAAACATTTTAAAACATGAGGATTGTGGATAACAGAAAAATAGTTTTCTCTACAAAATCTTGTTTTAAAATGGGCATTTGTTCTGAGTTTACCAATGTGTTTATCTGCTTTGTCTGCAAGTGCATTTCTCCAAGTGTTTTATATATTTCACCAAAAAATTTGCTTGAAGATATTGACACAATATTTCTATCATGTATAAGGTGTTGTTAATGTAGTTTATCTAGGATAAAATGAATACTGCTTCTCCAGCTGCTTTTGTTATTCTGATAACAGAAATTGTTTTCATTCATTGCATTTTTAGAGATTGTTCAGGGAGAGCTTCAATTCTTTGTAAATATTTTAGATTGCATTTTATGATATCAACAAACATAGAAAAAACGACCAAGTTCACCAACAACTGCTTCGTTCGAAGCTTTTTTTGTACACCACTTATATATTTCAAAAATTTAACATGTAATTTTTCACAGTACATCTTATTGAAGAAGTTTTTTAAACAATACTTGGGGCGTTTAGTCGAATTTATATCTGACTGTATTTATTGTCCCCCAAATTTCACAAGTGTATAATAAAATTGGTTTAATAGTATGGTCAAATAAATGTATTAAAGTGTGGACACTTGGTTTGATATTTCCAAAAGACTTGAGTTTGAAATAGGCTTTTAAAGAGATCAAGCTGGCAATTTGTAAATGTACCTGATGAGCTAAACACAATTCTTCGATATTTATATGATGTCTCTCGTTCGATTACTTACAATTGTGTGCGTGATGGGTTTTCATACGTACTCGAATTTTTTTCGGGTCACATGATCAGGTAATATAAATAGTAGGACCATGCGGTTGCGTGGCACTCTAAGCTCGCTCGCTAGTTGCAATTTAAGTTAAAATTGCTGCAGATTATATGGAAAGTGTTGATTTTGGCTGACAGATGGTTGTTTAATATATGTTTCTGTGTAAATAAAATAACGCTAGCGAGCAGCGTAACTATATAGTACTTGTTGGTTTTATTCATTTAGCACGTTATTGTCGAACGTAGTGGGGGACAATATAAATGTTTTTATACAAGACAGTTTGAACCAAATCTGTGTTTTTTTTGTTTTGTTTTTGGTTTTTTTGTTTTTTTTTATTTTACAAAATACTATGATTTTTTTTTCAATTGACAGTTAGACAATACTTATCACAATAGTCACTTAACTTATATACTTTTGGAGGTCACTTTCAGTTTCTGAGAAAAGTACCAAATCATCAGCGCATACATTCAACAACTTAGAGAGAGATTTTTTAACTTTACGGGGTCTTCGTTAGTATTAAATATTGTTGGTAAATCATTGATTGGTGTCTTAAATAAATTAGGACTAAGATTATCACCTTGTCTTACTCCAACTCTTGGTACAGATGACTTAGTAAGTTTATTTTGGAGGTTTACAGACACTAAATTTTCCATATACATGTTCTTAATCACACTATAGAAACATCCTTGTATGTATGTCTCTATATATGACTTTTAAATTTTTACACGGAGCCATGTATCATATAACCATGCGGGAGGCTCTGACGTCTGAACCCGCACCCCAATACTGTGTGATGGACAGTTTTGACATATTTATTACTGGGTCTTGCTAAAGCGCGGAACGGAAAACAGAAAAAACTATAACGATTAATGCTTTAATATTGTATAGATTGGACACAAATATGTACTTCGTATCCTTTATTCATATCTATACTACAAGTAAAAGCTTTCCAAATAACTAAACAAAATTATTCAATGGATGCATGCATGTATCAATTAGCCTAGTATCTTATCAGATATGAATTTTAATTTTCGCTGCTGATCATAAATTTATAAACAGATCAAATTTAAGACGAAATGTTAGTCTTTTCTTCGATCTATAACATGTACATACACATGTATATCACTTGAATTCATTTTTTTTTATTTATAATCCATTTTTGTTAGGAATGTGCACATATCATATAAGTTCTATAAGCTTGAAAGCTGGAGAGTAAATAGTCGTTTTTTAAAATTGTATTTGTTATACTAAGATGCAAAATCAACTGAAAGGCATTTTTAAAAATTTCCAACTATATGAAATATGAAAGGGTAATACTATACAAACACGTATTGTTTTTTAATGTGTGTGGGCAGTTTCATCAAAATCAACATGCCAAGCAATTAAAAAAGGGTGAATTCTCAAATTCATGAAAAAAACCCTGTAACTTCAATTCAATTAGAATTCCTTATTTGTAATTTCATTTATCGCATGCTCGTACAAAAGTGGAAAGGGGGGGGGGGTCCATAATATTTCCATTTATCATATAAAGTTAAGAAAAGTGCCAGCTGCCAAAAAGTGGGGAGGGGAGCAGCCCCCTCACCCCAACCCCCGATGCTACGTGCATGTGATGTAAACACACGGTGTGGTCTGGGGTATTAATTCGCATGATCCCCATGGAAATTATGAATGAGCCATTATGGCGCGAAGTCCTGCTGTTACCGTTCACGCAACGATTGAACTCATCCATTGGCAGAGATCTATGGGGAGGTGGTCAGATAATTTTTTTGACATTCGTTTTGTAACAGCTATATACATGTACATGTGTATATTATAATTTGGAACGGATGTGTTGGAAGAAACCTATCGAATTAAGAAACACACTTGATTAGTAATAATTGTTGTTAAATGTAGTAATGTACATTAAGTAAGACACGCGAGTTATGATCCCTTTCGAGCCCAACTTAACGAAAATCGGGTCACACCCCGGTTTGGCGATTTAGTTCCTCCAGTAAACATTCCAGCTGTATAAGTATATCTTTATTTTAATCCAAATTGATGACTCTCTTGTAATAATGATAATCCAACACCAATTATTACTTACATTGTACCGTAATAGACAATATGTTACAACTTGTTGCTGTTGCGATGACCCCCTCCCCCTTTTTCACCGTTCAAATATGGTTGAATGCTGATCTATTTTTAAATCAAGATTACACAAGTGCACTGCATGGTCAACGTCCCTTTCACTTGAAAACTCTTGCTCGCTGTTATTATTACATGCCATATAACATGTTCATCAATTGTGAATGTAAATGCTGACATCTTAAACATGCATTGGTTAATCTTTTTTGTGAAATATCATGATATCGCTTGTCCCATTGTCTGCACTGTTTCGGAGAATGCAACTTTTAAACCTATATAAAAATAATAGACTCGAATTTATTTAGCTTTAATACCGATAAATCGGAAGAGTACTGTCTTTTGTTTTATATATTCTAAACACCAATTTGTTTTTATTTTTTCTAAATCATGCTTCGCTAATTAATGATCAACGAAAAATCCTCAAAAAATTCCGGAAATCATCTAATATTTTTGGATTTTACAATCTTGCGCATGCGCATTACATTCCCGCTAAATCAAGGCACTTTATTTTATGTTTCCACAATATCACATTTGCATGGATAAACTTAGAGACGAAAAAAAAATGCGTGTATATTTTCATTGGAATTTTTTTTCTTCTGTTCATCAAAGAAAATACGGGAGGTAACTCTAACACAAAAATTATGAGAGTTTTGAATGTCAACATGCTCTGTAAAACACGTTAAAAAAGTTGAAGAAATGTTAAATTCTGCAATTATAGAATTACACTTTTTGAAGAAAGGTATTAACAGCTTCAAAATAATTTGTTATGAACAATTTGACTGTTATTTTCAATGCAACTTTATTAAGTTTCTCCAAAATCGTTTTGGGGCGATTCTGCAATTTTCTGCTACGTTACGGGTGTATGAAAGGCATTTTAACTGTGGTGAAGGCCTTTCACCAGACACAGTTACATAATTCAAACTCAGCAGAGTGAAATTAATAGCATTACTGTATGTTTAAAGCTTGGTTATGCAAATGTCAACAATATACGGTGTATGGATGTATCTATTTCGTAAATGTCCGATATCATATGCTATGTCACCCGTGCACACACGGGTCAAAATCTAGTTTAATGAATGATTATTATTAAAAGGTAGCTTAACTATTTGATATAATTCTTACGAATGTCTATCAACTATATTATTGCAAGTACGAAAGGGAAAAATGAGATGTACATACATTGTGATTAAATAAGCTATTGAAATAACTTTTTAATTATTTTCCATTTGTAATATTGTTGGAATGATAGTGTAACGCGATAAGTTGAGCGTTTGGTTGTGTTTTTCATGACTTCGAACCTTGCTTGGGATTTCACACTTGTTTTAAAAAATTCAAACATTGAAGTTTTAGTGATCCATACTATTTAAAAATTTATTAATAGATATTGATATAAAAAACGTGACCGACAAACAAAATCAACCCTCATTGTCAAGAGGTTTTGCTGCAACATCTGTTTGCTTACCTTTTTGTCTCACTATTTTAAAGATCATTTATTCGAAAAAAGAATCATTTTAATTGGATCACTAAAGCTCTAGATGTCCTGCAAAGTCTCTTTTTTTTGTTCTGATATCGCCGTTCGTTGTCTACATCTTCTACCGTTTACTTATTCCTAGTATTTTAGGTATGACAGTTTCTTTACCTTTACCTACATGATTGTACAGTCCTGTAACTTAATCCGAATAGAGCCATGGATGTGTTGTTTAGTTTGATAAACTGGGACTAGTGGTCAAACCATGTGATGTTAATTGAGAGAAAATCATACATTTTCTAAATAAGTAAAATTGCATATGAATAACAGTTTTAAAAATATTAAGAATTTATCGTTATAGCTTGTTTACATGTAACACATCTATTGACTAAATAACATTACATAACATTTTCCGTATTCTATTTTGTTCCGCTTTCGGTTCCGTTCCGCGTTTAGCAACACCCATTTATTGTCTTTAGAATTAAAATATATCCTCGGAATATAAGCCCTAAATGTTGACTCATGATCATCACAGGCGGACAGACCCAATCAAAACTGTATGTCATAGTTAAAAGGTATATACACCCAAGTAAAATGATGTTAATAGATAGATTTCTGAATTACATCATTATATTGAGTTCAGTAAGTTGAGGCTGTTAGAATTGACTTTGTAGCTTAATAAAACTATACAATCACGCTGTGAATAGCTGTGAATAAAAACTGCTTGAAAAAAACTGCTTTCGACTTATTGGTGACTTCACTTGGACGATCAGGTAAAAAAGACAATAGCCTTTCATATAATATAGAGAACAATCTTTTAAAAATTTTCCCAAACATCCATTCAGCCAGAAAACCTGAAATTTGTGTTTAAGCATCAACAAGTAGTGTAGATATAGATATGTTTAAATCATGATATGCGGGGGAAGGGGGGGGGGCACAATTACAGGGTGTCATATTTTTACGTAGGAATATAGAGAGAAATGTTTTGAAATCTTCTTCTGTATAACCAACTGGCCGGAGAACTTGCAAGTAGGATGGTCAGGTAGTAAAATTCAAGTTTGTTCAAATTATGATTATCAAGATTATGGTCGAGCCACAATAAGGGAGGGGGGGGGGGGGTTGAATTTTTACCTACGGGTATATAATATAGAGAAATGTATGGTGTTCCGATGGGGCAACTTCGATCTTAGCACTTTCCCCTTAAGGGCGAAGACGCAAGAGTGCGAAATTGCGAAGGCGAATATGCGACGTTGAAGGGGCGAAAGAGCGTAGATGCAACGGCAAAGACGATTCTATCTATCACGGCTCGGACCCCTCCCGCCGGAAAATTTAATGTTAATAATTTCACACAGTAAAGGGGGAGAGGGGGTCTGGACCCCACCCCCATCCCATCAATTTAATTTAAATAATTTTATAAAATAAAATTTACAAAATATGCCTTGGACCCCACCTACAAATACAATTATCGATCCCCCCCCCCAAAAAAAGTTATGGATCTGGGCAGGTTGTTGAAAATAAATCCTTAAAAGTTTGCCTTCTTCCTCAGATGTCATTTTAAACAGCTAAAATTGTCTCAAAACAATGGAGAGCTCCAGGATTATAAAAAGGCGAAGGCAAGAGCACGAAGATGCGAAGACGAGGTTGCAAAGGAGCGATAGTAGTATTGCTTCTCCGCCATCGCAGCTTCGCACTTTCCCTCCTTCGCTTTCGCCTTCGCAACTTCGCACTCTCGCATCTTCGCCCTACAGGCGAAGGTCGAAGTGGCCTCATCGGAACACCTTTGAAATTCCTTTAAAATAGTCTTCTTGAAAACCAATCAGCCAAAAAAGCCGAAACTTGTGTGTAAGCACCAGTTGTGCTGTTAAAGGTTCGTTCAAATTATAATTCCCGGGAGAAGAATAGGACCACAAATGATGGAGGGATTTCTAAAAAGGAATAGAGAAAAATCTTCTCTCAACTACTAAAACAACAAAAGGGGCTTGATATTTAACATAAAAAGATAAAAATAGAAACATCTTTTTACGTTTGTAACAACATCTATCATACTAAATTGTTAGAACATTTTGATTTGATCACAGTTAAAGATATTGTTACTCCGGGGAGCGATGTGACATCCCAATAAATACTGGAGATGCCCAGAACACAAACAGGCGTTTGATTTCTTCAACATACAACAAATACCCCTGTTACATTAACACTAGTACTATTGTCCTTGGAATGAACACGAACAACAGTACCTCGTGCACCGTTACTAAACAATGTACATTTCAGTTTATTAGCAACCTTAATTACTGATGTACCTCTCGAAAGCTTAAGTTGAATGGGAAGTACACTAGCAATGCGATCATCCTGAGGTATGAAAGAGTTACCCTTTACTGGGTTATGTGGAGATGTGTCATTATTAGTAAAGTATTGGAAAGCAGCAAGAAAAATCTCTGGTAGCATTCGCAGCATTTGTAATTATTATTTATCATTAATTAATTAGGCAAGTGTAAGTACTTTCTGACATACAGAAAATATATGCAAAGGTCTAAATGTGTATTTTTAGTAATTAAACGACGTTTCAGTAATTTGATCTCACTTGGAATCATGAGTACAATACAAACTCTGTTTAATAATTGTGCAAATGAATGATCCTAATATTGGCGCAAGTTTTCATTAAAAAAAAGAAAGGTGTTGATAGAGGCCACAAAGTGCTGTGGGCATAAGCAATCTTTGCACTAAATTGTCGCAATTTGAAACTTTTTCCAACAAGAACATTATGTTCCCAAATGGAAGTTCATAACGTCTAATGGCCTGCAATCTTAAATGAATTTGATCTAACATCCTAGAACTAACCATACCAATTTTATCTATTATTAAAGTGTTGACAAAATAAATTAAAGAAACTTCTTAAAGATGAAAGTGATGTAGATGATAAGGCATAGTTACAGTGTATGTGTTGGTAATGCTGCACTGACATTCTAATAGCACAATTATAGTTTTACCATGATTAATAAATGCAGCAACTCCCAGTAGGACAATGGTACCAATTGGACAATGCTATTGATGTTGTATAATTTTACCATGAATATTGAGCGCAGCAACTCCTATTGGTGCATCAGCACAAACTTGACAATGCCACTTAATGTTGATTGATACAGACTTATGTACTTAGTCAACGCTTTTGATACAATAGCCCCTTCATTTATAAATATTTATGGATTTCAGACTTTTCGTGAAATTCTTGTATTTTGTATTCTAAAATATTTTGTTTGGTCTTAAGTCATTTGTTGCAAAGTAAGGTGAAATGCTCTGTCACAATCTGAGGTAACCAATTGATGTCATTGACATTCTATGTTGTTTTAAAAGTAATGATTTTCACTTAATGAGTTATTTAGAACACTATTTTGGCTATCAGAGTCATTAACTGCTGTTTCACCTATTACTTGTGAGTGAACGCTTTTTTTTGGTTCTCTTTGATGAAAAAGAGATTGTTCTATGTTAGACAACTGAACAGCTTGAATAATTTTTATTTATTCATCAACTGTATCCTAACACACAATGATTTTTCTATCAAAATTAATGTATTTATTGATATACACTTGCTTGCTATTTGTAAAACGGTATATATTTTTTTTATCATATCTATGAGGCAAGTACAGTTTTAAAAGCGCATAATAATAATCGCCTGTTTCAGAGGTAGGTTTTGTAACTCTGTTACAAATTTGACATTGTAAGTAATGATTATGCTTTCAGATAAGCTGCTTTGTTTTGGGGATTTGAATCTTTAATCTTTCCATACGCAAATGAATCTGATAATATTGAATAAACTTTATTATAATCATTGACGTGATGATAACGAACAGTGTTCAAAATCAAAAGTCCAAATGAAAAATACAAAACAGGACTGGAGCAAAGCAAACACAGGCCGAAAAAATGGAGTAGGATAGGTGCCATGGAGGAGTGAGAATCCTCTTCTGACTGGTCACACCCGCCTTATGCTCTTTGTCGTAAGTGGGAAAAAGGAAAAATCCGTAGACAGGTGATTAATTATGGTCGCGATTGACGAAATACGTCGTCGATATACCAGAATGTTGAGTTGAAGGCCACAACGAGTGCTATATTTTATTAAATCTTAGAAAATCTTTTCTTATTAATCCACAGAGGGATATAAACTGAATGTTTTCATTATGATCTTATGATCATAGAGTCCTACTCATAAGTTCTAAATTTTATGACCCCTGTACAAGGGATTCATATCCTATGGAAATTTCCTGCGCATGGTATGCTTGTAGACAAATCTACTTAAGAGCCCGGTAGGGCGAGAGCGCTATAGATAAAAGTTGTTTGAGCATTGGACTTCTTCTTTGTGTTTATTCAACAACCCCAATACCAAGAAAAAGAATTTATCGAATATATATATATATATATTATTACTTATTAGGTTAGTTACTGACTCACTACGGAAATATATTGGGTTGATCAATCTCATAGATGGCGAGGCGAAGCCGAGCCTTCTATGAGATTGATCAACCCAATATATTTCCGTAGTGAGTCAGTAACTAACCTAATAAGTGTTTTGTTTTCTCGAGGACTTTCAAGCGACATATTTATTCACAAATAGCGATGATCTACGCAAAGCCATGTACAAGATGCCTTACATCTCGTCCAATTTAACTCATTTAAACTCTTCAAAATTTTCAATCTCACCTTACAAATACTCTTTCAAAATCTTTGCTTCACCCATGTTTACTTACAATGTTTTGTTGCTATTCAATTTTAAATGTTTTCTCCCTTTTCTCTGCAGAGATTTGAGCAAATTTCGACGCTGCCATTTTGTTCTGCTCCAGACAAAACAATGTGACGTCAATATTCTAAGGGCAACTACTCTAATTTTAAAGAATTTCAAAGGGCTAACTACTCCAAATACTTTAAGAACTTACGGCATGCAGTTTTATGTATAAAAAACTATGAAATGTCGAAATGAGTAAGCGAAGCGTCGACCAATGACGGCCATATTGCCTAATATTATTTCTCACAGAACAAATATAGAGATATATGAGGCAATCATGTGCTATGTTTAAACCAATGAAAATGTGACATTTCAGTCCAAGGGAAAACAAATATATATATATATATATATATATATATATATATATATATATATATATATATATATATATATATATATATATATATATATATATATATAATGGTTAAACGGCCCCCATATGGAATTTACAGACCATGTATTAAGCATATTAGGTCAACTACAAACCATGTAACGATTATATCTCACTGACTTTCTTTTTTTAATGATAAAAAGTATAAAGCAATGGAAATCAAGCTTTTGTATTTAAAATATTAGGCTACAAGTTTTAATTTGAGTACGAAACTGACGTCATAATGCTCTAAAATGACGTCATAATGCTCAAAGGGGGTGATATCTCTACTGACTCTATATGGAATATACATAGTCTCCACGTGACTGCTGTTAGCCAATGATTTTCTTTAGCAGGAGGTAAGATATCCAATTATGTACAAGAGACACGGGACTTTTAACATTCTAATTGTGTTGACTCATTTTATGCACTGTATAATGTTTTGACGTCACTATGTTTTGACGTCACAATCACGTCTTTAACACTGTTTGTATAGGAATGATCTTGTACATAGAATATATATACTTTACCAGGCATCATTTTTTGGTCAATTGTACATCGGATACCTTAAATCTACTGGAGAGCCCGGTAGGGCGAAAGCGCTATGGATAAAAGTTGTTTGAGCATTGGACTTATGTTTATTCATCCCCCGTACCAAGAAAAAGGATTAATTGAATATATATATATATATATATATATATATATATATATATATATATATATATATATATATGAAATCATGTCTCAATAGTTTAGAGACGAATACACCTATCGAATGATAAGATCCACTTTATAAATGTACGACGGTTTCAAGCCTATGTGATATCCTGTGCGATTTTTTAGATATAACATAGTGTCGGTTAACGGCTTTGCCCATACGTACTATTCGTCTTCGCAAAATGGGTTCGTCTGACAATGGGAGTGATAAAAAACTTGATGAGAATTATATGTGAGTAATTAAATATGAGTATATATTACATTTTCAATTTTTTTTTTGATTTGCGTATATGTTACTGAATGGTTTCAATACCAAAGAAGTGGCCCTTCTACTCATCGTAAACACTAAATTAAATTCTGTAGACGATTTATGCTTAGGTTGTGCTTAAATTAATTCAGTGTACAGATGTATCCTATTTCAAAGTATAAGTAAATTTTTTTTCTTAGATATATATGCGAGAAGAGGAGATTTTCTCAGATCTTATACATTTTCACTTTTTGTTCATACCGGTCTCTTTATAAATGATAAGTAATTTTTAATTTGAGTGTCCAGGCTTTATTATATATGCTTTGTTTAAAATGAAAGATGTTATCGAAATATTAGCAATATTTTTTGGGGGGGGGGGGGGGGGGGAGGTTAAATTTTTTAAATGTTGTAAACATACCCTGACTTTTTTTCTGGTTGAACTCGATATTCTTCACTAGGTTCCTTGTCTCGATAAATTTTCTCCTAAAATGTATTTTTCACTAAGCAACCAATGAATGTTCACTTAATAACTGGGTAATCAGTTTTATACGTGCGTAGCGCGCATAAAGAGAAATAAAATAAGATATAGGACCAAACAAATTATGGTATATACATGTTTGTAATCCTCAATCCTAAGGACATTGCCATAGGCGAATAAACAATTTAAATTCTTAATAATGTAAGCGTTTTGGGTTTTTTTTAAATTTTGTACAAAAATGTTTCACAGAACTTTTAAAAGTAAATAATGTGTGAGCTTTAATCCTTATTTAGAAACAATTTCTTCTAACGTGTAGTCTGATGACAAATGCTAAACTATCATAGTATGTGACTTAACCTAAAGGAGCAATTATGGGCACACATAATATAACCTTATTCGTAAGCATTGTTTTTAAATTTAATATTCTACTCTATCCTAACAACCTTATACTTATAAATTAACACAGACATAAAAAAAACCCGTTAGTTTTATTTCAAACGATACTAATATCAATTTTATTTTAATTTACAGATATGGCCGCTGGGGCAACTATCAAGTGATTCAAGCTGCCTTGATATTCTACAACATATTACCTACAGCATTTCAACTTCTGATAGGAGTTTTCATTGGTATCAACATAACATCACATATGGATGTGTATTTAAAAAAAATTACGTTCAGTATTAGATAATAGATAAGACTTGCACGATAAGGGAAGGACAACCTCTTCAGATTTATCTCAAATTAGGATATAGGTCAGATAAACATTAAAAGATTCCTTTGGTAGCTGTTTCCTGGTAACGTTACTCTTTCTACAATATATAAAACACATATTTTGTTAGATGATAGATTCACATATTTTTAAGATAAACCACGAAAAATTTTTATTTTCGATATTCACAAAATGTACGTTTATTAAAGCTTGCTACAATCCTTCCCCCAAAATAGTTATGTAAATGTAAATGATTTGAAAATTTCAAACTGATATTGAAGGACATAAAAATGCAACGTATATAGACATGGTGTTCACTTTAATCACTTGCAAAGCGGCCATATTGTTATAATAATGGCGATTTTCATTAAAATAGAGTATTTATATAAAAAGAAATGAGAAAAATTACTAATTTTTGAAAACATGAGTATTTCAGATATATTTTTTTCCTCATTTGTTTTCGTTAATTACTCTATTCTGGAACGAAATGTGCTTGTTTTGTTTACGTAAGATGCAGTTCCATTTGAATCTGAATAATTGGCGCGGGGCTTTGTAGGATTAAATTAAAGTGTGTTTTGGTAATGAAAGACGACGTATAGGGAATTTGGAATTTATTTTCAAAATACTTCCCATTCATAAATTTTTTTCATCGGTCCAATAAGTTTTAATTGCAAACTTATTTGTGTTAGAAATGTCTTGTCGAGTCCATTTTTAAACATGAATTTGGTATCGAGCTTGCAGCAATGTCATTATGAGATATTGAATGGGAATTTCTAGATATTCTAATTACTTCTAATTACTTCATGCTGTTTTTAACGATTCATATATTCACGTATTTCCCTATATATTCATATTTTAGATAGTATAAGGGTTGAACGATGAGATATATAGAGTAAATTTAAAATGTGAATTAAAAAACCCTGAATGTGAAGACAAAATCATACACTGTGAAAAGTAATCTTTGATATGCCTTAACACATTTTCTTATTCAAAAAATACAAATTAAGACGTATACATAGCAGTTTATTCATAAAAAGTATGTAATTTCATTCGTAAGGGAGATAAATTGAAGGCATAAATATTAATAAGAACAGTATCACGTGAAATTTAACTAATGAATAAAGTGGACGTGATTCCTCCATATCACAGCCTATAGGTAAGTCTGCAAGACAAGACACAAGCCCCTTTAAGTATTCCTTAAAGTTAAAAACCGTTCGTAAATAGGCACTGTCCGCCATATTTCTCTTTTATCACCGCTATCCCTACAACCTCTATATAAACTAAAGACCTTTTAAGCCCCTTTCACAATTTGCGAACAAGCAGAGGCGACAAAATATTCGTACGACCGAAAAAAACTGCTATTGTTCGTAAAGCCCTTTCACAATTTGCGCACAAGCACTTAACAACATTTTGCGATTGGACTATTTTGGCTTCGCACAAGCTATCGCATACGTTGCACGAGCTTTCGCATTCGTTGCATGCGTTTTTGCTGACGCATCAACTCTCTCGAAAATAGTGGACATGCACACTATTCAGATGTGACCGAATGCGATTTGAATCTCAACGTAAGATAAATTGCAGCTGTTTATGCATGTGTTGTGCGACTAGAGACTGTTGCTCAACGTATCTCATGTAATCTTGCAACGTATTACTATCATTGGAAGAATTTTTTGTTTCAGTTTTTATGCTTTATCTCTAGATAAACTGGATACAGGGTTATTTTCGTCCCGTTATATTTTCGCTTCTACCTACGGTTTTGCCTTGTCATGAATTCGCTCCAACAATGTTGTGGTAAGAGAGAGATAATGTGAGACATTGAAATTCGCCAAGTCTTAATTCGCTTACTAACAAAAGTAGCGAAACATGCGAAAATATATGGGGGTGTGTATTTCCTTTTTACAGTGTATACTGATTAAGCATATCTGTTTCAGGCTACAATTGACCTTGATTTTGGCTGTTGCTTTTGTCATCTTCTAAGGCGATATCTTCTCTTGCATTCAGCTATGTCTACTGAAAAGCGTCTGAAACGGGCGGGACACGTATAAATACCCCCTCTGATTCGCACGAGAATTAATACGATAAAACACATAATCGGACGAGCGCCGCGCGTCCTATCGCATTGGCGCACGTTCAATCGTCCGATCATGTAGTCATTTGTGCGACCCTATCGCATAATATAACAACAGTCGCTTTCATTGTACAGCAGTCTCATACAGTCGCAAGATATATCGCAAGATTAAATGCGTTTAGATCGCACAACAGTCGCTCTGGGTCGTGCGACTTTCGTACGAGTAATTTTTAATATGTGATTATTTTGGCAACAGTTTGAGCCCTTTTTACAATTGGCGCAGAAGCGAAAAAATATTCGTGCGAAATAATTGCATTAAAAATGTGTGTACGAAATTCGCACGATATAAGCGAGCGTTGCGCGATGTGAACGCATTAAATCTTGCGATATATCTTGCGTCTATTTGCGACTGTTGTATGATGAAAGCGACTTTTGAAAAATAATGCGATATGATCGCGCGAGAGACCAGTTGATCGGACGATTTAACGTGCGCCAATGCGATTGGACGTGCGATCATGCGTTCCATGGTAAGAATACTCGTGCGAGTCAGATCTAGAGTGGCTATATTTTTACCGTCCATTTTCGACGCTCTTCAGTAAACATAGTTGAAAGCAAGAGAACATGCCGCCCAAGAAGAAACAGAGATGCAGCAGCTTTTATTATTATACCTCAATATAATTATTCTATTATATCTGATTGGTCTAGAAAGTCACGTGACAGGGCGATGAAAGCCGATATGAGCATACGACGTATGATATCAAGATTAAGATATGTGTCTTATTTTATCATCTAGCAGTTATTTAAACTAATCGAAGGTATTTAACACAGAGTTATCATTCGTGTTCAACCACTCTACACGTTTAAGATATAAACTTTGGGTTGCCAAATAAAATAATAACCATGTTTGATGCTTAAAGTGTGCAATACCATGCTTTATAACATAAGAATGGGTGTCTGTTTTGAATAAAAACTTGGTATACCGAGCCATTTTCAAGGTACATTTCGCATAAAATAGTATCGTGTTTCAATTTTGATGATAATACTAGGTCAGGCGCGGATCGAAAATAAATCATAAAGGGAAAATCGCTAATAATCACTTTACATGTAATTGTTGCAACAGCTGAAAAAACCTGTATTTTCTATTCTCACATTCATACATGTATCTTGAACTCGTTTTATCCATCAATTAATCATAATAACGTTAAAAATCAATAAACGTCCAAATTTTTTATTTGACTACAAGTACCTAGATTCTAGGAAAAAGACCCTAAACACGAGGCACGATTTTTACTGCGAAACTGAAAAGGTCAAATAAAACCACGTGGTCTAAATTTAAACGACAATAACATTCGCAGGGGTAATTCGGTCGCGTCTGAATAATGTGCATGTCCACAATTTTGAGGAGACTTAATGCGGCCACAATGTCCATGTAATGAATGCGAGAGCTCGTGCAACGTTTACGACAGTTCGTGCATTTTTGTCTTGCCGTGTTACTTGGTCCCAATGAAATTATCAAATTTTACGCACTTTAATTTGTCAAGTTAATAATAACATCGAATAAACAGGTCAATCAATTCATTATTTACAAACAGAATATACACATAAAAAAGAAATAAATGCATAAAATTCCAAAGACCTCGAAAAGAATGCTACACGTCGGCCACTAGTTTCAGGTGTGCAATCGGGTGTAACGAAATCGAAGGGTTTATAAACCGTTACCTGGCCTTTATGAAAAGGTCTATTTACGAACGATGGTCAGCTTTAAGCGGGGAAATTAACTGTTAAAGTTAATCTATTTATTGATTTTTATAATGTTGATATATTTAACCAAAGATATCAAACTTGTGAATATAAATAGTAGCCTAATTTTATTGTTAATTAAAGTTAATCTATTTATTGATTTTTAAAATGTTGATATATTTAACCAAAGATATCAAACTTGCGAATATAAATAGTAGCCTAATTTTATTGTTTTAAATTTTTTTTTTTTATTTTGACTTCAGCAACAATATTTAATTGTACTTTTTGCTAAGAAAAAAACAACAACAATTAAATGACAAGTTTGATTAATAATTGAACAAAAGAACTTGATTATAAATATGAGATGAACCTGAACTTTGTTTTGTTACAACACATTTGCTCTCATTGATGTGGTTTTAACAGGTTATAGACCAACCTTTCAATGTTCATCGAGCAGCGCATATGAAAATATTACTTTGACTACAAACAGCTCCTATTTCGTTTCCTACGACAAATGTCATATTAAAGTGCTATACAATGACACAGCTAAGAAGACGCATACGTTGGTCAAGAAAACAACTTGTTTTGAGGGATATCAATACAGTCTTGAAAAAGACCGCTCATATGTCACTGAGGTATTCGTCGCAGTTACTGTGGAATCATTAATTTTTGTGGGGGCGAGTTTTGTGGATTGCCTAAATTTTACAGATTCGTGGGGACGTGATTTCGCGTATTCTCTTAAACCTACAAAAGAAATATGACTTTATTACCTTAATTTATTTATTCGTGGAGGATGTTAATTTGTGAATGAGAGGTACCCACGAATTCCACGAAAATTGAGCCACCAAGAAAATTAATGATTCCACAGTATAAAAAAAGCATAAAAAATTAACTTTATTAGAGCTTAGCCCCGCTATTTTCGAGGCTGGACTCTGGGCCATGCAACACCAACTTTTTTTTTATCAAAGTGCTGTCACCGCGCTTACAACGTGCTACCGAATATTTAAGCAAGTTCAAAAGAAGCTTTTGGTAGATGTCAATCTGAAGTCAGATAAGCTTTCACACAAAGCACGGTCATGTAGTTTGCTACATTATGAAAAGGTGATTTTGAACATCATGAGATATAAAATAAAAATGAAATTAATTGCATATCATCATTATTATAAAAACCATAACCTTGGTTTTTTTTTTAATTTACAATAAGTGACTTCAATATGTATACCGAAAGAAAAACCTTTCAAAAGGTTATTGGGACCAAACGTCCCAGCAGAATCTGAATCAAAATCTACCAGAGACATCATAAATAGATAGAATATTCTTTAATTTATTGATTATTTCTTACGAAATCATTTCAAAGTGCAAAAGTTCCCCCATACCTTTTTCAACTATGTTAGTCAAACGGTACTTAAGAAAATGAGCAATATGATATGCATATTTCTAAATCAATGGGTGGTGCCACAAGTCATTCAAACTGACTAGCCTAGCTAGGTAGCCGAGTAGTTAATGCACTAGCTAGAAGAGTGGACAAGAACCAATTCCTGGTCAGAGTGGTACACGTAGTAGAGCTCATATAAAGTTAATTTATCCCTGCTTTATATATCTAATTTTTTTCACTTTTAACAGGTATATTTTAATTAGAAATATATTGAAATGACTTTAAATATTTGCATGTTACATGCTTTTGGTTTTACATGTTATGTTCACAGATGGATCTTGTGTGTGATCAAGCCTATCTTGGAGAGTTGATTCAGACTCTCATCATGACTGGACAGCTAGTTGGGGCAGCCTTTGCATCGTCTCTCAGTGACAAGTTGGGTAGAAAAACGATCCATTTGACATCTCATTTATTGACGTTAACGTTCGGGATTGGAGTGGCTTTCTCACCCAACTACGTAACCCTGGCAGCCCTCAAATTTGTTCTCGGTGTTTTACAACAGGTAGCATATACAAGGAGCATAGCTTAGCTACTATTATAATAATTATTAAAACATTGCTTGAATCCCATTTTAAACATTTCATGTGCTTTTCTTTTTAATATTACTTGTACATTATTTAGCTTATTTTCTTCTTCAAAATAAAGTCCAAATAGGATTTATCATATAGATGTTTAAATGAATTGCTTTTGATTATTCAAGGGGATGGTTATGTCCAATACAGTGCTTGGATTGGAATTGTTTCCAGAACAAACACGTTTCTACTCGGAAGCTATTGGACTTTTTAGTTGGACCACAAGTTTGGTTATCATGGCTCCGGTAGCATATTTGATGAGAAACTACTCCTGGAGATATCTACAGGTTGTTGGGACGTGCTTCTCTTTAATAAGTTTAGCCCAATATTGGTAAGCTACCTTATCAAATAACTTCTCTGATAGATGAACGATAAAGAAAACGAATTACATGATTGTTGAATGCTGATAAAACAAGGGTTTTCTTTGTATAAAAATATATCAGTTATAGCTATATATATTAATGCTTTTGAGTGAAGCTAGTTTTATAATAACTTCTTTATGATTGATAATAGAGTAAAGAGCACTCGGAAGAAGACGAAAGAATTTCAATTCAAGTTAGAATATTAATTTTTGACTTGTATGCATCGTTTTCATTAAAAATGTCACGATGGAAGTCAATATTGGGCTTTTGTTCTATAAAGACAACAGGTATTGATTTTTAAATATCGTTTTTTGCCTAAATCTTGGATCATTCACTGTTCTTAATTGCAAAATTAGGTATGAATGGGTCCTGACTACATCCTAAAAATATTTTTATTTAAAGAATAAGTTTATTTTTATTTTAATCATTGATTTATTAATATGGAGTCTAGACCCATAATGAGTTAAATTTGTGATTTTCACCAAAAACGTTTTACTCTTTTAATTATTGTCAAAGAGTTAGATTTATTCACCCGTACTCTAATGTGTCAACGTAGCTCACTGTGAAAGGCGGAGGCTCGTAGTCCATCCTTCTCCATGGAAAGGGTGTTCGAATCGTATAGACGGCGTTTTATTTTTCATTCATTTTCCTGTATTGCTTTTTTTTATTGATAATGAGAAAAATATCTAATACTATTTATATAATGACAGCAATTACGTAATGTTCATGTTTTGTACATACAATGTTGGTTCCGGTCAAGTCGTACACAGACCAACTCGTATACAGGTCAACTCGTATACAAAATTTTCGCATAAAAAACGAAAGTCAACTCGTATACAAAAAAATTCCCGTATACCTAACCGAAAGTCAACTCGTATACAAAAAAATCCTGTTACAAAATCAAAAGTCAACTCGTATACAAAAATTCCGGTATATTAAACCGAAAAACAACTCGTATACAAAAAATCACCATAATTTGAAAGTCAACCCATATGCAAAAAGTTAGAAACAAATCGTAAAAGTAATTTAAAAGTAACTTAAAAACTTGGTTTCTTGTAATAAAATTTCTTTATATATTGCTTCCGTAATTCAGCGTAAAAAGGACATATAAGAATAAAATGGATGTTATCAACTATAGCAAAGTTTGCAAAATTCATACATGTTTAATTGTGAATTATGATTAAACTCGGTAACGATGTGAACTTACAATAAAAAAATTAACGATAATTAATTAAGTCAATCCAATCATTATTATTTAGTAATTATTTCTACACATCAAAACAATAATTGTTAAAACAACAAGCGCGGTGTTTCTTGCTTCTCCAAACGGAAGACTTCTCAAAGGCTAATTAAGATACTCCTCATTATTTTGTTTGAAAAAAATATATCCAACTTTCCGCTTTTATATATGTCATTTCCCAAACTTCTTTCAACATGGTACGACACCTGTGTGTTTCCTGTCGATTTAGTATACGGGAATTTTTTGTACATGCCTATTTTATATGCGGAATGTTTTGTATACGAGTTGACTATTAGTATTTTATGCGAAAATTTTTGTATACGAGTTGACTTTCGTTTTTTAATGCGGAAAATTGTGTATACGAGTTGACCTGTATACGAGTTGGTCTGTGTACGACTTGACTGTAAATCACAATGTTGGATAAAAATAGAGCTAGCACAAATATGAGATCATGCTGTAATGCTTAGAAAGCATCAAATTAAACAAAGGAAATAAATATCAAGTACATGTATCATTGTATATTAATTATTTGTCAAAGAATGAAGTTCTATATAATACATGTACATGTACTGATGCACAGTTTCAAACGTAAAGTTTTTTTTATATGTTCATATGCCATATCAAAATCCCGGGTACGTGGGGATTTGTCAGGCCTTATATGCTCTTGTCCTTTATCACATCCAATTATATTTCTTGTATGTTCTTCAATATGCATGTGATTAATGTCTCTAACCAAACACTTTTGAAATCTTAAATTATTTTTATTTTTGATGATATTGGGTTTCTTTCCAGAATATTTGTTAATGAAATGTGTTTACGTTAACAATAAGCTATGCACCGTTTTTAAAGCGTGTTCCAGGGGATGTGTGATAGTTTTGACCTTATGGTAACGTCTGTTTGATTTAATACATTATGTATGCAACATACATGTCAATTGCAATAAATTGTCCTCTTTAACAAATCTAGGATTCAAGACGAATCATTAAGATGGCTAGCAGCAAACGGTAAAAGGGAGGCCGCGGATAAGGTCATGCATAAAGTGGCAAGACGGAATAAAATCAACTACGAGGAACTGAAGAAAATAGTGGACAAAAAAATGGATAGCATCAAACCCGACACGCATAAGGTCAACGAAACGGAGACGACCACGAATAGTGCGCCGTCGCATGTTGTGGAAAAATATTCGGCCCTAACAATTTTGAGAAACAAAAGCATTTTTCTTATCTCTTTGATCTTGTGGTTTATATGGTAATTGCTTTTCTGCTTGTTAATAAATTAATCAGTCGGTCATACTCAAATATATGTAGTTTAAGCTTCAAAGAATATCGACCGATTGATGTAAATTAGTGTTTACAATATCAGTATGAATTAATATGCATTAAATTATTCCTCAGTAGCCCTTACGATAGTTTCATTTTCTGAGTATGTATCTTAGGGTTACCAATACGGTTACCTACTTTGGACTGACCTTGACATCAACATCTTTGGCGGGAAACCGTTTCCTGAACTTTTTCCTATCATCCATTGTTGAGTACATAGCGGTGATTTGCGAGTTCTTAATGCTGCGTAGGTAAGCATGGAGATGGTATAATGAAATGTTTCAATATAAACAAACTGTTTGTATTAGTTATTTTTCTGCATATCATTACTGAATTAATTTGTATACATTTTGAAAAGCTGATTGTTACATGATTGATTTTTTTTTGTAAAGGCTAGGTAGAAGAACAATACTAATCATATTCCATGCTGTTTGTGGTGTATCCTTAGCTTCCGCCACTTTATTGAATTACTTTTCGGGTAAGAACAATCCATAATCGTATTGCCCATAAAAACTTACAATAAAGTAATAAAAAATAAACCAAACATCTCAAATATGAATGGTTTGTTTTACTTTATCCCTGCAAACAATAACTGTTATACAGTGAACAAATTCAGAATGAAGTCTAAAACAGCTTATTGATTTCTTGGGCGAAATTGTTCATAGAAAAAACTCGCTCCTGGTCTGAAAAAAATCGGATGGACGACCGGAAGCTACAGTGCCACCCATTGAAAAAAAACTGTATATTTATTTGTTTACATGTAAAGAGCTTCCCTCAATATCGATGTAAAGGACTGCGAACGATAGCATTGTCTAGCCGTCTAACTAAAAGTCATTTTTTGAAAGTTGTCTAATTAAAGTTAATTTTTTTTTATAATAATGTAAACAGTTATGTATATTTTCATTAAATATAAATGATTTGGTCAAACAAAGAGAGATAACTTTGTATTTTGGGTTGAAATAGCTCCTTTCATAATAGAAAATAACGGAAAACGGAAATGTTTTTTAAAACATCTCCCCCCCCCCCCCCCCCCCCCCCCCCGTGAAACAAAAATTCCTTTTGAGGGGTTTTAATTATTGTTATTTAGCATATTTTTACAAAAGGGTTTGTTGTTTCACGGGGGGAACATATGTCTACAGACCGAAATGCATTCCAAAAAAGAATTTTGCTTTGTAAATTTTCGAAAACTAATTAACAGATATGAATGAAAATGAACTTTTACTTTAATATATATCGTAAAAATGTTATTATTAAGTTTTTATGCACATTTTGGCCGCTAAATAAAATTTTCCTCACTCATAGAGACCGGTTTCAATGAAAAACATTTTAGACCCCGCGTTAGAAAAACTTTTGTTTAAAAATAAATAATTTGATTACATATTTTATTTTGATATAAATTGATTAGGATTTGATTATACTTTTTAATAGAAAACTTTTTTTAAAAGAAAAGTTTTTGAATATCTGACAGAAATTCCGAAATATTTTGATGTTAAATGTAGGCAGGAAACGGGCGTTAGCGTTCGTAGTTCTTCAATATGCTTGATTTTCCGAGGTCGGCATTGTGCTCAGGAGAAAGTATGAGGCAAGTAAAGAGACGATATCCGTTGTAAATTGCGTAAAGAATTTTATGGTACCAATTGTTTTCACAGAATTTGCATATGAATAAGGTTAATCAACTCAAAAATAACGCACGTTTTTGTGAGCAATAAATATACAATTTTTTCAATGGGTAAAACTATAGCGCCCTGGTCGACATCTGATTTTTTTAGACCGGCAGCTACAGACCTGCAACTAAGAAAAAATATCCTAAATTCACATATATTTCTAACGATCTAATGATAGCATTGTTAAAACATTAAAACACATATTTTTAAAAAACGTTAGGCCCGCCGACAATTTGCAATAGACATAATTTCTAAAATTGGGAACTATATATGTTTCCTTTAGGTGGAAATAGCCGAATGCAAATGGCATCGGTTGTTACAACGTTTCTTGGGAAATCGGCCATTTCCGGATCATTCAGTACTCTCTATCTGTTTACCCCAGAGTTGTATCCTACGAATTTGAGGTACATACGTTTTAATAAATATCATTTAAGACTTTTTTATTATATGCACAACGCGTTTTTCGTACTTACATATTTTAAAAATCAATGACAGGTATTTTTCTCTTTCCAGAAATGCTGGTATCGGAGTTTCGTCTGCTTTTTCTAGGTTTGGGGCAATACTGTCCCCTTTTGCAGGAACACTGGTATCTAGTTTATTTTCGAGCATTGGCTCATGCATTGTTGCAGTGTTAAAGAAATTTAAGCATTAAGTTTAACTTCTTAATATTCTTTCTTTTAGGCCGAAGAAATTCCTTGGGCTCCAGGAACTATATTTTCCGCGATGTGTTTCATCGTTACGTTCATTATATTGTACATACCGGAAACACGTGGTGTAGAACTTCCTCACACTCTTAAAGATGTAAAAGTGTGGTATTCAGAGAATAGCGGTCTACGACAACGAAATAAAAGAAAACACCATTGAGCTGAAACTTTAATTTCGAATTTTCGTCTGTTTTGGGTTTAAAAATGCAATACGATTAAAGAAATCCAAACTTTGATTTTTTTTTTCAAGGTGTCAACAAATCTATTGGAAATGTCCGTAAAACGAATGATGAAGATACACTTCTTTGCTCAATACATATAATTAATGCAGAAAAACAGGTTTTCGATAAAATTAAAAAGCGGTCATAGAACCTGAATTACTTTTATGTTCCATCAAACTTGAATGTTTTAAGTAGTGCACAATATAGAAGCCAAAAATTTATTCGTATATTTAAATTTTTGTTGTTTAGAAATATTCAAAATCTGAAAGAAATTTGACCTCACATTTTTAGCCATATTGCCTCAAGTTTACCACTTTAATTTCTTTCCAGTGGAATATAAATGAAATATTATTTGATATAAGTTGCTTTTAAACTCATTAAAGATACATAACAATTTTCTGTATACATATCAGCATGTATACATGCTGATATGTATACAGAAAATTGTTATGTCACCTAAAGACACTACATGTACTAATATATTCTAACTAGTAACTTGAAGTAAACTTTGATATGATATAGTTGAAAAAAAAAATTTGCAATATTTAAAAGTTTTTAAAGAGAAATTGTATGATTAATTTTTTTTTTTAATTACAGAATGGTTGTTATTAATCCGTTTCATAGATATATTAAAATATGGATAATGGGACTTTGGATTTTACATAAAGTGAGGATTAACGACATTTGACAGGGTGAAATTATTTTTTTAAAGAAAACCTAGATGACGTCATCATAATCAACCATTGTTATTATGATATCACTTTGAAATTTAATGTCTTTACTAGAAAAGGAACATAAGTTACACTTAATTCAATGACAGAGGGTTGTACAAAGCCAATGAATATTGTAAACCAACTTTTATTCGCGTGCGCGAAAGCTTCGTTGTCGCGAAATTTCTCGCCGCAAACCAGTCTTTGGTAATATTTTTTTCGGATAATATACTTTTATATCAAGAAAATTTATAGCTGCGAACCAGTTTTTCTTAGGCAACTCTCAAAATAATGTATAGCCGCAAACAAAAGTTGGTTTAGACTACCATTCAAATGATCAAACATGTTGTATAAGATGAAGTGTTTTGGTTTAATTTCTAACTGTGTTAAATTATTGAAAGTTTACTCAATATTTTTAAGTCCGACAAATTGATGATGGTTATGTATACGGAATTTATTTCATGTCAGCCAAAAATTATTATATTATTACATTATTTTAAATACGTCATTTGTTATTAATAATATTTAAGTTATCTCTTAAAATTCTAAAGGCAAAAACAAACTGCGATATAAACAGAAATTCATATTCTTTTAAAATATGTAAAATTTCTGTTCATAAAATACTTTCTTCGATATAAAATATGGAATTGTCTTTAATTATAGAAATAAAAAAAATCAACTGTAATATACACGTCACGTGACACGGGACAATGTAGACGCGTTGTACCGGGCTCCCGAGTCTTCTGACAATTTTCGCATATCTATTGAGTTTGGATCATTCATTTTCATTGGATATGTGTCTGGAACCCTTCCTGGCTTTGTACATATGTTTTTTTTCTCTTGCTTTTTTGATTTTGGACTTTTCATAGACTTTTTGCTTGATTGTTTACAATCGTGATCTCGTATGGATATCTACTCACCTGTATTACCTGTGTTATATACCTGTACGATTATGAGTACCGTCACGGCTGAGAAGCTCTCAGAGCCGACAATAAAACCGTTATATCTAAAGGATTCAGATATTCATTGCAAAGACAAAGGTCGGATCACAGACTTTGATCTTATGGAAAGTGTTACGGCCGTAGTGGGCAATTCCTTACATTGCCTACAGCAGGATAGAAACCTGTGGCGTTTTTACCTGAAAGACAAAGAAAGCAGGGACAAACTTCTCTCTGACGGTTGCGAGATAAACAACATCTCCCTGTCCTTTTCTGAAACTAACCCGTATTCTTCGGGAAACCATAACCCAAATGAAAAAACACTAGAAATCCGAATCTGTGGATTACCGCTTTCGGTGTCCGACATTTCTGTGCTCGAACTTTTAGAGAATCTGAAATTAGATTTGAAAAGCAAAATCTTATATGAAAAAATCAGACACCCAGTCACCAAAAGAATGACGAGTGTTTGGAATGGTAACCGCTTCGTTTACGTAGCACCCCTTTCTCCGGGAACATCTCTTGCTAGGGTACATCACTGCGCTGGGCTAAGATGCCTCATTTTCACTATGGGCAGCCTAAACATGAAAAGAAATTTTTGTGCACCAACTGCTGGGACACAGATCACACCAGGAACAACTGTAAAAACAATCCTAAATGCAAGGTGTGTTCGGAGCAAGACCATTCTCCTGGCGACCCGAAATGCAAATTTTACGAGCCCCAGCAACATGTGATTGCATTCAACGGAGAAGATAATGTGCTGTCCAATTTCTTTCCGTGCGAGATATCTATGGGGTTGGTCACAAATCGGCAGAGCATGCCTTTCAATATGCTAAGGCAATGCGGTGTGGCGACCTCGATGCAGCCAAAACCATCTTAACTGCTGAAGATGCTCTATCTGCCAAACGACTCGGTGACAAGGTCAGGATCAACGATCAGTGGTCTACTACCTGTGAAGCTGTCATGACCGAAGTGATTGAAAATAAATGCGTCCAAGTTCAGCAGTTCCGGGAAAAACTAAGATCGGTCAAACGAAACGTGGTGCTAGCAGAATCTACTTACAATGACACCAGGGGGACCGGGCTCAACAAGACAGGAACAGAAAATACCAAGCAGCAAGCATGGCCAGGTAAAAACCTCTTAGGGCATATCCTAAGCAAAATCGCAAAAAAGGTACGGAAGCGCCAAAAGAGTGATCAATGGAGCAGTCCACAACAGAAGCAGAGTTCAAAACAGAGCAGCAAGCAGCGCGACATAGCGGTTATGCTCAGTGAAATACGCGCCCGTCAGCACGATTCCGATTCCGCATCCGGACATGACCTCTCATCCGAGACGGATGGAGATGACGAGGAAACATAGATGCTCTCAATGACTGACTCTTTTGAAACTCATTATTACGTTGGGTATGTTAATACTTAAATTCCACTTATTATATTGCACCTAATGATATTAATGTGGCTGGACACACCAATGCATTATTTGATGGATCGATGAAGAATTCTCTTTGAGAAATGATTATTCAAAAATGACACCTATATCGGCCTCTGATTATTTTATATGATTTTTTTTTTTGTATTTTTTTTTTATAGAAACCGGAAACATCGTTTTAGCTGCAAACAAGATATATTAGAGCTAAAAATTTGTTATCAATTAATGCAGAATACAATTATCTATAAATACATATCAAAAACGGCCAGATAAACTTTGAAATATTTTTGTAAAAAAAATATTTATGAAAATGAAAAAAAAGGATTGTAGATATTTTTTAAATCTATGGATAAAAACTGCAGATAAACTGTTACTCGCATTTAAGAATTGCTGTACAATCATATTTCAACAAGAAATGGAAATCAAATAGTGAAATTAAAGTATAAATGGAAAATTTTAAAATCGAACCGATCCCGATTGTAATTAAACTGATCCCGAACGAAATCACATAAAGTTAGAATGAATCAGAATTTTGCAAAAATTTCAGGTTGTTTACCTGTAAAATGGTTTCGTCATTTACTAACTTTATAATGTATATCAAATACTTAGAAAAAAAACTACAGTTTATTTGTAAAATTTCAATTTTAAAATAATTCTGATCGGGATCAGTTATTTTTTCAATCGGGATCGGTTCAAATTTGATAAATAGCAATTTTTCCAAAATTTCGCATTTTCATTTCAATTTCTTTGTAAAATATCATTGTTTAGTAAATAGTTTATGTGACTATATGTTATTTTTAAAATTTTATCCATAGATTAAAAAGATATTAAAGAATTACAACTTTGATTTTCAGAAATATTTTTTTCATTAAAAAATTAAACACTTGACCAAACGATCTTTGGCATGAATTTATTTATAATTATATTACACATTAATTGACAACAAGTTTTAAGCTCTAATATATTCTGTTTGTCAGCAAAACAGTTTTTCCTATTTTACTGAAAAAATACAAAAAAAATCGTATAAAATAACTGAAAGCCGATATTGATCTCTGTTTTGTGGAATCATGTTTCAAAAAAGATTCTCTATCGATCCATAAAATAAAATTTTGGTGTGTCGAGGAACCTTAACAAAAGGGTTGATTTTTTTAAAAGAGTGCATACATTTATTACGAAAAATAGTCAAAAATTATATGAATGGCTTAAATTATCTCAATGTGATGTTATCTTATTACAAGAGACCCATTTTATTGATCAAAATGAACTTAAATATAATGCCGGATGGCAGGGGGAAATTTTTCACTCATTTAGCGATTCGTCACACAGTAAAGGTGTTTCCATACTTTTTCGAAGTAATTCAAGTGTCGAAATAATAAATGTTCAAATGAAAACATAATTTTGTGTGGTGATTTTAACTGTCGTTTCAATGATAAACAAGATAAAACTAAAAATTATTTGATAAACTTGTTAAAACAGCTTGATATGGTGGATGTTTGGGATAGAGAGCATCCTGAACTGAAAGGTGACACATGGTGTAATGCCCAAGATATTCCTTATAGTAGAATTGACTATATCTTTATGAGTAACAATTTTTGTTTTCAAGTAGGTAATATTATAGTGAGAAAATTACCGGGTACTCATTCCCGCGGCACAAGAATGAGTGATCATAGATATTTAAAAATGTATTTTAATATCTCTGAAAATCTCAGAGAACCGAATTATTGGAAATTAAATATTTCATATCTAGAAAATAAGGAATACAAAGATTATATTGCAAAATTAGTTGATGAAGTAGATCAAGTGCAAAATCCAATAGATAAATGGGAACTTTTTAAACGTAAAGTTAAGGAATTTTCCATACTTTATGCAAAAAATAAACGGAAAAATACAAAAAATCATCTTAATTGAAAGAGAGATAGAAACGATTGAAATTAGCCAGGGTAACAATATTGATTATGGTAAACTAAAAGCACTTCATACCACTTTGAATGAGCTTTATGACAAAGAAATTAAGTGGGCACAAGTACGATCAAAAGCAAAATGGATAGAAAGTGGCGAAAAAAACACGAAATATTTCCTAAATCTTGAAAAACAAAATCAAACATCTAATATAATCAAAGAACTAAAAACATCAAATGGAGATATGATAAATACCACAAATTCAATAATCGGAGAAATGATTCATCACTATACGAATCTGTTTAAAACCACAAATATTCCAACCGACAAGATTTTGACTTATCTAGACAATATAGAGGTACCAATGTTGAACAAGAAAGACAAATCTATGTTAGATGAATTCCCTACTTTCGAAGAATGCAAAAACGCCGTACTTGATATGAAAGGAGAACAATTTCCTGGTATACCCTGTGAATTCTACCAATGATTTTGGAACATTATTGGACCAATTTTCTACGCCGCACTTAAAGAAGTTTTTAAACAAAAAGAAATGTCTGAATCTCAAAGGCTCTCTGTGATATCACTAATATACAAGAAAGGCGAAAAACAATTGTTAAAAACTTATAGACCAATTAGCTAAACAAATACAGATTATAAAATTATAGCTTGTGTTTTAGCTAAAAGATTACAAAAAATATTAGCAAATACCATTGATAAAAATCAAACAGCTTATGTTAAAGGCAGATACATAGGTGAAAATGCTCGACTAATATTAGATATATTTGAATATTGTGATTCGGAGAACAAAATCGGCATATTATTATTTCTTGACTTTGAAAAGGCTTTTGACTCTGTAGAATGGAACTTTCTTTTTGAAACACTGACAAAATTTAATATTGGCGATCAATTTCTTAAATGGGTAGGGATATTATATAAAAACCCTAAATTTAAAATGAAAAATAATGGATGGTTATCTAAAACATGTAGTATTACAAGAGGGATCAGACAGGGATGTCCAATATCTGCTTTATTATACTTATTTGTAGCCGAAATTTTGTCCATAAAAGTTAAAAACGATCCAAATATATCGGGGATCAGCATCAATGATAAAGAAATCATTAATATACAACATGTGGATGATTTAACACTTGCTCTTAAAGACAAGAATTCTTTAGATTTGAGTTTGAAAATTATAAACGAGTTTTGCAATCATGCCGGATCAAAAATCAACATAAACAAGACCGAATGTATTCTTTTAGGGGGGCTTAAAGATATGCATGATGAAATCAATGGCATTTAAAGCAACAAATAAAGCTGTCAGGTGTTTAGGTATTTATATAGGACATGATAAAGAAGAATGTTATAATAAAAATTGGATGAAAATATATCACGACATGGAAAAGTTATTTGAATCATGGAAACGTAGAAAACTAATGGTGTTTGGTAAATCATGTATAATCAAAACATTAGCAACTTCAAAACTAGTTTATATTGCATCTATATTGTGTATACCAGATAAAATATATATTTGTAAGGTCCAAAGACTCTTATTTAATTTCATATGGAACAAATCTGAAAGAATCAAACGAAATACCTTGATAGGCGATATAACAGATGGAGGTTTATCAATTATAGATATTGAAAGTAAGTTCAAGGCTCTAAAAGCAGCGTGGATACCGCGATTGTTATCTTCTAAGGGCACTCTATTTGAAATTTTTGAGAGTTTTATGGAAAAAACTAATTTAAATCTTCATTACGTCTTACAGTTTTCTGAAACTAATTTAAATGGACTGGATGGAATAGGCAAACTTCCACTTTTCTACAAACAAATTCTAAGTTCATTTAACGAATGTAAACAAAAGTGGAACTTCGATAACATATCACCTAACGATATTTTAAAACAACCCATTTGGAATAATAACAACATCAAAATAAAAGGAGAAACATTATTTTTTAAAAATTGGGTTAACAGTAATGTACTTTACTTAAAGGACTTAATAGATGATAACGGGAATATAAAAACACTACAAGTGCTTTCCACTATTATTAAGAGAAAGTCTAACTGGCTTTGTGAATATAAAACTTTATTATCAGTTATAAAACCATTGTGTAAAAAAAATGATTTTACAAATGTTAAATATTTGAACATTAAAAATGAAATGAAATTTGTTTTTGCAACAGGGGTGTCATGCTTAAATAATAAAAAATGCCAATTCTTTTATAAAAACTTAATACACAAGAAATTTGTTAAACCATGTTATCAAACTAAACTTTCTCAAGAGTTTGCAATACCGGTAAATGATTCAAATCTATAGAAAAATATATACACGAGAAAAGTTAAAGATGTAAATGACAATAAAATAGCTAAATTTAATTACAAAATGCTCCATAATATTATCTGCAACAATGCATATTTAAGTAAATGGTTAAGGGACAAGGGGGATAACTGTAATATATGTAAAACAATTGAAAACACTAAACATTTATTATTTGAATGTAAAAATGTTGAACATATTTGGAGAAAATTAGGTTACTTTTTATTAATCGATATAAAATGGAAACATATTATTCTAGGCTTTTATTTAGAACAAAACGACAAGATTGAATCTTTGAATTTATTAATTTCTTTCATTGCTTATAAAATATATAAATACAAAATGTACTGTAGAATTGAATCTATGCAAGAAACTAAAATAAATGTGTCAAAAATGCTCTTATTCAATATTCTTCTATGTTACGTCTTATGAAATGTGACAAACAACGTCTTTTCTCAAAATTTGATACATTGTGATATATACATGTACTTACATGTTTTTTATTTATAATTCTATAAAGTATTTAGCTACTTTGAGAGAACAGTCTCATGTAGCATCGTCCACTGGGGAGTGACTTTTTGTGTTGTGAGGACCCTGGTGGACCATAATTGTCAAATAGTATCAGAGTACTTCTATATTATACATATACTTATATAATGCAATTGTTTGTTAAAATACAAAATTTATCCAATATATGTATATTCATTGTTTGAAAACAAAATAATATTCGACTTAATATACAAGATATCTATGTATTAATCGTCAAATCTAAATTTATGTTTTCTTAACTTATTCCTGTATTGTTTATGAATTATTGTTATCTGTATAAAAACTGAATAATAAATAATATTTAAAAAAACCTGTAATATACACAAAGCTTTAGTACAAAACGTGCGTATAATTTATACATGAAAAATTACAATTTTACCGATGTTAACATATATTGAGTATCATGTCTCGGTGATATGTAAAAAAGAAAAAAAAATAGTACTATTTCCACTTAAATTTTAGATTTTTTTAATGTCAAATGACATAAAATTTGAAGCTGAAGTTACAAATATAAGCACTAACTCAAGCGTTCTTTGTCTTTCCTTAATTTCATATTGTGTAGATTGGAAATACTTGATATAACCTAAAAAAAAAAAAAACTAGAAAAATGAAGCTATTATTTTCAAACAATATTTTAATATATAATTACATTATTTTTCAAGGCTTAGTTAAAGTTAACTAATATGATTAACTGAAAATATGATGAAAATAGACAAACCATGACATGTTCGGCGTAATTAAAATGTATTAAAATAAATATTAATGCATTCATGATTTTTTCTCATCGAAAAACGAATGGATAAAAAGATACATAGCAGTTCAGAATGCGGTAGTTTGGTAAATTTGGAAAGAATGATCGATGAAAAAGAAAATTTCATCCTTATACATGTATCGATTTCTGTTCTGCCGACTTGGAGAAACCTATTTGTCCCTTTGTTTAGTAACTTTTATAAACAGAAAAACTCTATTACTGTACTACTCTTAATATACTCTCCATTTTATAAATCTATTGATTTATACTTTAATATTAATACGGTAGGAACGATCTCGATAGTACTTTTGTAGTCGTGTATATTCCTACGGCGGCAAATATTGCGTAGCACGACCTCTTGTGAGATAATGGAGTTCTCTCTTAATAAGCTGATTCCATGACTCTAAAACATAAACCATTGATTTTTGACTTTTAATTACATCTTTTATACATTTGCAGTTTTTGATTTTATATCCGTATACCAAGTTATTTATATATTTTTTCTTGTTGTTATAGCACGTTTGTATATGAACATTTGTTGGTGCAATCCATTTTTTTTATATTCGAGAGGGGTTCAATTATGTAGGCTAAGTATTGAATCCGACTCATATTTTTATTTCTTATTGAATTGAGGGTTCAAGATAGTATGTCTGCAAAAAATTATATCCCTTCTGTTGTCATTTCTTACTGCAAATTAGAAATAATCATTAGAAAGGGAAAAGATGCATTATTGACATTTACTAGGTATATTTAGCAAATTTAATGATTCATCTGGACATAAAATTCTTATAAATGTTCTATTTGCACGTCATTTGAAGGCTTTGTCCGTGCTACGGTACAGTAATCTCAGTTTACCTTTCGGCATACATTAATCAGAATGAAAAGCAGAAATTTGAATCTGTAAAGGACAGTAAGTGAACAAGTTCCAGGATGTGTTCACCACACGAAGTCAAATAATGTAGCAAGGCTTTATAATTAATGAACAAACCATGCACACGGAATAAAGGGGGAAAGAGAAAAAACATTTACCTGTCAAAATTGTCTCAATTCAGTGCACTGAAGAATTCACAAATTGACAGTGTTGTATCTAAGGTGTCTTCCTGTGCAAAATGGATTCACCAATCATCAATGGTGTCAAGAAACTAGATGAAAATTATATGTAAGTACTTCATGCTAAACTATAAACATAAAACATATTTTGTTATTATCTTTATGTGATAAATTGCGACAAAAGGTTACCATTGCTTTCATTAACATAAAATGTTCTGCCTAAAGATGTGTGATCTGCCATAATGCAGTTGAGGTCACGAAAATTTTGCTATACAAACTTAATGGTATTTCATGAACTTGTTTTGAATTCATATCAATGACATGCTAAGCGCTTTAAAAATATTCATGCGCGGATCTAGATGGGGCATGGGAAAACCCCTAAAGTTATATGCAGCAGTTTATAGGGGGCGGGGTGCTTACAATTTTTTTTATTACGATATTCAATATACAAGTATGTCTGAAATTCTAAGTTGAGAAGGGCCAAAATTTCCAGAAAATAATGGAATCGGTATATTCTGGTAATATGCACATCTACACATTGTATCCTACATGCCTATACAGTTTTACTTAATTTCATGCAGCGGTTTAAGAGGAGTTGCTCTAATAAAGACTGTTTATTATGATATTTAATGCATAGCCGAAATCCCAAGTTTGAAAGGGCCGAAATTTAAAAAAGAAATGGAATCAGAAATCCTGGCAATATGCACATTTACACATTGTGTTTTAAATACGTATATGCGTATACGGGAAGTTTCATGAATTTCCGTGCAGCGGTTTAGTAGTAGTTGCGCTTACAAAAAAACAAACAAAAACCAGAACAGACTGGCATACTGACTGATGACGAACAGGTAAAAAACATTATACCCTTAGCAAGTACAAATATAATATACTGAGTATTTGGAAAAGCATTCAGCCTACAAAACTGAAACTTGTGTGAAAACACATAATGTGCAGATTGCAGTTTGGTCATGGTTCCCTGGAGAAAAGTGGGATCACAAAAGGGGGATTTTATTAGGAATGATATTTTGAATTGATACAATTATGCTCATCTAACAGACGATTTATTGTTGCTCAGGTAAGCGATGTTGCCTCTGGGCCTCTTGATTATATTGTTATCTTAATTTGATTTTTTTAAAAAGTTTTTTAAAAAGTCTAATCCCATCTGAACAAAGTATTTACTTCTTTGGTAAGATGTTAATATCATGGCGAATAATGTCTCGAATTTAAAAACTCTTGTAACCGCTAACCATTAAAGGCTTCATCATAATATACCAGTACCTATGCATATTGTTTATCACACAGATACGGCCGATGGGGCGCCTATCAGGTATTTCAATCAGCCATTGCATTCTACAACATTTTGCCTACAGGATTTCAATTGCTAATAGGCGTTTTCATCGGTAAGAACATTGTATGCCGTTCCTATAGTAATATGCAATATAAATCAATAAGTTGTACATTTTAATCAATCCTGCACATTCGAAAGTGATTACGATCATTTCCTATTTATTTCGGGTCGGATATTAAACATTCCTTTCGAAGCTTAATTCAAAAGCTTGTTTTAGTACGTTAATAACAAGATCACGATCTGAAAGCTTGTTGAATTAATAAAAACGATTACGCGCACGCGCAATACGTCTCACTCGCAATACTCTGTAAATAACGATGTTTTATCGCATTTGTCAGAAAGGTGTCTTTACTTTAGCTTATTGTACTGACCCAAAATGGTCCTGGTTTTGAATATCGCATTTATAGTTTTAAAAACTTTGTTTTGATTGCGCAGTATTTGAATTTTAACTTTTCTCACTTGTACCTCAATAGGATACAGGCCTACTTACCAATGTTCATCAAGTAGTGCCTATGAGAATCAGACGTATACGAACAACTCTTATTTTGTCACATATAACAAATGCCATATCAAAGTGTTTTACAATGATACCACCAGGGATGCACCAGAGTTGGTCAAAGATGACCTCTGTACTGAAGGATACCAATATAGCCTTGACAAATACAGTACATTTGTCACGGAGGTATGCCATCAAATTTCAGTTTAAGTGATGTTTTGCCACATCTTATTTTTCATAAAAATAGACAAATAATTATTTCAGACAGATATCAGCCCATTAGGTTGCGAAATGAGTACTGACTCAATGATTGAATTTAATTTTTTTCAACATTATATTTTTAAAAAAAGGGATCAAATGTTATCTATTATCTGCAACGGGAAATGCAATAAAATATCTAGCCTAGAGCTCTCTTGATAAGAAATGTCATGAATACATGGTCTCTTTATTCAACTTTTCTATATCACAGGCACGTAGCTTACTTTTCACTTCAATTTCACTGTTTATTTCCTTATTTTCAATTCAATTTTTACATTGTCACAGAAAAGCAGGGGGGGGGGACTCCATGTTCATTCAATTTTTTTTATGTTAATTTAAGAAAAATCTTTGCTCCCCCCTGATGCTACGTGCCTGTATCAGTTTATGTTATGCTAACAGATGGATCTTGTCTGCGACCAAGCGTATCTTGGTGAGCTGGTGCAGACCCTTATCATGGCAGGACAGTTGGTTGGAGCAGCCATTGCATCGTCTCTCAGTGACAAGTGGGGTAGAAAAACGGTTCATTTGACGTCCCATTTATTGACGCTAGCGTTTGGAATTGGTGTTGCTTTCTCACCCAACTACATAACTCTTGCTATCCTAAAATTCATTATCGGTGTTTTGCAACAGGTAATACAACAGGAATTTAAGAGTTGTTTAGTTATTTTGCAAAAAATGTCACAGCTTATATATAATTAACGTTATGATATGCATGTGCTTCTGTAATATTTACTGTCAAATGTTTTTAAATCTTATCAAAGAAATGCTCTCCACAAAATTAAACTATTTTATCGTCGCATTTAACTGTGATATTCTTGTCGTTATTCAAGGGAATGGTTATGTCCGATGCTGTTCTTACTTTGGAGTTATTTCCAGAAAAAACACGTTTCTATGCAGAAGCAATAGGACTGTTTTGTTGGACTACGAGTCTCGTTATAATGGCTCCAATAGGATATCTGATGAGAGACTACTCATGGAGATACCTTCAAATTGTTTTGACGGGCTTTTCATTGTTTAGTTTGATCCAATATTGGTAAAGTGTTTTATGTTTACTAATTTATAATCGTGTAGAATGTTCTAATTCATTATCAAGGGTGTTAAAGCAGCTACTAGTTTATTGAAAAAAGAGATGTTATGAACACTTTTAATTTAAAAAAAAACAACTTTATAGAGGGCGAAGCCCTCTCACGGGCCCGAAGGGCCCGTGAGAGCGAAGCTCTCCCTATAGACAACACGTGTATATATATCTAGAAATAGAAATTACACTCTATACCTATGAAGTTGAAAAACTTTTCCAAGATGGAGGAAAAAAGAATAACTTCACGCGCAGTGACATCACCGGCATCCATGTTGAATTTGAATCTCGTACTAACTTCACGTTTGGTGATAATTTATCAACTTTGTTTAATGAGTGATAAATACATTCAAACTTACCTAGTGTGTTCTTGAAAAAAATAATTCCTAATTAAGAAAACAAATTTTTGTTTCCTACAGCTTTCAACAGTTGCATTAGATCCGTTCATATGAATTTCAAGACATCTGATAGGACAAAAAACGTGTTTCGACAGTGAAGCAGTTTTATTTCATTGTTATTAAAATAGCATCATGCATTTTAATTGAATTTGCTCTCTGATTACTTTTTGAAAACACCAAAGACGTTTTTTCTCCTACTTTCAATTTGAAGTTTCGTTTTTTAGGTTTCAGCTCAAATCGTAACCTGACATACTCCTACCCAGGTCATTTCGTACCCAAAATTCAAATTAATGATTAAAATCCAAAAAAAAAAATTAAGTTACCACCAATAACTAATTCTATAAAAACTAAAGATAATCAAAAGTAAATTTTGTACACATCATAATCTTTGACAGACATGTTGTAAAATATATCCCCATTCTAATCCCCCCCCCCCCCCTAAAAATGTGTAAACCATTCGTATATGATTAAAAATACAATAAATGTTCAAATTACCCCCGATCAGCCATGAAAATAAAAGCAAATAGGAAGTTTTTTTGGAGCAAGATGCATTATAAATACTTTAAAATTATGCATAATATGCATTGCACACTAAATGCAAGACATTTGTTAGACAAACTCAGATTAAATTATATACCCCGGTATGTACAATATACATGAAGGACATAGCTATACATTTTAGGGTTCAAGATGAATCGTTAAGATGGCTTGTAGCAAACGGTAAAAAGGAAGCTGCTGATAAAGTTATACACAAAGTGGCAAGATGGAATAAAATTAACTACGATGACCTCAAAATGATTGTGGACAAAAGAATGGCCAGTACGGAACAGAACACACAAAAGGCGGACAAAAATGGGACGACCACTGAGAATACTCCACAGGAAAAGCTTGCTGTGGAAAAATATTCAATCGTTACCATTCTTAAACACCGACGCATCTTGATAACATCTCTGATAATGTGGTTTACATGGTAAGTTGACTCGCATCAAAACTTCTCTTATGTGTAATTTATTTTCTTTATACAATATTTTTAATTTGCACATTAAAGTGGGTTAATTGTTGTTATCAACAAAGGGACAAATTCTATTCGTTCAATTTTAATTCCGAACAAATGTTATAAAAATAACCGTTTTTTATTAGCACCTTATCCTTAATAATTGATTCTTTGTACATCCGTGTATGTAATCTTTTAAATAAGCTTTAATCTTAAATGATGTTATGTTTAAAGGGTGACCAATACCGTAACATATTTTGGACTGACCTTGACATCAACATCCTTGGCAGGAGACCGATTCTTTAATTTTTTCCTGTCAGCAATCGTTGAGTACATTGCTGTCATGTTTGAATACCCAATGTTATATTGGTAGGCTTATTCTTTCGATAATTATCAGGATCAGAAGAATTTGCAAATTATGTTATAAACAAATTACGTTTTAACTTTTTATATCAATAACTGCAATTTGTGGTTTATTAGATTTGAGAGTGTATTTGTAATCACATCAATTTGAATATTAGCATTTTGATAATTATGTTTCGGTTGCTTTCTTTTTCTTCTTACAGCCTTGGTAGAAGAACAATTACAATTGTGTTTCATGCTGTTTGTGGAATATCGTTAGCTTCTGCTACTTTATTGAATCATTTTTCGGGTATGATATAAACTTGTTTTACAATTTTGTAATTGTGTATACTATATATTCATTTTTAATGTCATGACAATGTATATCGTATGCGAGTCCGGTTTTTCCTGCCAACTTATATTTTTGAAACAGCTTAATGTTAAATGCCCTTATTAGATATACATAGAACGCAATTATAGTTGATCTCCCAAGTAATTTCTACCTTTTTAGATTAAAAGGAATATGTTTTATTGGCCGAGAAATTCGCTAGCTAATTTGCAGTTTTTAACAGTTTGATATGCATGTTTGATAAAGCTGCTTTTTATTCACAAGGGGCGTTATAACACACCATCCATAAATATAATGAAGTATCAGATTCAAAATCTTTATTGACTAAAATTCAACACTAAAAAAATGGAAGTGGTTTTGGATAGGTATAATAGGAATTACTTGTATTGGAATTCACCGAACTATTTAAGCCAATTTCCACATTCACTTATGATCCAAAATAGTGATGGTTAATAAGGATTCAAACATTTTATATCCAACATATTTCAGCAAGTTGCAATGTAAACTGTATTATGTCAACATATTTAGACATATTTGCACTTTATTCAATTATTCAATATTTATAAATACGTCAAGGTTCAAACAATGTTGTTTAATACTAAGAAAAATTCTCAATATTTCCTTTGAAACCCCTAGCATGTTATATTTCAATTCAGAGCTATAAATAATAAATCTACAATGATTTTGTAGTGCAAGAGAAATAAACGTATCCGAGTAATAACGTTAGTTAAAATTACGAAGAGTTCCGAGTGACTTTCGAATGCTACAAGGTATCATATTTACTCATTATAAACTTTCGTCGTTGTTCGAGTTGACTTATCCGGGTAAAACTAGATGAGTTGTCAATAAAGAAACCTTTAATTGTTTCCAATAAAGTTGTACCTCTTTAGCAGGTATGTGTATTTTCGTTTAAAATCGTAAGAAATACGGGGAAAACATGCTATAGATTTCAATACATTACTTTTTGATGGTATTTCCCTAGCTTCAATGGGAATTTTAAAAGAAAATCAAATAAGTTCATCATTCAGCAGTGTTTGTCTTCTTTTCTACAATAAGATTTGCTTTTTTCTTTCACAGTGAAAATGAAAGATAGTGCAATGGATTTTCGAAAAAAAAGATCAGCTGACAACGTTCAATAATAGACAATAAAACAACAAATAACAACAAAATAACTGCTCCCGGTTTAGCAGCAAATTGTGAAAATACAAGAACCGTAAAAGCCGACTTTTAATCATAGTTTTATTTAGTTTTGTTACATATGTCCGAAACAAATAAACATTGATTGAAAAGCTGCAGGACGTGCTTCTCTCGCTATTTTACTCAGATAAATAAATTGCGTTTAATGAAGATTTTTCAGTGTATATCGATAATTTTTAATTTTTTAGCAAAGAAATATTGTTTTCTTTAGGGACTGATAGCAGTGCAAAGATGGCCTCCATTATAACTACGTTTGCTGGAAAATCGGCCATAACTGGGTCATTTAGTACTCTTTTTTTGTACACTCCAGAATTGTATCCTACAAATCTGAGGTATGGAATAATATTGAGCTCATTTGTTTTATTTTTAAACACTAACAATTAAAAATCATTTAATTAGGTTTTCAATTAATTTTTATATGAAATATACGATTATTTAAACTTACAATATTTTCTTTCAGGAATGCTGGCATAGGGTTTTCTTCTGCATTTTCTAGATTGGGAGCTATAATATCACCCTTTGCTGGAACATTGGTAAGTAGTTTGAGATTCTAGGTTTTTTTTTTTAAAGTATCATATATTCAAGAAAATATGATTTATAGGTAATAAAACATTTTCAGGCGGAAGAAATTCCTTGGGCTCCTGGAACTATATTTTCGGCAATGTGTCTCACCGTTACGTTAATAATCCTGTACGTGCCGGAAACACGTGGTGTAGAACTTCCTCAGACTTTGGTAGAGGTTAAAGTGTGGTATACGGAGAAAAGTGGTCTTCGACAACAACAAAAGGTGGAAAGTACGAAACTCTAGCACAAAGATTTCTCGAAAAATTTGCATGTTAAAAGCATTTGAAGTTCTAAAAAACGTTTCACATTTGAATGTGATATATTCGTAGAAGACTGCAAATGTTATAATGATTGTTAGCATGTAAGCAATGTCACAATATCGACATATTCGTATTATTGTATTTTTCCTTAAGTTTAATAATCAAATATTTGTAAATATACAATCAAAAGAATGTTTTTGAAAACAACCCTTCATGTTATTGATTACGTTGGTTGATTTCCGATAACATGCAGGTGAAAGACGTTATAAATAAACACGTGCACATAATTCTACTAAGATAACGGTGTCGTAGACGGCACCACCAATTATTGTTATTTTTTCCATAACTTACTAATTTTCAATAAACCCATACTCACATTTTATCTCTGTGTTCTGTGGTATTACAGTGAAATATTTATTTGATAAAACCATCATGATAAATTAGCAGCCATAAATTTATTCCGTTTCTTAGAACAAAGGGTTTTACAACTCAAGTAAGACTTAAGAAAGCATGTTAAGAAATCGGTTAAGATATCAAATGGATGATAAAGGATTTATACATAACAGTGTGTATACCGCTACTACGTATATACCACGTTATCTGACCATTACGTGTACAGGCATACAAAAATAAAAATATTAGCTCTTTAGGATGACAGGTGGAAGAAATGGTTTTGGTGCAAAGTTGGTTGATTTCCGATAACATGCAGGTGAAAGACGTTATAAATAAACACGTGCACATAATTCTACTAAGATAACGGTGTCGTAGACGGCACAACTTTGATGTGTTAGAATACTTTTTTATTTATTTATCAAAATCAGAACAAAAACAAAGTACTTATATTGTTATAAAAAATACAAGATAAAATATATTTATTAACTCTTTAATCATTTGAAGTTTTCTTTGCATATCAGTGAATTTCCAGTACTATTCTAGATAGATTTTTTCTTCTGGACGATCTTGAATGTACGAATTTTGCAAACTATTTTGAATCGATTGTTGATTCTTGGTTTCAGATTTTCAGATAACTGTTGAACTAAAGTTTTATATGTCTTTAATACAGAGTCATTTGGTTAAATCTGGCTACATGTAACATTAAGTCATTTGGGAGAGGAAATATTTTCGGACTATGTCTTTTCTCACAGAAACCTGATTCGACCTTGTTCTTTAATCTTGGTTCAAAACAACTTCATATCCTTATCATTTTGTCAGTAATTTTGTAAAATTTGACCAAAATTGGACCAAAAGAAGCAATATTATTGTCCTAAACTTGATTTCAAAGAGATTAACTGTGGCCTGGATATTTGACTAACTAGCCCACCCTTTAAGCACTGCCATTTTTCTTTACATTAAATATAAGCGAACTTAATTGAGGGTAAAGAATACACAGCTACAACAAAAATATTGTCAAAGGCCTGATATTACCCTTTTTTTAACTTTGTTTGCAAAAGTCTCTCTGAGGGCGAGGTATGAACCAAATTTGGTTAAGGGAAGATAAAGGATGGTGTGGACTAGAGTTTTTCATGAATACAATTAGAACCATAAACTTGGTTTAGGTTACTTTCTTACCCTCTAATCGAGGACACTTGTGGAAAGAAGCATCATTTTCTTGATTTGGCAAAGTAAAAATGGTGACGGTTTTTTTAAGGCTAAATGGACTTAAGCTCTAAATTAAGAACAACAGTAGTTATAAGACATGAATGCAGTTATAGCTACCCAATATCTGCTCATAAAAAACAAGATTAACTGTAAATGAATAAAGTTTACTCTTTGCAGTTTACAAATCGTGAACTACACCATCTCAAACTCGCGATCGTAAAATTTGATTTGATTTGAAAATATTTTATTATGCAAATATACATTTTCATAAATGGATTAGGCTGCAGGCAATGCCTGTGTAAGCCTTCTCCAAAAATTTAAGTGACACTTAGTGACTTTATTCTTTAAGCGAACTGTGACAGTAGTTTATGTTCTAAAAGTCTTCATAGTGCACAATTATTCATTGTAGTTTTCTTTATTGAATGATTTGAGTTGCCTATAAGCGATCATAGGTAAATAATATATTCTATAAAACAGAAGATTGTTTTGTGTGTAGATCTTCAAATGTTTATATTCGTTTAAATTATGTCCTGTTTCTCAGGGGCAACATTCCATCTAATCCAGTCAGCATTTTTCCATGCTTCAATGATTTTTTTACCACATGATTTTAGGGGTTAGCACATAAGAAAAAAACTAAGACAAATTTTTCTCGAGTCCGTGGTTGGATTTTTCTAAGAAAACTAGAATGTAAAAGGTAATAAAACATACCAATGATAATACCTCAGAGAAGTCAAACAGTGCACAGAGAATGAAGACCTCACACAGTGGCAATTTCTGAAGGCATCAAACATTATATTTCTCAATCTTTGGTGATTTTGCTTGAAAATGGGTTCGACCGAAAACGCAAATAATCAAACCGCAAAAAAACTGGATGACAATTATATGTGAGTTTTTCAGGATTGTTATTATTCGAAATTATAATTACATATGTAAGTGCAGGATATATTTTAGCAATTTGATGAATTTAAAGAAGAAATATGTTAATGGTGCCATTGGTTGCCGCACATGTAAAAATAGTGTTATTCAATTATTTTTTTTCTTATTCAAAAGATTTTTGTATACCTGTTTTAAGATGCATGTTGTTAATCGGTAGTGTACGCCAATGCAGTAAAAGTAAACTAGTGATATATCTAAAAACATTTTGAATAGTTTCATAAAATATACATTTACAGTAAAGGTTGTTTTTATTTCTTTTTCATTTTGCTACACTGTTCTCATTGTGTCTTTTTAGTGTGTTAATGTACGTCTATATATAATCAATGTTCTTTCCTAATGAAACCTGTATACGGATACCGAGCTCATAGTGTCCTGTCCTGTCTTTATATCAAATCTTAAAGCTACTTTGTCCGATTTTATATCAAATTTTGTTTACGCTTTTAAACGATGGTTATGTGTATAGTGATAGCCATTGCAGTAATTTCCCCGGTAAATCAAGCCACATTTCCATGAATAAAAATTATGTACAAAATTTGTTAACAAAACAAGCGACAAAAAAGGGAATCGCGTTTTTTCGCCTCATGTTTTAATTCGGGCCCGACTTTGAAATCGCTTTAAATAAAGGTAATAATGTTCAGGTAAATTTTAAAAAAAATGTGTACAATTTGTTCGCTAATTTTTCTGAAGTTTGCTTTGTTTACAATCTATGCATAACATGCTGGTTGAATAAACTCAATCATCCGGGGGACAAAAAAAAAACGGTTTCCTTTTCTAAACATTCCCATGATGCATTTTGGTTTGTTTTTTCGTTTGCCCAAAAGAAATTATTTTATTTACTTTAGATATTTCTAACTGTGAAGGGAGACCGATTCTGCTGGGGTAAATAGGAGAAACTCCATAACTTTCTAAGTAATTTGGTTTGTATGAAAAATTTTTTGATACTATAAAAACAAAACAAATCGGAACAAGCTTAAGCAGCTTAAATAATTTGATAATCATTCTTATTATAGAAGATACTACTTTGTTATCGTTTTTAGCTCCTTTGAGCTGAAAGCTAAAGTGAGCTTTTCTTATCACTGTTTGTCCGACGTCCGTTCGTCTGTCCGTAAACTTTTTACATTATCGACTTCTTCTCCAGAATCACTGCGCCGATTTCAACTTAGCACAAAACATCGGTAGAGGGGAGTCAAGTTTGTTTAAAAAGGGCCACGTCTCCTTTCAAAGGGAGATAGATAATCAAAAATCATTGAAAATTAATTGGTATTTTTCAAAAATTATCTTCTCAGAAACCATTTGGCCAGAAAAACTGAAAAGTGTGTGGAGGCATCCTCAGGTAGTGTAGATTCAAGTCTATTCAAATCATGGTCCCGGGGTAGGGTGGGGCCACAATGTGGGGTCGAGTTTTTATATATTTGGAATATATAGAGTAAATCTTTAAAAACCTTCTTCTCTGAAACTGATCAGCCAGAAAAGCTATTACCTGTGTGGAAGCATTCTCAGGTTGTGTAGATTTAAGTTTGCTCAATTCCCGATCCCCAGGGGTAGTGTGAACCTAAAATGGGGGCCATATTTTTGAATATTAGGAATATATCTTAACCATTTTCTCTACTAAAACTGATCAGCCAGAAAATGTGTAACTTGTGTGGAATCATCTTCAGGTAGTGTAGATTCAAGTTTCTTCAAATCCTGATCCCCAGTGGTAGGGTAGGGCCACAATGGGGGGGGGGGTCGAACTTTTTATGGGAATATATAGAGAAAAATCTTTAAAGATCTTCTCAGAAACCGATCGGTAAGAAAAGCCTCAACTTGTGTGGAAGCATCCTAAGGTAGGGAAGATTCAAGTTTGTTTAAATCATGATCCCTAAAAGTAGGGTTGGGCCCTATTGGGGGGGGGGGTGTAAAGTTTTTATATAGGAATATATAGGGAATTTTTTTTTAAAAATCACATCAAACACAATTTGTCTTTAAAAAATTGAAATTTTAGTGAGTTCAAATAGTGTAGATTAAATTTGTCAAAATCATAATCTTCAGGAGAAGGCCTGGGGTCCAATTTTAAAAAGGAAAAACAATTTTAATTATTTACTCTATTAAAAACTCTAATGTCATTATACGGTATATGATTTTACTTTTTGCACACATTTTGACATATTGTTTATTCTTTAAAATTGTTCAGACTTTAACCTCTTGACAATTCTTGACAATTCTTCAGCCTAATAAGGGGTTTAAAGTTTGTTGTGGGTTTAAAATCCATACACTTGTATAAGAATGATCATCTTCTTGAGCACTGCAATGCTCAATATGTGAAATGACTATAAAATCATTTTATAACAAAGGCTCAATGATAAACACAAGAAAATTTTTATACATTATCTATTATACGACATTGTTGAGATATTTTGTATATGACTCCGTACAGCTAATTTTATTAAGTCTATTGTTTCTCTGGTGAGCGATGTGGCTCATGGGCCTCTTATTCATAATTGAATAATGAAATCAAACAATCAAATGCATTTTTTACAACATTATGAGAGAGTATATGAGTGGATGAACGAGTGGGATGTTTAATATGATAAACTATAATAATAACTAGATACGATCTCGTTGCAAGCAACGAGGAGGTATTCTGTGAGATTTTTTTATAGGTTATATGACCTTGACTTTGGCATATGACCCTTTATCTCCTTATCGGGGCAACAAAAAAACATTTGATGGTTTAATATTGTTAGGAACATCATTCTCAGCAGTCCTGCTATCTCCTCCTTAACAAAGAAAGATATTGAATTTAATTTTTCAGGGATTGTAGATGTGTTTAAAGGCATTTATGGTTGTCTGGCTTCAAAGGCGTCGAAGCTCGCCTGGACCCGAAATTCGAGTTTGAAAAAACGACGTGATTTTGAATGCTTTTCGTTCTTTGTCTCCTTTTCTGAAAATATTTTAACATGATATATATAGCAAATAAAATTCATATTTACAAGAGCTTTCGTTTGATATCAAGGAAAAGGGGCCTGTCCCTCAATTTAGGGGCCAAAAGGGCTCTAAAGTCTTTTTTCCATAGTACTTTACTTCACTTTATTTTGCAAAAGGTTTAAGAAGCAAAAATGTTCATATTTCACTTATAAAACCATACATTTTAAAATTTTTATTATGCGTAACGTAATTAGGGGTTTTAAGGGGCCAGAAATCCAAAACTTCGATCAATTATATCTCAAAAAGGACAAATATTTTGAAAAGCAATATCTATAAAAGATGCTTATAATGATGTTTAAAACAATATTCAATCATAAAAGTTTCGTTATCTGGCCCCAATAATTAGATAAGGGGTCGGCCCCTAAAACGTCCTATCCCAGATAGCTTAAAAACGGCAACAAATTTCTAAACACTTCTTGAACAAAATATGTTTAATATCAAAAGAACTTTCATATCAAGAAAAAGGGACTGGTCCTTCAATTTAGGGACCAAAAGGGCTCTAAAGTCTTTTTTCCATAGCACTTTACTGAGAATTATTTTGTAATATGTTTAAAAAGCGAAAATGTTCAACTTTCACTTATAAAACTATACATTATAATTTTATTTATCATGCGTTACGTAATTAGGAGTTTTCAGGGGCCAGAATTTGAGGAACCAGCCCCCTTTTCTTGATATCAAACGAAAGCTCTTGTAAATATAAATTTTATTTGCTTATATATAATGTTAAAATATTTTCAGGAAATTAGATAAAGAACGAAAACTATTCAAAATCACGTCGTTTTTTCAAATTCGATTTTCGGGTCCAGGCGAGCTTCGACGCCTTTCGTCGCCTTTGAAGCCAGACAACCATAAATGCCTTTAAACACATCTATAATCTTTCGTCTACAATCCCTGAAAATTTAAATTCAATATCTTTTTTCGTTTAGGAGATAGCAGGACAAACCGACCCTCTAAAAATCGCTAAACGTCAATATCCCCCGAACGGAAATGACGTCATCAAAATAAAAAAATTGTACATAAGGTTTTTATCAATATCTACAAGATCTGAAATTTTCACGAAAATCGGTTGAGTCGTTTTTAAGAAATCGCTTGTACAAAAAAGCGTAAGAAAAAAATAATAAAAGGGAAAAAGAAACAAAGCAATAACAATAAGGTCTTCCGTTTCCAACGGAAGACCTTAATAACATGTAATTTGGCTGTTTCCTTTATGTGTCATATCCATTATTAAGAGCCTATATAATGGCTTTAAAGTGATAATACTCAAAAAGTTCATACAAAAAGACATCAGTCTGAATATATAAATATAAGCATTAAATGCTTAATTTTATTCGTGACGCATACTACTTTGATACATGACATTTTTGATTTACAATTTACTATTGTATTGGGATCTGCTATCATAAAAGTTTTTTTTTACAGCTACGGCCGTCGGGGCATCTATCAAGTAGTCCATGCTGCCATTGTCTTCTACAACATATTGGCAACAGCATTTCAGTTACTTATCGGAGTTTTCATTGGTGTTTACAGATTTTTACTTTTATAATTATCGTAAGCATTGATTAATCAATTTTAATTAGTTTTAACGTACAAAAAATTGTTTTTTTTAATCTCCTCAGGGTATAGACCTTCCTTTCAGTGTTCAGCAGTTAGTGCTTTTGAAAATGAAACCTTTACAAGAAACAACTCCTATTATGTTACTTATGACAAATGTCATATGAAAGTGTTGTTTAATGACTCAAGTGAAAACAAAATTACACTAGTCAAAGACAGCACCTGTACTGAAGGATATCAGTACAGCCTTGACAAATACAGTACCTATGTCACAGAGGTAATTTTCAATTCAGTCAGGTTTAATCAAGGATGCACTGTGCCACTTTCCTTTTATTTAAGAACTAATAAACATACTGCACACACGAGTTTATCAGTTATAAATAAAACTAGAGCAAAGCTCGTTGCAAAGCAACGAGTGGGTCTTCCGTTAACGTCGAAAGTAAAGCTAGAAGTTCCTGAAAGAAGCAGAGTTCTGAAACTAATAAACATAAGTAATTAAGACAAATAAACAAAAAATCGAAGAATATTTTTGGTACGAGTTAACAAAATCCGAATGATTCTAAGTACAATTAACAATCCTTATCAATTTGAAGAACGACCTAGCAAATACACATCCGAATGTGTAAAAGGACGATTTAACAATTTATGAATAATTTAAGGTACGACTTAATTTAACTTTGAACAAAAAAATATTTTCTTAACCAAGAATGTGGAATCAAAATTTCTGGAAAAATTAATTTTAAACCCCTATATCTATGTAATGCATCGTCCGATTTTAAAACGGATTTCAGTTTTAAATCATGATTAATAAGCTCTTAGTTTTTGCTTTATGATTAATAACAAATTATCCTAAAAATTAAGTTATTATGAAAAAACTTTGTAGACCTTTCGGCCCCTAATTTGAGGGGTCAGCTCCTTTTTCTTGATATCAAATGAAAAGCCTAAAATAAATCAACATATTTTCTTTAATAAGTATTCAAGAATTGTTAACAGTTCTAAAGATATCGGAACAACTGTGTTTTAGGGGCCGACCCTTAAACTCCTTACCAGGGCCACCAACAAAAAAAATTTAGGTCCCATATTGTTAAAAACATTATTTTGAGAACTTTTCTTCTACAATGCTTTTCAAAATATTTCTCATTTTCTAGATATTTATGATCAGAGTTTTGGACCTCTGGCCCCTTGAAACCCCTAATTACGTAACATATGACTTAGGTATGGTACCGTGTAGATAAACAACTGTACAGTGAACAATTTTGCTTCTATGATAGATAACAAATTATTTTTCAGTAAAGAGTTATTATAAAAAGACTTTAGAACCCTCTTGGCCCCTAGTTTGAGGGACCAGCCCTTATTTCTTGATATCAAATAAAAGGTCTTGTAAATATAAACACATTTTGTTCAACAAGTGTTCAGAAATTGTTGACCGTTCTAAAGATCTGAACAAATGTGTTTTAGGGGCAGACCATTTAACTCCTTACTGGGGTCACCAACAAAAATTATTTAGGTAGCATATTGTTAAGAACATTATTGTAAGCATTTTTTGTTCTACAAAACTTATTAAAATATTTCTCCTTTTCTAGATATTAATGATCAAAGTTTCTGACTTTTTCCCCCTTGAAATCCCTAATTACGTAACATATGACTTTAGTAGGGTGCTGTATAGATAAACAGCTGTGAAATAAACATTTTTGCTTCTATAATTGATAACAAATTATTGGTCAGTAAAAAGTTGTTTAAAAAAGACTTTAGAGCCACCTTGGTCCATCATGTGAGGAGTCAGCTCCTTTTTATTGATATCAAATAAAATCCCGTAAAAATTGAAACAACTTTTGCATTACATGTTTTAACAAAATATGTATACATCAAAAGATATTAAAGAAAATGTGCGAATATTTCGTTAAAAAATTTGGTGCAAATTTTCAGGTTCGGGCGAGCTTCAAGGCCTTGCGCAATTTTCATAATTAGAAGCATGGTGGGACATCTACAGACATTCATCTACAATCCTTAAAAGTTAAGGAGGAGATGCGTGGACAAAATCACTCTTAAAAATTTACAAAATCGTCTATATCTGAAACCGGAAGTCACTTCATCATTTAAAAATTTAATAATCTGTAGCGAATATGATGCTCTATAAGTCCCAAAAATTTGGTAAAAATCTGTTGAATAGTTTTTGAGAAATAACGCTCCAAAAAGTCAGAGAAAGAAAAAAACATAATAATAAAGAAAAAGAAACCGTAGAATAACAAGAGGGTCTTCCGTTTAAAACGGAAGACCCTAATAAACGATACGTTACTATTTTCAGATGGATCTTGTCTGCGACCAAGCGTATCTTGGTGAGCTGGTGCAGACCCTTATCATGGCATTACATTTAGTTGGAGCAGCCTTTTCATCGTCTCTCAGTGATAGATTGGACAGAAAAACTGTTCAATTGACGTCTCATTTATTAACGCTTGCTTCTGGATTTGGTGTGTCCTTTTCACCCAATTACATGGTTCTGGCAATCCTGAAATTTATATTTGGTGTTTTGCAATAGGTATTGCATACTGCATTCAAGTTAATGCCGTGTAAATAGTGTTGGTTGCAGGCATTGCACCGTTTCTTTTTTATGTGAACAAGTCTCTAATGATTTCATGTGTATCAACATTTAACATGTTACAACGCTTTTGGTTGTTTAAGGGTATGGTTTTGTCCAATGCAGTACTGGGATTGGAGTTATTTCCTGAAAATAAACGTTTCTACACAGGAGTAGTAGGACATTTCTTTTGGGCAACGGGATTAGTTCTTATGGCTCCTATAGCATATCTGATGAGACATTACTCCTGGAGATATTTTCAAATAGTTCCGACTTGTTTCTCACTGTTTAGTCTAATCCAGTATTGGTAAGCTTTCTTCCTCTCATTTTCTATACAGGCTTTTAATGAAAGTTAATACTTAACCATGATAGTAAATGTTACATAATTACAGTTGGTATTTATGCAGAGCTTTTCAAACGTGCTAAAATGTATGTGTTTTTATATATTGCTAAGAAATGTGTCTTTTTCAATCCTTATTAAGTCATTTTAATGCAAAACATTAAAGAGTGAAATTACTCCCTTTTTTCTTTAACGTAAGATTTAGATAATAATCACAATGTCAGCTGTAATCAAATCTAGGGTCCAAGACGAATCATTAAGATGGCTGACAGCAAACGGTAAAATGGAAGCCGCTGATAAGGTCATACAAAAAGTAGCACGATGGAATAGGATTAGCTACGAGGATCTTAAGAAAATAGTTGATAAAAGGACGGCTTTCGTCGAACAGAAGACCAATGATGTAGATGCAAAGAAATCGACGGCAGAGGATACAATACCAAGCGAGCTTATTGTGGAAAAATATTCCATTGTTACAATTCTTAAAAATAGAAACATTTTTGTTGATATCAATGGTCATGTGGTTTACATGGTGAGTAAACACTGATTAGATTTACATATGTAATGTATATTACTGATATGTCCTAATTTTTAGCAATGGACAATAATGGGATATGACTTTTACAAAAATCATTTTATACATGTATGAACTAAGTCATATTTATAGATATGAATGACCCTGTAAGTCATTGTATAGCTCCTTTAATTCCGTTGATTAGACACGTTTATAATTACGGTACCAATATGCATTTAGGGTAAACAAATGCCGTAACATATTTTGGACTTACCTTCACATCAAAGTCTTTGGCGGGAGACCGATTTCTTGATTTTTTCCTATCTGCAGTTGTTGAATATATAACAGTGATAGTAGAGCAATTAACATTTTCCGTTTGCCTGAGATAGATAGATGGATGGATAGATGGATGGATGGATGGATGGATGGATGAATGGATGGATGGATGGATGGATGTGCTTATCAAATCTATTTAGATAACGTGGTAAACGGATCTGTATTGCAATCTGTTTCTATAAAATGCTGAACTGTGTAATGTATTCCTGTATTAGGTTTTGGCAAAATGTGGTAACGTTTCATTTTTGTTCCCAGATATCGGTCTTATAAAAAAATTGAAAAAAAATGACATTTGGCATGTCGGCAAAAAATAAGCTTGTTGTATATATCCTATGATATAAATTATAACCTTTGATGAGGTCAATTCATTCCTTTTTAGTGAGAGTATACCGACCAATAATTTATAACAAGATAATGTGACCAAACATATGCTTCGGAAAAACACGATATTTTTAAAATTTGATATTAAAAAAAAAACCCAAATATTATTCTTAATATTCTCCGCAAAATTCTTTTTATCCAGATACCTGTGTTTAACAAATAAGAATTCTGTATGATATTAAAAGTTTTGCTTTCTCCTTAAAATATTATTGATACTTTGAAAAGCAATTTACTAATATCGTGACAGATAGGTAATGTATGGGGCAGGTAAATTTCACACAATATTTTCTTAACATATAGTAGCAGGAGAATGTTGACACTTTTCAGACGGTGATAGCAGTATACAGTTTGCCTCAGTTGTAAGTACATACGTTGGAAAATGGGATCGTTCAGCATTCTTTTCATTTACACACCAGAGTTATATCCAACAAACCTGAGGTACACATACATTTATTGTCAATTAACAAATATAATATTTAATAAAAATGTCTATTTTCTCAAATTTTTCTTTTTACAGATTTAAGAAATATTTAATTTTCAAAAGTTACTAATAACTGAAATATATTTTTCACAAAAAAATGCAGGCATCGGTTATTCTCAAGCATTTTCACGGTTAGGAGTAATCATTTCTCCTTTTGCGAGAACACTGGTATGTAGTTTGTTTTACGCTGATAATCATAAAAAGTGGTATTTATTGAGAATTACTAACAGAACAAATAATATTTGAAATACACTTGATTGTTTTAGACCGAAGAAATTCCTTGGGCTCCAGGAACTATATTTTCCGCAATGTGTTTCATAGTGACATTCATCCTCTTGTTTGTGCCGGAAACACGTGGTGTAGAACTTCCTCAGAATTTAATGGAGGTAAAAGTGTGGTACAGTAAGAATAGTGGCTTACAAAAACGAAACAAAAATGGAAATGATAAAGCTCTAGATATTGTCTAGTTCCGTTGGTTTTGAAAAATAAAAGTATTATACATATATTAATTAAATATTGTTTAAAACCAAGATTGTTTGTAAATTGATACTTAAAGCAAATAACGTTGCCTTAAACTTGTTTTATTTATTTGAGTAATTTTATTTTTATGCACATAAGAGTACGCTACTATGGGTTTTGATTGCATATTCTAGAATTTCCAAGCATAAATTAGAAAATATCAGTCTACCATTGTTTAAACGAATATACATGTATAAGTCATACGCAAAGTGGCAAGATGGAATAAAATTAACTACGATGACCTCAAAATAATTGTTGACAAAAAGATGGCTAGTACAGAACAGAACAAATGGAGACGACAACTGAGATTACTCCACAGGAAAAGCTTGCTGTTATAAAATATTCAATCGTTATTATTCTTAAACACCGACGCATTTTGATAACATCTCTGATCTGATAATGTGGTTAACATGGTAAGTTGACTCTCATCTAAACTTCTCTTATGTGTAAATTCTTTTTCCTTTTTCCCTTGGGTCGCATGCTGAATGACTTTTTCATACTAATTTTTAGACCATAATTAATCACCTAATTGTCTACATACTTTTCGAGGTTTTTTTTCGATTACGACAATGAGCACATGGCGGGAGCTCACGGCAGGTGTAACTGGTCAGCAGAGGATGCTAACTCCTCCTAGACAGCTGAACTTGCCTCTGAGGTTTTCCAGAGAACCGTGAATGCTCTGCTTTCGACTATTGATTGAGTACCGAATTGTCCACGGATTTTTTCCCGTTTTTCCCGATCATGATATTTTCCGCAAATTACATTTTTCCAGATAGTGATATTTTTGCTGATATGACATTGGGCACACGGCGGGTTTGACCGGTTTGCAGAGGATGCTTACTCCTCCTAGGCACCTGATTCTACCACTTTCTTTTTGGAGGTCCGTGTTGCTCTGCTTTGTATTTCGTTGTTGAATTTGTATTTGTAGTTCCGAGTGACTTTTGAATGCCAGAAGATGTCCAATTAACACTCATTGAAACTCTTCGTAAAAAATTTAATTTTGTTCGAGTGGACTTATCCGGGTAAAAATAGATGAGATGTCAATAAAAAAAATCGTGGATTTGTTGTACCTATTTGGTGGGTATGTGTGTTTTCATTTAAAATCATAAAAAATTACGGGATAATAACTCAATACATTACTATTTTAATGGTATTTCCCTAGCTGAAATGGGAATTTCAAAAGAAAATCGAAAAATTTGCAGGTAATAAGCAATTGAAGTTAAAAAAAACATTTGATATTTAATTGTGATATATTCGGTAAAGACTGCAAATGTTATAATGATTGTTAGCATGTAAGCAATGTCACAATATTGACAAATTCGTATTACTAAATTTTTCCTTAAAGTTTAATAATCACAGATTTGTAAATATACAACCAAAAGGATAAAATAAAAAAATAGAAACGTCTGCGGTAAAAGGAATCAGAACTGAAATAAATTTGTGTTCTTTTTAAACGACATTACATGAAACCCATCAGTAAATCAACTCTAACATGCGTTCTTAAATCTTACTTGAGTTGTGAAACCATTTATTTTAAGAAACAGAATAAATTTATGCCTTCTATTTTATCCTGATGCTTTTATCAAATAAACCTTTCACTGTAATACCACAGAATACAGGGAGAGATATAATGCGAGTTTGGGTTTAGTAAAAACAAGTAAGTTAAGAAGAAAATAACAATAGTGTCGATATCCCTATGCTTAATCTTTTTAGTGCATATGCAACATGCATATTCATTCTTAGATAAGGTGGTCTGTGAAGACAATGTATACATTATACATTATATACGGGATACATATTTCCATGATTATTATGCATGTTATATGTAACATTCTTCTTGCATAGTTTATTTTCCATTCATGCAGAAATATGCCACAATTATTTACTACGAAAACACTAGGCAAAAGTGATAACAAATCATAAAGAAAACATTTTCCCATTGAATCCGAAATATAATGAGCGTTTATGAGCAATTGACACTTGCAAAGCTACAAAAGATGACATGTAGTCATCGCTTTATATATATATATATATATATATATATATATATATATATATATATATATATATATATATATATCGTAAAATCCTCTGTCGCTATAATGTGTTTAATCGTTTTCGATAGAAGTTTTGCGTCAATGTATTACTCACAAAGCATCAACGGATAATTATGAAGTGGTTTTGAAAACGTTATAAAAACCTTATAAAACTGTCTTAATCTTACACCCTGATTATAACTTAACAATCATTGCGATATAACCGTGCTGTTGGGTTTCCTTTGCATTATGTATATGCAGAGATAGATAGATAGATAGATAGATAGATAGATAGATAGATAGATAGATAGATAGATAGATAGATAGATAGATAGATAGATAGATAGATAGATAGATAGATAGATGATAGATAGATAGCTAGATAGATAGATGTGTTAGAATTTATATATTTTTTTGGATTTTCAAAATCATGAACAAAACCAAAGTACTAATATGGTTATAAAAACACAAGATAAAATATATTCATTAACACTTCGACCATTTTCATATTTTTGCAAATCATTGCATTTCCATTTGTGTTGTGGACAGGTTTTTTTTTCTTCTAGACAATCTTGAATATACCCATTTTGCAAACTTTTTTGAATCGATTGTTGATTCTTGATTTCAGGTATTCAAATACCTGCTTCTGGCAATTCAAATTTTAAGATTTCTCCGACCATCTCTGCTTATTCTATCGAAGCATTTGGACCCTTTGTGGATTTTCGACATGTGGATGACTGTTTGCATTGATTTGTATTTTTCTTCTTTTACCAGCATATGTTTATGAACACCTTCTGAATCCAGGCATTCATCTTCATCCAACTTAAGTCAGTGTAGTAGATGTTATAACAATGGCTGACAACACAAGAAATTCAACTAAATATCATACCAATGGTGATATAAACTGCAATTTTAGGAAATTTTTCATAGGAATTTCCTGATTTGTATTATAATATTGAGTGGATAATTTGAACATTTCGGAAATATTCTCTGATAATGATTCCCCAGTATTTTTTCGCACAACATTGTCTTAGAGGTAACATTTACGGTAGAACCACCTTATATATGTTTGGATCTGACTAATAGTCAGATCCAAACATATATGAGGAAAGAATACAGGTTTTGGCATGCAGCTTTACTGAGTTAATTTGAGCGGCAAATAAAAAATAAAATATTATGTGTTCTTAATGCACATCTTTTATCAGACAAGAATCTAAATGGTGTAGTAGAAGACATAGAAGGCTGCTGGATGAAAAAGAGACTGAGTACAAAGGGCACTTTATGCTTAACGCAAATTTCCACAAAAATCATGACATCTTACACAGATCTTTCATTACAGGTAAGTGCAATTTCCTTACCAATTGACAGTCATTTGATTAAATGTGAGTAACATTAAGTAATTTGGGAGAGGAAATATTTCCGGACTAAGATTTTTCTCATATAAATCTGATGCGATCTTGCTCTTAAATTTTGGTTCAAAATAACTCCATACCCTTATCTTTTCGGCACTTCCTTTTGTAACATTTGACCAAGAAGCAATATTATGGTCCAGAATTTGATTTCAGATAGATTACCTCTGGTCTGGTTTTTTTGACCAAAAATGTTTGAAGGTGCACTGCCCACCCTTTAAGCACTACAATTTTTCTTGTCTAGGACAAGAATATTTTTAAAGGTCTGATATTACCTTAAACTTTAATCCTCAAACTTTGTTCAATGTTACTGCACACTGTTTAACATAAGTTTCTCTGAGGGCGAGCTATGAACCAAATTAGGCCAAGGGAAGAGAAAGTATGGTGTGGACTAGAGTTTTTCATGAATACAATTAATGATGACCATAAACTTGGTTTAGGTTACTTTCTTACCCTCTAGTTGAAGACACTAGTTCAAAGAAGCATTTTCTTGATTTGGCAAAATACAAATGGTTACGTTTTTATTTGAAAGGCTAAGTGGCCTCAAACTCTAAGTTAAAGAACAACAATAGATATAAGACATGCATTCAGTTATAGCTACCCAATATCTACTCATATATACTAAATTAACTGCCAGTGGATAAAGTTTATTTTTTTCTGTTTTTCAAAATTGTAACTATACTATCTCAATTAAAACTCGCAATGGAACAGTAAAGATTAAGCGACATTAAATGACCTTATTCCTTAAACGAACTGAGGCAGTAGTTTATGTTCTAAAACCATTTGCTTTTCATAGTGCCCAGTTATTTATTGTAGATTTCTTTATTGAACAATTTGAGATACTATGACCTATCATAGTTATTCTATTAAACAGAAGATTGTTTTGTTTTTAGACCTTTAAATGTTTCATTTCGCTTAAATTATGCACTGTTTGTCAGGTGCAGCAGTGCGTTTCATCCTGTCTGCATTTTACCATGCTTCAATGATTTTTTTACCGCACAATTTAAGAGGTAAGCTAATAAAAACATCTAGGACACAGTTTCTCTAGTAAGGTCAGTGCACAGAGAATGAAGACATCACATAGTGTCAATTTCTAAAGGCATCAAACGTCGTGATATTTCTCAATCCTTGGTGATTTTCCTTGGAAATGGATTCGACCGAAAACACAAATAAGCAAACCACAAAGAAACTGGATGACAATTATATGTGAGTTTTTCAGGATTGTTATTATTCGAAATTATACATGACTTTGTAAGAGCAGCATGAGGGTTGATAATATTTTAGCCATTTGATGAAATTAAAGACGATTTATGTTAATGGTGCCAAGTAAAAAAAGTGTTATTCAATTGTTGTTGTTTTTTTTCTTATTTAAAAGATTTTGTATACCTGTTTAGAGAGACATTGTTTTAAGATACATGCTATTTATCGGTAGTGTACGCCAACACAGTAAAAGTAAACGAGTGATATATCTTAAAACATTTTGAATAGTCTCATTAAATATAAATTTACAGGCTGCTTTTTTATTTCTTTTTTTATATTGCTACGGAGTTTCCATTTTGTCATTTTTGTTTGTAAATGTACCTCTATATATTATCAATGTTTTTTCTTAATGAAACCTGTATACGGACACCGAGCTCATCATGTCTGGAAAACTCTTATGAAAATCTCTTTTAATCAAATCTTAACAATTTGATAATCATTTTTTATAGGAGTACCATTCGTTATCGTTTTTTGTTATTAGAATAATGAAATCAATTAATCAATTGCATTGTTCATGAGTATGTTTATCAGATATGTGAGTGAATGAGCGAGTGTGTTGTTAAAACTGATGGGGTCAATGGTTGGAAATAAGTATTCAGAGTTTATATAGGCCTTTAAAACTTAATCTATTATTCAGTCAGATCTATTAAGCTTAATTAATTAAGTACTAAATGGATGCTTAAACGTGATAAAGATTTTGAATAAAAGTAAAATTACTTTTTCGTCCGATTCTTTTTTATATAATTAATCATACATTTTTTTGTTTTTGCTCTTGCATAAAACCATTTATCATAATATTTCGATTGAAAAAAGGAGAACTTGCTTAATCGTGACATGCATCGCAGGTCGATACGATTAATTTCGACTTTGTTTATTTCAATACAGTTCAGTTCAGTTCTTTCTCCTCTTTAGAAAGTGATTGTGACGTCAGGGATCACGTTGGCATTTTAGATTTGTTGTCGTCTGGGTTTGTTTAATTTCAAAAATCACTACAGTAGCAGAATGTTTTATTTGACCTATTTTATGCGTGAAGTTCCTAAAAATCATTTAAAATCCATTCTTAGCTGGTCTCACGAGAAAGTGAAATTGGTAGCAATATGCAATTTACAAGGACTTGTAGGAACGATTCTGACGACAGAAAACTCAATATGTCAAATGGAGCAGTAGTTTGAATTTCTTTCATCGCCCAGACCATGTCGTTAGAGCACGCGGTTCTTGTTGGTGAGGTGCACTTGCTATAATCCATAACTTATATTTCTTGAAAGGTGTTATATTATTTCACATGCTTAGAATGTTATTCATAATCTTTCTGGGTAAATAGGTTGATGTTGAAAGGCATAAAGGTCCTTGAATCACCAAAGAAAGCATTTTATTGAATACATTTAACCAAGACCACAACTATTAATGACATCATGATTTTATATTGCTGTTAGACAAGATTTTTGACAAAGTTTGTGGCACTTTATTTTAAGTCGAGGAAAAGAACTAAATAACATGTTAGTATGACTGTTCAATCTGTGTTTCATATCACTGACTAAGAGCGCATATAATGGTTTCAAAGCGGTAATACATAAATAGTTCATACAAAAAGACATCATTCTGAAAATTTAAACAATAAAATGCTCTCTTTGGTGATTCATTCTGGATATGAAGGTAGCGACATTGCAGAAAAATTACATTACCCGCGTTAGCGGGTTATGTAAAAGAAAATTCTGCACTGTTCGCTACCTCAATTCATAACCTGCATGAATTATCAAAGAACACATTTTATTATTTATATTAACATCTTTCTTTTAACCAATTAATAAATTGATTAAGAAAAGTGAGTAAAATTTACCAAATTACTGATAATGTACAAAAGTATGTTAGCTAAGTGAAACAGCCAAATTGTCTCCTGTGAGGCTTTGAGTCTGACATTATCATAATTAATTCGTGCGGTCAGTGATTTTTCTTAGGTCGCTGTAGGTTTCGACCAATCGATAAACAGGGCGTGTCAATTTCAGTCCTGTCACTTTCTTATCAGTTTCAGCCGCTGTAGATTTCGACCAATCGATAAACGGGGCGTGTTGATTTTCAGTCTGGCTGTTTCTATAGAGCTATGGATTAACTATACGTTTCCGAAAGAAATAGAGGGAATAAAACTTGGCAGATGTAAATATATAAATATAAGCATTAAATGCTTAATTGTATTCGTGATACCTACTACTCTGATGCATGACATTTTTAATTTACAATTTATTATTGTATCGGGATCTGCCATCATGAAAGTTGTTTTTTTTTTACAGTTACGGCCGTTGGGGCATCTATCAAGTAGTCCAAGCTGCCATTGTTTTCTACAACATATTGCCTACAGCATTTCAGTTACTTATCGGAGTTTTCATTGGTCTTCACATAATTTTTACTTTTATAATTCTATTCAGTATTGATCAATCAGTTTTAATCAGTTTTAACGTACAAATAATTGTATTTTTAAAACTTTACATCTCTTTTAGGGTATAGACCTTCCTTCCAGTGTTCAGCAAGCAGTGCTTTCGAAAATGAAACCTTTACAAGAAACAACTCCTATTATGTTACTTATGACAAATGTCATATGAAAGTGTTTTATAATGACTCAAGTCAAAACAGAATTACACTAGTCAAAGACGGTGCATGTACTGAAGGGTATCAGTACAGCCTTGACAAATACAGTACCTATGTCACAGAGGTAATTCTCAATTTATTCAGTCTTAATCAAGGATCCACTGTGACCCTGTTCTTTTATGTGAGAACTAATAAGATATTGCAAACGTGAGTTTATCAGTATTGTGTTGGACAAAAATCGAATAATATGATAATTGATCTCTCGATACGGGATTCAGGATATATTTCAAAACATATTATATTTTTGTAGGATAGTATTCATTACGTAGTTGTTAATAGTCCAGAATTAATTCAGCAAAGAAATATAAGTATAAAAGTTAATGAAATGTTAAATAATATAGTCTGCCTACACAAAAATTTGAAATAATAGTACTGTTTATAGCTTGTCCCGAGATATTTATGCAGCACATTTGGACGATTTTTAATAAAAATGCACATACCTGTGAAAAAAGTGCAATTGAAATAATTGGAAAAGATAATTTCCAAGATAATTTCATTTACACATCATCTTTCACTCGGAAAAATTCACAGGAACGAAATCAAATTCCTTACGGAAATTTATAATGGGGAATTTTTACATCTTTTCTCGAATCGGAATATACTTGGAATACATCGCGCTATTTTTGAACGCTATCATCCGGGCTTGCTGCAATACAAAATCCCCCGTAGACATAACATTTTTTAGCATTGTATTGAAACCTGATAATCTAACAGGGGCGTTTCGACTGAGAAATCTTGAAAAATTTTCATACTTTTGAATAAACATCGTTTTTGAACCATGAGGTATTTATAAATATTAAGCAATTAAGCAAAATGTGAATCCAGGATATCTTGGAACAGAGTATAATAATGATACGTTACTTTTTTCAGATGGATCTTGTCTGCGACCAAGCGTATCTTGGTGAGCTGGTGCAGACCCTTATCATGGCAGGACAGTTGGTTGGAGCAGCCATTGCATCGTCGCTCAGTGATAGATTTGGCAGAAAAACTGTTCTATTGGCATCTCATCTATTAACGTTAGCCTTTGGATTTGGTGTGGCCTTTTCACCCAATTATATGGTTCTGGCAATCCTGAAATTTATACTTGGTGTTTTGCAACAGGTAATGCATACTGCATGCAAGTTAATGTCGTGTAAAAGATTTTGGTTGATTTTGGTTTGATTTTGGCATTGCGCTGTTTTTGTTACTTATATGAACAAGGTGGTATGGGACATCTGTCGATAATAATGTAAATCAAAATACATTATAATTAAAATACTTAAACCGGTTTAAATTCAATTTTACAGTATTTAACCAAAACATACATTAAATTTTAATTGAAAACTTAAGGTAAAATTTTGGAATCCCCAGCGGGGTTCGAATTCATGACTTACAGGTTTGTAGTGAGCACTCTCATCCACTGCGCTACGGTGATTAGTGACAACTTTGGGGCAATTACTTGTTATAAGATTAAATTTGATTTTATTGTTTATTTCGATAAATTGATCGTCACAACATGGAAGTGTCCCATACAACCATAACAAGTTATATCGCATTTGGTTGTTTAAGGGTATGGTTGTGTCCAATGCAGTGCTGGGATTGGAGTTATATCCAGAAAAAACACGTTTCTATGGAGGATCAGTAGGACTTTTCTTTTGGTCAACGGGACTGGTTTTAATGGCTCCTATAGCATATCTGATGAGAAATTACTCATGGAGATATCTTCAAATAGTTCTGACTTGTTTCTCGCTGTTTAGTCTAATCCAATTTTGGTAAGCTTTCTTTCTCTCATTTTCTTTACAGTCTTTCAATACAAGTTTATACTTAACCATGATAGTAACAGAATTACAGTTGGTAATTATGCAGAGCTTTTTCAGACGTCCAAAAATGTGTGTGTGTTTTATATATTGCTGGTGGGTTTTTTTAAATCTCTATTATGTCATTTTAATACAAGACATTAGAGAGTAAAATTAATATTTTTTGCTAATAGTGGAATCATTAGATTTCGTGGTGGCTCAATTTTCGTGGAATTCGTGGGTACCTCTCATCCACGAATTAAAATCCTCCATGAATTAATAAATTAGGGTAATAAAGTCATATTTCTTGTGTATGTTTTAGAGAATACTCGAAATTACATCCCAACGAACCTGTAAAATTTAAGCAAACCACGAAAAATGGCCCCCACGAATTTAAATGATTCCACAGTATAAGATTTATTTAAATAATGATTACGATGTCAACTGTAATCAAATCTAGGGTCCAAGACGAATCATTAAGGTGGCTGGCAGCAAACGGTAAAATGGAAGCCGCGGATAAGGTCATACAAAAAGTGGCTAGATGGAATAAAATTAATTACGAGGATCTTAAGAAAATAGTTGATAAAAGGATGGCTGTCTTCGAAAAGGAGACCGATGATGTAGATGCAAACAAACCGACGGCAGAGGATACAATACCAAGGGAGCTAATTGTGGAAAAATATTCCATTTTTACAATTCTTAAGAATAGAAACATTTTGTTGATATCTATGGTCATGTGGTTTACATGGTGAGTGAACACTGATAAAAATTTGTAATGTATATTACTGATACTGTCACAATTTTTAGCAGTAGACAATAATGGGAAATTATTTTCACAGATATAATTTTACATTAAGTCATAATCTATAAATATGAATGACACTGTAAGTCATTGCGTAGCTCTTTTTACTCCTTTGATTAGACACGTTTATAATTATGGCACTATTATGCATTTAGGGTGACCAATACCGTAACCTATTTTGGACTGACCTTGACATCAACGTCTTTGGCGGGGGACCGATTTCTTAATTTTTTCCTGTCTTCAGTTGTTGAATATATAGCAGTGATAGTAGAGCATTTAACATTACTTTAGTAAGTGATTTTCGGATTGACTAAGATAGATAGACGGATAGATGGATGGATGAATGAATGGGTGTACGTATCTGTACTGCAGTATGTTACTATTATAATAATACGTTTAACTTTGTAATGATGGCGATTTCATCATTTTAGCCTTGGTAGAAGAACAAATACAATCGTATTTCATGCTGTTTGCGGGGTGTCATTAGCTTTAGCTACTTTATTGAATCATTTTTCAGGTATGTATTAGGATTTGGCATAATGTGGTTTCTTTTTTTTTTGTTCCCAGATATCGGTCATATTTGAAAAAGGAATTTATAGTAAGATCATATGACAAATTATGTGCTTTGGAAAAAGACGATATCATAATAATTTGATGATATTTTTAAAAAAAAAGTACTAATATTCTACGCTAAATTCTTTATATCCGCATACCTGTGTTTAACAAATAACAATTCTATATGAAATTAAAAGTTTCGCTCTCTCTTTTAAAATATTATTGATACTTTGAAAAGCAATTTACTAATAATGGATGGAGGTTAATGTAAGGGGCAGGTTAATATCACACAATATTTTCTAAACATATAGTAGCAGGGAAATGTTGATATTTTTCCAGATGGTGATAGCAGTATACAGTTGGCCTCAGTTGTGAGTACATTTGTTGGAAAATCGGCCATTACAGGATCGTTCAGCATTCTCTTCATTTACACTCCAGAGTTATATCCAACAAACCTGAGGTACATATACATTTATTGTCTATTAACAAAATTGATATAATATATAATAAAAACGTCATAGAGTATGCAAGTTTAAGAACTGCAATTACAACCAGACTGCATACACAAGATATATAATTACCAAACTTACAGAACACAATACTATATGGACCAATTATATCTAATCATATTCTATTGTTTATTAATACTTGTAAAGGTTATAAACCCATGTACAATATACTATTAGACAAAAAAGAGAAATATGTACATCTATATCAAAATGGAGAGAAAAGGGTTACAACTATTCACAAACTTCTTGGAATAAAATTTTTGAATTCCCTTTTAAGTGTACACAGGAATCAAAACTATATTGGCTGCAAGATCAAATACTTCATAGGATTGTCCCTACAAATAAATATCTTTTAAATATAAAAAAAGCAGAGTCTGCTGTTTGCACCTTTTGTAAAACAGATGAAGAAAGTATTAGTCATTTATTTTATGAATGTACATATGTAATATAGTAAAAGAATTTTGTTGTGATGTTGAAGAGTGGATTTTTACACAGCTTGAAATCTCGATTACATCTGATATTCAATCAGTTCTTTTTGGAAAATATAAAAATAAAGAAAGTTATAATTTTTTTAACCTGATAGCTCCTATTGTGAAGCATTATGTTTTTTCATGTAAATATAAAAGTAATCCGATGCCAAATATAGATGCCTTGAAAAAGGTCATAACAGAAAGAATCTTAACTGAAAAATATTTACTGTTGAAAGGATGTAAATATAAGGAATACCTACGCCACTGGCAGAATATCTGTGAAAAATTGTAGTTATATAGACAAGTTTAATTTTTCTGGTTTTTTGTTTTTTTGTTTTTTTGATCTCTGTGAACCCTCATATCATTTCAATTGTCCTCAGTATAGCATAGTCTATACATGTATTTTAATCCACCGGCATAATATCTCTCTCTCTCTCTCTCTCTCTCTCTCTCTCTCTCTCTCTCTCTCTCTCTCTCTCTCTCTCTCTCTCTCTCAAAATCAACTTCACTTCATATGAAATATACAAAATTGTACTATTAAGTAGATATAGCCTAAAGACTATGTAATTTGTTTCTACAAATGTTCCAATCACCTATTATGTCATATATGTACATATGCTGTGAAATGAAAAATCCCAATTTAACAAATGTCTCTTTCCTCAAATTTTTCTTTGTACAGATTTACGAAATGTTCAATTTTCAAAATTTACTAAGAACTGAAATGTCTTTTCTCTCATAAGAAATGCAGGCATCGGGTTTTCTTCAGCATTTTCACGGTTAGGAGCTATCATTTCTCCTTTTGCGGGAACACTGGTATGTAGTCTGTTTCATGCTGATTGTCTTACAAAATTTATGGAGAATAACAGAACAAATAACATCTGGTGTATACTTCATTCTTTTAGGCCGAAGAAATTCCTTGGGCTCCAGGAACTATATTTTCCGCAATGTGTTTCATAGTGACATTCATCATCTTGTTTGTGCCGGAAACACGTGGTGTAGAACTTCCTCAGAATCTACTGGAGGTAAAAGTGTGGTACAGTAAGAATAGTGGCCTACAAAATCAAAATAAAATTGAAACTACAAAGCTCTAGATTTTGTCTACTTCTGTGTGTTTTGAAAAATAAAAGCATTGTACATACATTGTTTAGAACCAAGATTTTTTGTAAATTGATATTTAAGACAAATAAACGTTGCCATAAACTTGTTGTAGTTTTATTTGAGTATTTTTTTTATTTGTTTGTACGTGAAAGTACGCTCTTCTGGGTTTTAAATGCATATTCTAGACTTTCCAAGCATAAATTAGAAAAATATCAGTGTACCATTGTTTTAAAGGACAGTACCTATTTACTATCATAAAAATATCGGTTTGATTTACATTAAACTAAATAAAATTCTCAATAATAATTTGAGACATCAACAAAACCCATCATCTCAGGAAATTCTAGTTAAAATTTATCCGATATTGAAGTCTTCTGCCTAATATTTGCTTACAAGAACAAGTACAATCATTTAAACATTTAATAGAAATGAAATAAATAATCACACATTGATTTTGATTTGTGACCTTTCAAAATGTATATCTACATCGGGTTATTTTCTTTAGAAGAAGTATGAGAATGAAATGTGCATACCAATTAGTTCCAAATACACTAAAGCGTTTTTCGACATGTTCAGAACTTTCTGTCGCATACGAAGGACTTCCCAGATACTGAAACTACTTGACGAAAAGAACAATAATTTAAACAGGAGAAAACTAACTAATGAATGGATGTTTGTTTACACTATCCAATGTCGCGCTTAAGTGTGTAAATTCAATAGGTATGTATATAAAGAGGAGTGTTCTCCCGTCGCATGGCTGACAAAACACGGAAGCTACTTGAGATACAAATGGTGTAGGTGATTTTTTCATCGTCATGGTAAGTTCAATTGTTTTATTTTTCCTACAGTATTGATTGTAATGAAAACTGTAAAATGCAGCTTATAACCCAGTTACGTGATATTATATAATTACATGACAAATTGTACGAAAAGGTCGATATGAATACCTCCTCTCAATATACAATGTACATGTTCTTGAAATGTAACTAATTGGAATAGATTTTGTTAAACATCCAGCAAAGATATTTGTTCATAACACTGAGGCGTCGACCGCGTTTTGACCATGGGTTTCGAGTTTGGGCTATCGTTCAGATTAGGGTTACTTGTACTGTACCAGCACTTTTTAGGCTCAAATTAATAGGGATTTTTTAGTTGTTTTTTTTAATTTTGTATCGGAATGACTGGCCCACAGGAAAGAGCTCTGTCATTCAGTCAACTGAATATAACATTAAATATCAAGAAAGTTGACTGAACAGCAAAATTATATATATATTTATATAACAGTTTTGAAATAAAAAATATCTTACATGTGGAAGAAAAATCAATTTAAAGGTCTTATTTTTTAATTTATTTGTATGTTGTGGTTAATGAAATGTATCATTACGTTATGAGTGAAAATGACTTTTTTGACGTTTTTGGCGTTGGTTTCTGGCGTTAACACCAACACCGTGCGCGACGTTGTTATATTATATACACAATGATTACAATCGAGCATCCACCTACTTTTCTTCAGTATGATTTTCTATATAGATTTTATTCCGTTGTACCGTAGGTGAACGTTGCCATCCTGTTGGAGCTTTTATGACATTATGATAAAATGAAGCTTTTTAGGAGTATGTTATACGAATTAAAAGAAAAGAAAAAGTAAAAATCGTACGTCGTTGAAATGTTTTACACAGAATGATGCGATCCGCAGGGTTATTTTTCTTAATTTTTGCATGAATCCATCACATCAATCAACATTTGTAATGCTCCAAACATGTAGCAGAATTTGGTGATTTTTTGAGATGGAGCCCAACTGAAAAAAGACAGTAAAATTTAGGTTTTTTTATATTAGGTAGAAAATTATATTTCTAGTCACATATTACAATGTAAGGAAAATAGCTATAGTATTATTTTTTAAATCTGCGTGGAAGTGCGAAAAATGACAATTGCCTAATTCCTATAGTAAATATACCTGTATTTTGGGATGGCTTATAAAAAGAACCAGATGATCGATTTTCTTTAAATTTCGCAAATATACTAATGTTTGTGTAAATTACACATGGTTAAACAAATAAAAAGCTTTGCTATTGTAGTCTTTTTCGCAAAAAAACCCGCCAAAACAAATTGACATCATTAATTGAATCGTATAAATTCGGTTGATTATGGCTTTCTTTCTTTTCAGGCTGGACAATATTTCGATATTTCAGACGAAGTACTACAAATGCATAAAGAAATTAAAGAGAAAGGGAAATATAATTACATGATATGTAAGATTAATCGTGAACGGCTGGTGATTGAACATATTGAACAACTCTACGACTTAGGTACGTTGTATTCAGTCTTATTGAGTTAACGTAGGAATGATATATATATATATATATATATATATATATATATATATATATATATATATATATATATATATATATATTGCCTGCAACTGTAGGCTATTTGTTTTAGGTAAATAATTGTTAAAATTATTTGATATTCAAATAAGAAAATTTGATATTCAGTTTGAAGTGGGGAGCAAAGTAAGATTATTAGTACTGTAGTCTCACTTATTTTTTTAATATCAATCATTAGTTTAAAAAAATTAAACTAACAATTAATTAGTCAATTATTTAGTATTACATATCTCAACAAGTAAATCAGCTTTTTTACGTCATCGATAAAAGTAAGTTGTGGTTACATATATATTTCATAGAAGGAAATCAGCCTTACCAAGACTTCCTGAGAACTTTATCGGCCAAACAGGAATTTAGATACGGATTTGTCAGCTACAACTTAAACAAAGACAATAACCTCTTACGGAAAACTGTGGGAGTCATGTGGCAAGGAAACGCATTTTTCAAAGATGTTCCATTAATGATTTTATATTATAAATAAGATTTGTAAAATCTAAGAAAATATATAATCATTTTATGAGCGTATGTTCGATTATATCTTAGGTTCACTTTTTGTCTAAGGTTACCAACATTTCAGATGAAGAAGAAATTCGAACAAGCCGCATCAACTCTCAAAGACGTTCTTTCTGCGGATTTATTCCTGGAAGCCATCACAGAACTAAGTCTTAGTAGCATATGCATTGAATCCGGTTTTAGAAAATTCGGTGAATGAGTAAATGATTAATTTAGTTGTGTTCAATCAAATTGTTGAATAGGTTTTTATCTCAGTTTCATGAAGCTGTTGCATGTATTTCCTGTTTAAAAAGTTAAGATTGTAGAATCTTACCTGCAAAATTAAAGCCGCCACCAACAGACTCAAATTGGAATTTAAAAGACTTTTATAAAATTGTTTTTTTGGAAAATGTTTATTAATAAATCCATAATTAACTTATGAATCATGAAGACTACATTAGGTCTTTTAAACAGCTGAATATAACTGTATAAAATAAAATATGTAAAACGTTAATCATAATAGCACTTATCAAAAATATACGTTTATCTAGCCATTGATTTTTTTCTACAATGTTATTTTAAATATGCTTCTGAATACAACATAGCTAAGGTTATGTCAGTGCATGTACATGCATGATAACATACATTATGTAATTTGAAGGATTATAACAATAAACATGAAAACGAATCTTTCTCTGTTGGAATATAAAAACCAAAAATGTGTTGCACATTTTTTCAAAATTCTAAAAGACACTGTTACATTAGTCAGTATTTCAACTAAATCTTTAGTTTGACCTTAGTCCAATGAAACCAATCTGGTTTCCGAATGGCCGCCCGTCTCTTCGATAAGAGTAGAGCTGATTCGGGTTCTCCACCGTACATGGGCAAGTGGTCGTGTCATCAATGTGTTCCGGCAGAACACCTTCTTCTTCTAACAGAGTACGAATAGCAAGCTTAAGATCTATCGTGGGATTTCCATCCAAGCCTTTGTGAAGGACACATTGAGGGTTGATGTCCTCAAATTGTTGGATGTCGTCTTTACCAAACTCAAAACAGTTCTTGCAAATTGATGGCCCCATTACAACTACTATATCTTCTAGTTTACTTCCAAACTTCCCGTGCATACTTCTCACTGTCACTGATGGGATCTTTGCTACTGTGCCTTTCCACCCTGAATGAATGGCAGCAAAGACGTGTTGTATTGGGTCTGCAAAGAGGATGATAACGCAGTCTGCGCCAGGGGCTGCGCATGTGACGTTCGATTTATTGCTGATTACGCCATCATAGCCTCCATCAGGAGGATCTGTTCCTATTTCATAAACCGTATTCCCATGAACGGCTTTTGCAATGTAAAGTGTCTCTACGTCAAATCCCGCTTTAGATGCAAGACGACGCCTGTTTTCTTCTATCAAAACTAGTGGGTCTCGTTTGGCCGTCGTATAAAGCACGTTTAAAGATTTCATACCAGGAATGGAAGAAAGACCCCCTGTTCTTGTGCTAAATCCATGATAAAACAAGTCATCAGGTATCAGGGTTGACCGAAGTATTTTCACCTCGTCTGAAGCCTTCAGTTTTCTTAGATAGTCTTTGACCTTTTGAGTAATGCTCACCAGCGTTTCGCTCTTCGAACTCTTGTCTTCACCGATCGACATAATGCTCCACTGCACTGCTGGTGTGAACATGACCTGACACAAAAAAGTTATCTCTTGCTTACGCTTACAGATAACCTTAATTTCTGGACACATAACTTCGTCAAGCTTGTCTTTAGCTGCATGAAACCCAGAAATAAAGTCTTGGTCTGATATTTCTATAACTTTTTCTGTGAACTTGCCTCTGGACATGTTTGAAATGAAATCTGGGACGGTGTCTGAAGTTAACAAGATGCAAACATCTACATTCACGCTTTGCCCCTCGTCCAAAACACGAGCAACTTGCTCGCTGTCCTTCTCAGCGAAATCGTCTGACAACAACACTACTCCCAAAGTCATGGTGCCCTGTAAAAAAATGTGTATGAAAAAAAAAATAAACGTACATGTAAAACATCGTGTTTCAATGGTTTTTCATTAAACTACAAATATCATATTGTAAAATATTAATTATGTACAGTGTAACAAAGAAATAAAGCGTCGTCGGAATATAAATTCATGTTGCTTAGTGACGTGATCAAATCCTGTACTTATCTATAAATCATGCCCAAAGTTAACGTTTTCTCAATAGATTTTTTTCTCGCACCAACCAGTCATATATACCAGTTATTGCTTTAAAGGGGCGTGGTCGTGATTTGGGTCAAAAATTATTTTTCTAATTTTAATGTTCCCAATGCTTCCGTAAGGCCTTTTTAAAAGGCAATCAAAATTTTAGTGTCATTTGTTGAGTCATAACTTTCAATTATTTGCTATGTAAACAAAGCTTTTGTTTACATTTTGAATGTTGAAGTGAAACTTCCAGTTTCAGATCTTTAATGAATGTTTTTAACGTTAAAAAACTGTTTATTTATACTTAAAAAGAACTAAAAGATAGACAAATCACATTGAAAAAGATTTTTACTAGTACATGTATATTAATTTAACCCATGTAAATATAAACAGGGCGCGAGCCTTGTTTACATGACAAAAAATCTTGCTTACAACTCGGCAACTGACTCTCAAATTCCATTTGATCGTTATAAATGCATTCCTAAAACATTGCACATGTAATTAATAAAAAAAAAGATAGAATTTGAGCAAAAGCTTTTAAGTGAAACTTGGTATTTATAATCGAAGTTCACGTTTGAAATGAATAATTTCATTAATAAAAATAAATATTTATAAGATTAACGGACAGTCATACATGTGTAACGTATTACGTTTTTGTTTTACTTGCGACAAATTCGTAAGAAATTTCAGTCATATGAAATAATTTTGAATAACCACTAACGAAGAGGATTCATATATATATAAACCATTAACTAAATTAAATTCATTTTCATTTTTATTTCTTTAATCATAATTTTTCTGTCACCAAATTGAAAATTTAATTAGTCAATGATTAATTGGCATGTATTTATAGATCCTCTGTTAAAAGTACAGCTTTTCTTTAAAACCATTTTCCCCCCTTTATCATACATGTAAGTCTTGATCGTCTTTTAAGAAAAAAATATAAAATTACTTTTAATTGTTACTGACCAAAGTTAAAGTATGCAGTTCTACACGATATATATCTGCTTTTGAGTAGTTACAGAGAGTGAAACGGTGTCGTAATATTCTCGGTATGATGTACAGCTATTTAGTCCATGAATTATTTTCGTGATCGAATCAATTATATTAGTTAAAACTTAAACCTTTTTTTTTTTTACAAAGAGAGACATATACATGTATTTATAAATGCTATATAATGGCTGATTCTTTTTTCTATATAATATTAGACTGGGTACATATCAGCCAAGAATAGCTGCATATGCCTTTAAATATATATAATCCGCAATTAATGCTCATGTACAATCTATAAAATTTAATGATCGATATATACCCATGCAGAGATGTATAATTATAAAACCATGCTTTAAATTCTTCACACTGGGATCACATAGTTCACCAAAATTTGAATTTTACAGAGAGGGTCCGACCCATCCCATACACAGCTCCAAATGTACTGCATGTGTATATATAATCATATACATCATCATCAGGTAGCCTGCACGTACATATGTATAGCTATACTGTACAGTAGTATTGGCAGTACTGAAATACATTTCATGCAATAATTTCAATACATGTGGAAAGTTTCAGACCTTTGATATTGTATACTCCTAAATTTAGGATTTTCCCTTGGGTAGTTACCCGAAAACGTACGATCAATTTAAACTGAAGTGAAAGTATATCAACTTCGAACAGCAGAAGGGAAGTCCCTTATTATGCAATGTCGTACTCGATTCGCAACATTTGTAGATATTATTGATTTTTATCTACCCTTAATAGTTCCAATAATATTCATTGATTATTGTCATTTGTTACAATTTATTTATAAAATTGCTCTCTTAAATTGAGTATTGTATTGAATTTTCATTTATCTTTAAAGTTGATGTCGCGGACACAGACGCTCATTGGTCTTGACAACAGAGTAAGCCTTGAACAATTCTATTGGTCGACGTCACACAATCTATTTTTGCACTCGAAAAATACTTCCGGTTATTTATTAACAGACTTGCATGTACCATGGCATCTTTAGCCTACGAGAAGTTTATTATTTGAAGATATTGAGACGTAGAACATTGCTTGATTGAATGAGTAAGTCTTATTAATCTCATAATATCTGTACGAAAGAGGATTTGGCCATGTGGTAAAATACGGATCCACAATTTTTTGTGTGCAACTTAATTGTCGTGATAATCAACACTGTCACTGATTATACAACCAGTGTTAACATCAAGTTACATGTAACATGTTTGGCTCAATTTATTTTGATATATAACGTTACACTGTATCTTTATAGATTTACAACGCCACTCAAAATCACTTGATAAAGGTATACTGCAGTCAGTATGCATGATATGATTAAAAATATTTTTAAAGAATATACTGTATAGTAATATTTGTACTATAGTATGTAAAAGCAAATTAAATCAAAGAATTTTAAGCAGAAAGTATGTTTCGATTTTTTAGGGTTACTGCACACCATCTTACATGAATTGGGACATGAATAATTATGGTTTCTCCACATTGTGCTGGCTGGAACATTACAAATCAATTAATTACTGTAGTATCTTGCATTAATTGACTTTCCTTTCATCAATTGCTTTAGATTAAGATTCTACAATTTTTTAAAAAGAATTTTAGACCAATATAAGTACAACCTGCTTCAATTCAACAGATATTTAAATTTCAGAGCATGCAGTGTCTTAATTTTCAATTAGCCCTAGAAATTGGACCCTGCAAGGACAAATTTTATGATTTAGTTATAGAACAGTACACTGTTGGGTCTAATAGTAGATTCTATACTGTAGTATTGTTATATTTTTGCTGATTGAACACCAACTATTTGGTGGTAATAACTATAGTCTGTCCCAAGATATTTATGCTGCATATTTGAACGATTTTTAATAAAAATACACATACCTGTGACTGAAGTGCAATTAAAATCGATGAAAGGGAAAATTCCCAAGATAACTTCATTCACACATTATCATTTTTCCCTCGTAAAAATTCACAGGAACGAAAACAGACTTCCTACGGAGAATTATAATGGGGAATGTTGACATCTTTTCTCCATTCGGAAATACTCGGGACACCTCGCGCAATTTTTCAACGTTATCATACGGGCGTCTTCATCTCCTTGGCAATGAAAAACCTCGTAGACTTTCTATTTTTAGCCGTGTACTGATACCAGACAAGCTAGAGGGGGCGTTTCAAAGGGGAAATCTTGGGATTTTTTCATACTATTGAATGAACATCGTCTGAACCAAGAGGTATTTATAAATATTGAATAATTTAAGAAAATATGCGGCAAAAATATCTTGGGACAGACTATAACTTAATTACTTTTGAAAATTTTCTCTTTGTTGCTTTACGTGTACTGTTACAGTAGTTGTAGGCATTGCAGAGAAAATAGTCATTATAACCTAAAGAGTAAAATGTTAAAATTTTCTCTCCTTTCTCTCCTTTTTATCACTCATGCAATACATTTGCTTCCTTTTATCTGATTTTCAGAGGAGAAGGTGTTGAACCTTAAGGCATAGACATATGCTTGAAGGATGTTAAGTAAACAGCAATGTAGAAACCTGACGGTGGACCCGGACACAAACATCTGTGATCTGTCGTCCAAACTCATGCTCGACCTTAGAGAGTATCTGGACAATGGACCAGAGACATCTAACTGGAGGGCCTTTGTTTCGGCTACTGCCAGACTGTACAGAAAATACACCTTTAGGTTTGAAATCTTGAAGATTTATTGATGAAGGGTCTATGGCCGTTCAGGATATTAAATTTATGATTATCAGGTCATAATGAACTTTAAATTAAGAAATGATATTAAGGTTATCTGGAATATGAACAAAACTTTAAAGGACCAAAAAAATGCAATTTTAAAAATTTCAAAGCAATAACAATTGGTTAGACCAATACATTAGTCATAAGGAATTTGACTATGTGGAAAGAATTTTAAATGTCCCTTATGAATAAAAGAAATCAATTTTGTCTATAAAGGTAGAAGCAGTTTAAAAATTACAGGAAGCAAATAAAATTTTCCATTTGAAAACTATTTATAATGAAATTCTCAGAACTAGTTTCTAGTATGATATCGTTTTATTTTTCTTAATATGTCTTACAGTTATCAAGACATCGAGAGGATTGCCAGCCGGGTACATAGGGATAGTCCTAGTAAGGCCCTGATTAACGAGCTTGGGGCCCTGAACATGACAGCAGAAGAACTTGCTCGAGTCCTAGATCAGCTCAAATTGGAAAAAATCCTCATGTACATAAAGAAATATGGTATGCAGCTTTGGTTTCTAACAGTTTTTTAGGTGAATGTGATTGTGACGAGAGCTACATGTACATGTAGCCCCAAGGTCATATTTTTTTATCTGTTCTGTTAAGAAATTAAGGGAAAGAATGAAAAGTCTCTGTTCACAACTTGATAATATCTGTTCTAAGGAAGGTTTTAAAGAAATAAAGCCTTAGAGCAGATCAAAGGGAACAGGGAAGTCTATAAGAATTTTACAAACAATAATTCTATATATTAAGCAATTTATTTCTCTACATGTAGCAAAGTAAACTTAACAGTTCAGGATGGTCACATTTAATTTTTACAGATTTTTGATAATTATGTGACTGAATTGATCTCAAAGATGATACATGTATGATGCATATTTATTAATATGTGTTGTTATGACCATGTCCCTTACCTTAAAAATTATAATTTTTATTCCAGATCAAATCAAGATCACGAGCCAGCCTGCCGAGACCTTAGAGTTGACTGAGGGTGATTTGCTGAGACTGGAGGTTGAAGGGGTGGGCTTCCCTTACCCCCGATATCAGTGGTTCAGGTTAAACCCATCCACTTCCAAATACCAAGAGGTGCATGGGCAGAATCTCAAAGTTCTAAAGATTGATAAGTGCAGGTACATATATATTAAATATATTTTGAGCTGCATAGAAATACATTTTACTCTAAGAATACAAAAGCAGTTTAAGGATACAGTGTACTAATATGTTTGATTTTCAAGGAAATAAAAGAATTACATCATCTCATGGACATGCTTCAAATAATTATGATAAATGTATATCATTTGATTCTTGAGTCAGTCAGGTGAAGCGGTTGGCATGATATTACTCAGAAGTGATTAAGTTTTGTTGACCAGTGAGGTCCAGGTCATTCAAACTAACTTTTTAGACATTCAAAACAGCTAAGAGCTGACCATGTAAACCAATATAAAAAGTCAATAATGATGTATTATAACTTCAGATCACCAGAAAAAGCTTTGTGTGAATTTGGTATTCTTACCCACATATGCAAACTAGCCCAGTTATGCAATGTATTGTATGTACTAAATGTATTTAGATTTGATGATTCTGGCACATATTGCTGTCGTCTACACAATGGCAAGGGAGATACCCAGGTCCATTTCAGCGGAGAGTCAGTTGTAGTTGTTAAAAGTCGTCCATTGAAAAAAGCAGGATATGAAGAAGGTAAAAGATATAACAGCAGTACTATTTGTTTGTGGGTTTTCTATCCTTTTTTAATCAGTTTTAAAATTATATCATTGTACATGTACTAATCTCACAAGTAATAGTACATGTACTGTAGATTTTGTCATTTTGTGTTTTTGTAGACATATTAATTTTCTAATGACATGTTCATGCATTCATATCTAGAAGACATACATTTTCATAATTGTTCCTTAATTGTAATCTGCATGTTTACTGGTAATAGGTCATGGAAATACATTAATTTTTATCAACTTATTACCCAACCTAAAATTTCCACCATTCTTCCTTAAAGTTTGTTTTAATGATATTTAGTTCCAAAATACTTTGATTTACAAGAGTTTATACTTTGATTTACAAGAGTTTATACTTTGATTTACAAGAGTTTATACTTTGAACCAACTTTTTAAATGAGAGAAATTTTCTCGAGGTTTGCAAGAGCCTAGCAAAGGGAAACTTGATCGCAGCAAACCAGTCTCAAATGCCGCTTAGGCGGCTACCTTTTTCCTTTCCAGATAATCTACAAATTGTTTCAAAAAATTAGTTTTTGCGAACTAGTATTTCTCCACTAAATCTCGAAACAGAGTCATCATGAATAAAAGTTGATTAACATCATACATAATTTATGCCCGGTAGATGTAATGAGAGTTGAATCCATTATGAAATCTCCATTCACTATCTATGTTGAGATCTATTCGTGTTTGTTGTACTACATGTACTAAAAATAACCCCAATTCTTTCCCAGTATCTCAGACAGTTGTACTTTGAACCCTTGTGACCTGTAGTATTTTCATCTGTGGTTCCTGGTGTTGTTAGTAGACTGTCAGATGTTTTCCCTTTCAGATACTAGTGCATGTACCACAGATACAAACCACCATGAGGTGCCTTATAACTACTCCACTGCTTTAGATAGAACCCCGTTCTATCGCCAAAAAGATGTCATGCCGGAAAAAGGTCTTTGTCTTATCAGTATCAAAATTATTTTTGTTAATTTCACTTAGATGAAGAAATTTTAGATTTTTCTCCCAGAAGTTTTGATTTTGTTTGGTTTGTGGAGAATTAACATATATTCACAATTAACCACACAGACAAAACCTTCTAGAACTGAATCAATGTTTTATTGGTTGATGCAGTTTTTTTTCTAAATGAACCAATATTGACATAAGTTCCAGGCAAATTTTCATTTAAATTGCATATTAAGTTTTTGAGAGTTAAGATGTATTTGATAGCAACACATATTGTAATCCTTATTTAGTTATTTCTTCTACTCGTACATAAGTGAACTAAATGAATTATGTCTTAATATTTTCAAGCTTTGTTAATCATTTTGAATTGAAATTTCTCCGAAATGATGTTTATAAAGCACTTTTTTTAAAAATTTAATGTAGAGTAAAGACATATTTTTTCCTGCCCCGCAGCTGTTCTTCCATATATCCTGGAGCACCCCAAGAGTCAGCAGATCATGAAGGGATCCACTCTGATTATGAACTGTCAGGCGCTGGGAAAGCCGCCACTGATTTATCAGTGGTACAAGAACGGACAGTTCTTCACCACCACAGACGAGAGCTTCATAAAGGTCAGTAAAGCTTTATGGGTACTGATTGAATCACATGTATCTCTACAAAGAAAACTTCATTATTTTAAACCTAAATAAATGTACTATGCTACATTTTATATATGACTTCATTCTAACCAAAATTTGACTCTTTTCAAGTTTGCAGTGGTTTAGTTTCATTCATATATAAAATTAATGTATGTAATAATGGAATGTCATTACCATACAAGAATGGCTGGAATATGTACATTATGCATTTGACTGTATACATACCCATGAAATCAATTTCAAAGTAAATTGAATCTTACAAAATTTTAATTTATCTTGAAATATTTTCCTACCTCTGACCTATAGATTCCCGCATTAAGCAGTCAGATTGGTGCTTATTTTTGTCTGGTGAAAAATGCCTTCGGAGAAGTCAAAAGTAAAGAAGCCATAGTGACAGTGTCAGGTAAATACGGAACTACTTCTTTCTTATCTTTAATAATGTAATGCATCTTCTACAGCCAAGGATCAAATTCTAATTCATTATTCTCATCTCAGATGATAATCACTTAATGTTGTTGAATGCCATTTAATGTCCCAGACTTTCTGATTTATGATTTTCTGAAAACCAATACATCATTGTAACAGTATGCAAACCTATAGGTTCCTTCTTTCAATTTGCATAAGTACTGGATGGTATTAATATTAATTTTTTATAATTGTTTGTAGAAAATGTACCTGAGCCAGTTGTACAAGCAGGTAAGTGAAGTTTGTGCAATTTACAAAATTATGCATTTTCTTTTATATAACATTATGAGCTTGTAGATCAGCTGTACATTTCATGTTTCAATATAAATGAATAGTTGTGTTAACTTTGCATAATTAAAAATTGAATATTTCACCTATGAAATAAAGCACCTCTACTTCTAAAAGATGCTTTATGATTTATAATAGTCTAGTGGTATTTTGAATTACATGTATGTACATTCAAGTACGTATATATTGAAATTATGAAAAATGTTCTTTTAGATTTATTTAATATCTAGTTGTCAAACTTTTCTTGCAGAAATTGAGATCATTAGTAATCCGAAGTCATGCACTGTTGAATATGGAGGAAGCTGTATTTTTAGCTGTGAGGCCCGCTGCAGGGGTTTACAACTGTGTTATGAATGGTATAAAGATGGAAGAAAGTTGCAAGGTAATATTCAGGTTCCTTCACTGAGCCCTGGTGGGTTTTTTTATGATCTTAGTTCGTTAGTTTGGTTTGAAAAAGCTGCATTAGATTAAATTAAGCTTAAAATTCAAATTTCGATTTATATTATTACCGGTATGCGTGTACTGGTCTCAATTTCATTTTCTGCTGATCCATTTTTTGTCTAGTTTTATATCATATATACAATATGTACAGTGGATCATCTGCATCAGGGATAATTCTTGGAACTTAAATTTGAAACATTACAAATGTTTATGTCTAGGGCATCCCTTAACTTAAAACATCAGATAAAAATTTCTTAAAAATGGTTGTACTCTTCTAAAATGGGAACAAATTTGTTCATTGTTTTCAAATAACTTTTCAGCACTTAAAGCTGGAAATAAAACAGTGTGTCTATGAATGACTATAAACTCTTAAAAAGGTGATAATTTGCATACATATATAACAGTAGATGATGTTGATATTTTAAATGTCACTAATCACATTGTAATATACTAATATAAAGGCAGACTATACTATTTGATTATTTGTTCCAGCCAATGAAATTACAGTAAAACTTGGTTATAGCGAATTCCTAGGAACCAATGAATTTACTTTGTTATATCCGTAATTCATTATATCCGAATTCGTAGTAATAGCTATAGTGAATTCACTATATACCTGTTTTCTTTCACCAGAATTTAATTTTTGCTAATTGAGGCTTAGAATAAAAACATGTTTCTTTGATATTTTAATAATCGGATTGTGAGTCGTAGAGTTTATATGAAAATAAATTACTTCAAACTAAATGGTTAAATGGTAGTGCAAACTTTTTTTAAACTGTAATGAAATTCGTTATAAAAGTGTTAAATTTCGTTATTATTCAACCCTGCGGGACTTAAAATCAGTTCGCTATATCAGTAAATTCGTTATATTCGAATTTCTTATAACCTTAAAATTTTGCAAATATTTGTTAAAAATTTAATCGGGGACTCAATTAAACTTCACTATATCCGAGAATTCGCTATATCCGTGTTCATAATAAACAAGTTTTTAACCGGGTTTTCCAACAGAAAAATCCGGTTATTAAAATGGTGAAAATGGCGGGCGGGCGGGCGGATGGCGGGCGGGCGGGCGGCTGCCAAAAGGGTACCCTCATTGTACGGATAACTCCTCCTACAGTTTTCAAGATAGGAAGTTGTTCTTTTGCAGATCAATTGTACATATATCAGAGGTGTGCATATTGCTAGGATTTTGATTTCCGATAATTAATCGAAAAAATACCAGCTTTTGAACTTAGTCATTTTTTGGCAAAATATTGCATATAGGGTACCCTCATTGTACGGATAACTCCTCCTACAGTTCTCAAGATAGGAAGTTGTTCTTTTGCAGATCAATTGTACATATATCAGAGATGTGCATATTGGTAGGATTTTGATTTCCGATAATTTATCGAAAAAATACCAGCTTTTGAACTTAGTCATTTTTTGGCAAAATATTGCATATAGGGTACCCTCATTGTACGGATAACTCCTCCTACAGTTCTCAAGATAGGAAGTTGTTCTTTTGCAGATCAATTGTACATATATCAGAGGTGTGCATATTGCTAGAATTTTGATTTCCGATTATTTATCGAAAAAATACCAGCTTTTGAACTTAGTCATTTTTTGGCAAAATATTGCATATAGGGTACCCTCATTGTACGGATAACTCCTCCTACAGTTCTCAAGATAGGAAGTTGTTCTTTTGCAGATCAATTGTACATATATCAGAGGTGTGCATATTGGTAGGATTTTGATTTCCCATAATTTATCGAAAAAATACCAGCTTTTGAACTTAGTCATTTTTTGGCAAAATATTGCATATAGGGTACCCTCATTGTACGGATAACTCCTCCTACAGTTCTCAAGATAGGAAGTTGTTCTTTTGCAGATCAATTGTACATATATCAGAGGTGTGCATATTACTAGAATTTTGATTTCCGATAATTTATCGAAAAAATACCAGCTTTTGAACTTAGTCATTTTTTGGCAAAATATTGCATATAGGGTACCCTCATTGTACGGATAACTCCTCCTACAGTTCTCAAGATAGGAAGTTGTTCTTTTGCAGATCAATTGTACATATATCAGAGATGTGCATATTGGTAGGATTTTGATTTCCGATAATTTATCGAAAAAATACCAGCTTTTGAACTTAGTCATTTTTTGGCAAAATGTTGCATATACATGTAGGGTACTCCATTTCACTGGATAAGGGTTGACATGGATTATGGATACAGTTTACATAAAAGAAAACCCGGTTTGCTGTCACATTGACAGCTTTTCACTTGTACTGTACCTGTTACAACCGGAATTGAATTATTGATTATCCCATGTTTTACAGGTCATTGTAGCAGTGAGATGAGACTGGACCGGCTGCAGGACATGGAACAACAAGGGAACTACATGTGTATGGTGTCTGTGCCAGAACTCAATCTCAGTCGCCATTCCAAGATAGCTTGTCTCACCATTAAAATGGACCCCCTCAAACGTCCAGAGTTCAATCGTAAGGCATTGCTGACATGTTGTAAATCTAATAAATCAATACATATTTTTTTCTTGCTCCCCCAACTCAAATTCAAATTATAAATCCTCCTCTAGCAAAATTTAAACATTAACATGTATTCATATAAATAATAGTTTTTTGACGGAATATTTTAATGTGTATGGTACCAAAAAGATGTTATTTAAAGTCATAACAATGCCAATACATGTACCAAGAAAGAGTTGTTGAAATTTTTGAAAGGTGGATTAATTGCTTAGCTTTACCTTTTCAGCCACCGACAAAGTTGCGCTATTGATAGGAAATTACGACTACAAAAATGAGACAGAGCTAAAGGCCCCGGAAACTGATGTCTCCACACTAGCCCAGCTTTTCAGACACCTTGACTTTAAGGTCGTGACCTTACTCAACCTGACCAAAACAGAAATGTTGTCCGCTGTGGACTATTTTTCAGAACTTCTTGGGAAAGGTGTGTATGCTGTGTTCTACTTCTGTGGGCATGGCTTTGAGGAGGATGGAAAGTGTTATTTTGTGCCACCAGATGCCAAGGCTGGCTATACAATAGAAGACTGTGTTAGTGCAGAAAATGTGTTGAGTAGGATGCAGAAGCCAGACCCTGACCTCATTGTGCTGATTTTGGATATTTGTAGAATCAGGTATTCTGTAGACTCATGTATCTAAACATAGGATTTGATGCATAAAATCAATACATGTTTACATAAATTTACTTTGACTTTTTATGAGTACTAGAAGTGAAATAGCTGTTTATATCTGTAGAAATTTCTGAAAATCTGTTTGGTTTAATTATCCGTTTAAGTGGTTTAAAGTTTCTTATTTAATTATTGATTCATACTCTCTTCAATTATGCCCTCCTTTGGTTGGTCAGTTAAAATTGGTCTGTTGTTCACCAACAGCTTCTGTTCATTTTCTTTGCAAGGTTGCACCCACTAAATGAATGACTATGTGCCGTATTATGCATTTTTTGCCCCCAAAATTAAAGTTTTATTACAAGCTTTAAAAATAAAATGGAAGATAGTTAAAATCGGTTTGAAAATAAGGGTGTAAAGGTTTATTACCAAGGTGACGTCATAATGTAGAAATGACGTCATGAAGATTGCCTTGTTTTGATAAATTGATGTTTTGTAGCAAAATGTGGGTGTTTTCCGATGGTTTTTCGACTGGGAAACATCGAGCGCAGGCTTGCTCAAGTACCATTTTTTAGTATAACGTGTATAATTATCTGAAGAAAAACATATGTTAAAATCGTACTTGAGCAGACCTGCGCCCTATATTTCCGAATGCAAAATATAAAGCAAAAATGAAACGAAAAAATATTTTTGTTTGTTTGCACATTTGCGAGAATTAGGTCATTTGGATGACGTAATAGCAAATGCGCAATGACGACTAAAATCAAGATTAAAGTGATAGGTGTCCACTGTGCAATGATTTTTGAAGATTTGATTTTTATACAATACTATTTAAAAATTGGTTAAAATCGGGGGAAGATATTTGTCCAAACCGCACATAGTCCTTTGGTATACAGGTTTATCATAATAATATCTAGATCAAGTTTGATTTTGGGTGCAATTGAGCAATTTTGACAAAGTTATTGAATATTCTTTGACTTGAAAAAATTCTAATTATTTGCAGTTTCCGTTCATTTTCTTTGCAGAGGTTGCACATGATACTGAAATGAAATTTGGTATTCTGATTTATCATAATAATTTGATTTTGGGTGTTTGACAGAGTTATGCCCCATGGACTTGGAAAAGTTATGCTGCTTTGACTTGAAAAAATTCTAATTATTTGCAGTTTCCATTCATTTTCTTTGCAGAGGTTGCACATGATACTGAAATGAAATTTGGTATTCTGATTAATCATATTAATATCTAGGTCATATTTGATTTTGGGTGTTTGACAGTTTGACAGAGTTATGCTCCTTGGAATTTTTTATTTTTGCCCTTCTTCAATTGCAAACGGTTTCACCCTGTCTTGGATTTGCCCAGACCTAGCTGTGCTTAGAGAGAGATCATTTGAGACACTGGAATTGCCCTGTCTTAAATTCCCCATGTGCTTGGGTGTATAATAAACAACCAGAAACACATTCTTCTAATGAAAAGACTATCAGATTTTTAAAAAATGCATTCAGGAGTAAACCTTACAGTATAAGCTATTTAAACTAAATGTACATGTATATATGCCAATTAGTATTGATTCTCTCATATTGTGGATACCAATATATACCATTTTATGTTTTAGGAACCGGGTGGAGAGTTCCCATGCAGCAGATATGATTAATATTCAGCAGAGAGGAAACACAGTCTTTTGTTATGCCACGTAAGAACAAAGGGAAATTTCAAAGAATGTTGTGCCAAATAACCTTTACATGTACTGTACTAGTAAATATAGATAGGTACATAGAGAACTAATCACACACCATGAGCATTGCTACACAATCAATAGTTCTTATGATCCAGTTAATGCTTATGTTTGCTTGGCAACTGGCTCTTTCAATTTCAAACCTGACTTGATTGAAATGCAGAATGATTGTACACAAGAATCATATTTTGGGAGGGAAGTTTCGCTGTTTCCATAGGGTTAAAATGTTCACATTTGTTATATAAGAAGAAAACTAAATTAAAAATGCTTTACATATCTGATTAAACTTTTATTTTTATTATCACATGTATCTTACTGGATATGAATGTATTATTGAACACTGCAGGAGCCTTGGAATGTTTGCATATGAAGATGCTGTCAATGGAATCCTGGTGAAATATCTCCAAAAATTCATTGTTCAAGACAAATCTGTAATCGAAATTTTCTCCCAAGTGCAAGAGGGTTAGTCATTATTTCAATTATTAATTAGTGCTTTTTTTTCAATACTAACGTTATTTAAAATTTGATTGAAAGCTGACAATATTATTTATTCACTAAATAGATGTAAAAAGAGGTTCTATTAAAATTTAATGTAAGAATGGTCTTTTGGTGTATTCTTTTTAAAAACAATTTGGATGTCTTTGAAGCAATCGGAAAAGAGCCTAAACACTACAAGCTACAGATCCCAGAAATCAGATCCAATCTTCTTCAGCCAAAACGCTCACTGGCAGACAAGATCTCCACGAAGGGGGCCACAAAATTGTATCAGCAGCGCACCCTACGATGGCTGGAGTGTCACCGTGAGTGTTATATTGTGAATGTTACAGTTCTTAGTCTGTTTTGTGAAGTTAAAGAAAACCTGATCTACTTTAAACTTACATGTAGGTCATAGTTAAGGGAAAGGCGAAAAAAAAATCAGAAGCTTAATTCTAGCAGTACACATGTACATGAAAAATTGAACACAGGGAAAGAAACTTTAGAACCTGATATTTTCTACATCTGCAAACTGTGTGAAAAAATAATTTAAAATTTTATACATACGAGGGTCAATCAAAAAATACGAAGACAATGTGGCTGTCTATCATATATTTTTCATTAAAGTCATACTTAACAGATTAATCTGTGCACCTACACTTATGTTATTGATATGCGAAGTTTTAGTCCATTTGGTGAAACGGTATTTTTGTTACCCCTTTTTAAAAACAACATGTTTAGTCACCACGGCGCACGGTAACGTTCAAAACATAACGTCAAGATTAAACACGCACAATTTATAGATATATCCCATCTTTATATCACGCTTAGTCTCTTGTGCCTTTCTCCTTACAATTTAAAATGGCACTGAACCACTTAACATCTTATTTGCACACATTTGTTCAAGAATCAGAAGTTAGTTCTTCAAAGTTTTCATTTTCTAACCATGTATCTATTAGTTTACAGTAAGGATAACCCTGAACGTCGGTTGACGTTACTTTTTTTTTACCAAATATTTACAGATATTCTACTCTCTTTCGGACTGTTTTATATTCAAAATACAATTTCCACCACCCCCACAAAATTCATTACAGTTAAACACAAACTTGCAAATAATAGCTGACTTATTTTTTGCACCATTGAGCATTTTCATAGCTTGTATCGGCTTTTTCTTGGGTTAAATCCATTTTGATTGTACTTCTCGTTGCGCCGTGACGTCCGTCGACGTCGATGTTTTTAGTCAATTCTAAAGAGGACTATCTGTCTTTAGTTACTAATATCTGTTCGACAAAACAATATATCCCGTCATTATTTGGAACATAGAATACCATGACAATACTTAATTTGAGGTTTCAATATTTTTTGATTTTAAGCCCAATCTATAGAGATATTACTTTCAACATTATATGGTTTATTGTTGACATAAAACAAATTTTGACCGTGCGCCGTGACCTCATTTTTGCAGGATTAGATTCTAAATAATTCTTAGAAATTAAGGAATTTATTAAAAAAATTTCTTGCAAATTGTTTGAAACTATTGCTAAATTATGTCTACCAAATTTAGTAATGATATGACGTTAAGTAACATAGCTATGACAAAAGTCTTCGTATTTTTTGATTGACCCTCGTACACTGTACATATGTAGTGAGGTGTGCACCAAAACTTTGCGAGTTAAAATTTTTATTACATGTACAGTCAAACTTTGTTATCTCGAAGTAGATGGGACTGTTTAAAAACTTCGAGATATCCGAGTATTCGAAGTATTCGAGTGTATAGTCCTTTAAAAAATAAGCGGTTGGGACTTACAAATCTATTCGACATATCCATTTTATTTGAGATATCAGTGTTAGAGATATTGAAGTTCAACTGTATTTTGAAATGAATACTCATTGAAATGAATAAAAACTACTTGGCAGTGCAATGTTTTGGTGTTAACCTTGCTTTTATAGATGTCATGGTATTAAGTAAAAAGATAGATAAACAGCTGCAATTATTTTCAGTTGTAGCATGAATGAAAAATAACTTGTGAAACTGTTATTTCTAACAGAAAAACCTGAGAAGAAGTTAATACACATCCAAGACCTTCAGATGGATCTCGAGATGGAATTTCAGTCAGACTTCTCTAATGTTCTTCATGTCATCACCACAGTCAAAAATCCAGGAATTACCCTCCAAGCAGTGGCTTACATCTGCAAAATCCCTTCGGTTTGTACATTCAATTAGTCAATCTATTCTCTTCGTATCACAATAAATAGGCCTTTCAACTAATTTTCAATTTTCATGTGTGCTAAAAAAAATGCAGAATTGGAAAAATGGTTTTGTGTTTTTCTTAATTTCAGTCAATTGTTATGCTGTGACTATATGTTTCAGAATTAGATTTTTCAACAAATTAGCGGGGATTTGAATAAGCCTATTTCTGAATGTTCCTTTTCTTTAACACATACCGGTATTCAAGGCATTAAGCAATGTACTTGATCTAGTGGAAGCTACTCTCCACAAAAAAAACACTGATAAATACAGAGCCATTTTAGGAACCTGAATCTTACAAACACCAAACACTTTGGATTGTAGAAAGGCTTATAGAAATTTATTGATTAAAAGGAAATTGTCATGTCTCTTTCATTATATTGTTGTCTTGAATAAATACTTAAGTACTGGTATATTATGAAATTCATTTATGGAGTATAAGATGTTCAGGGGTTTTTTTTTTTATTTAAACAATGCTTTATTAGTAATTTTTCTGTTTTGTTAGGCTGTGTCTTTGAAGGACATGAACCCAAAAGTGACCTCAAATAACCCGACACGTACCAAAAGCACACTGCAGGAGATACAGAAAGTAACTGTAAGTGCAGATCAGAGGAGAAGTATTATCTTGATTTTTTAATAAAATGACATCACTTTGATATTTATTCTTGGATCAATAGAACAATATATAATTTATACTAAATATAATTTTGATATAAAACAAGCATTCTGAGAGTATTGCATAAGCAATACACGTCCCCTACCGGTTTGTAGAAATTTGTGAAAACAATGTACTTTTATGCAGAATATCATTTCTTACCGTCTCAACAGACGAATCCGATTACGAACCCGATTGTAATAATAAAAAAAAAACTGTCAATTAAATTTACCACACAATGCTTGACACTATTTTACAGAACTTATTTGTTTGTTAGAAAGAATAAAAGGAATGGTTCAAGTAATGCATGATATTATTATTGACAACATACTTTCTTCGTTTATTTGATACACACCGAGCCCGATAATGAACCCTTAAAAAATTGAATATCAAAAATTAATTTTCTCGAAAATATGTCAACATGAGGCTACAAAAGTGTAAACTTGATCTGTAGTTTGACATTTTGAAGCTATTCAGCAAATTTCATATTATTCCTCAAACGCCTAAAGAAAAAAAGTGTGGAAAACTGAAGTGGAACAGACAGACGGACGGATGGACAGACGGACTGACGGATGCAGAGGAAAGCTATAGTCCCCTCCGGTGAAAACCAGTAGGGGACTAATAATAATGATGGCCTAATATACACTTTAGGTGATGCCTTGTCTCAGTGAGCTCCGTAACCTTTCATTATAGCTGTGTTTTCTTTTTTCTATAGGAGGATCTGGTCATTGATGTTGGTATTAGATATGCACTTGCCCCTGAAGATCAGGCTGTTTCACCACAGTATAAACTTCACATCGTCCAAGTCAACTTGGGGCTCCCTCTGGTGGCGGTTCTAAAGCTGTGGAAGCCCATTGAAAATGAGGCCATGGAGCATGAAGACTTCAGTGACAAAAATGGCTACTCTTGATGAGATTATTAGGTGGTTTAGTTAAGTGTTAAGCATTTTATTAAAGTTTTACGTCCTTTTTCATTTGAGGTTGATGAGATAATATTTTGGGGGTAAGTTTATTATTTTTTGGTTAACTTGATACATGCTCTAAATTTGAAACTATGTATCATTGATGTACCAATATATAAAACATATTTTCAACAGAGGTCATATACATGTACAACTATATGTACATGTATAATCATAAAAAGGTAAACACATGATAGTGTGCATTTGTAATCAGACAGAGGGACATACATGTGTATGGCATAGTGTTCATGGCCAGTGCATGACAAATTTTTCAGAGGAACAGTTGTTAAAAGAGGGGGTTTATGACATCAAGGCAGTAATTATGATGATGTCAATGAAACATTTGTAGATTCTGTTGCTGTATCATTTGTTTTTCTGTTGTTTAAATATGATTTTTTTAATTAGATATGTTGTCCACAAGGAATTTTTTCAGGGATCTGTTCTTTATTTGTTTTGAATTCGAATGTTTATTCAACTTCGCTAATCACATTATTTTGTATATTGTACATGTTATGTGGAAGGTCATTGTCAAAAACCCAAGGCCAGTCTTACGCATACTTACTGATTGCTTGGACCAATGTTTTGAAATTTTCACGATTTCATGAATAATTTGTACTCTATTCCAATGGATTCCTTCACATTTTCTTGGAGGAAATCTCACCAGTACTGTTAATGCTTACGCATGCATCATTCTATAAACAACAGCTTGTTTTCATCACATGATCGTCATTTTCATACCTCCAAAAACTAAATTGTTTCACTTTCTAATTGGTGAATTGAGAATAATGAATATTCATGAAAACAAGGGAAGTTCAATGTGTTAGGCCAAGGTCAAAAAGCAGATGTGAGACCAACCATGGGTTTCTACAATGGTAGAAGGTATAGATGTTGGTGTTTGAATTTCTTTGTAAAAATTTTTATTTGCTTACAAATTTGTATTATCATACAATATTGTACAGTTTTGGTGCAGGCAGTTCAATAAACTGAGTATACAAATTATTTTTTAGATAAATAATCAAAATATATTTTTAAAACCAAATGATTTTTAAAATGATAGAAATTTTTGGGTTAACCAAAATATTTTAGCCTTTTATTTAAAGTATTACAACATACATGTGTACATGTACCCTGTATTGTTGAATTTTTTATATTTGACATTATGATAGTTTTATGTGTAATATTCAGAGGAAATACAAAATATTAGTTAACTAGTGGTTCAATGTAATAACATTGCCTATAGGGGAGCATTGTGACCCGTAGATCTGTTGTATTATTTTGTAATGCTAGTTAATCTTTATAAGTATTTACAAACTACTTGAATGTACATTTTGAACTTCTAATGAGACCTTTTATTCTACAGGAATGCCAAAAGCGAGTTCTTTATACAGGGAAATATTCGCCCTTGTTTTATTTTCGCCGCTTTTGCCCTCATTGTCAGCAGACGAATTTAAGACTGGGCGAATTCCAATGTTTTGAGTAATACTCTAGTACACAAGCATGTCTGGGCGAATTTAAGATGGTGCGAAACCATTTGCAGGGCGAATATAACTTGGGGAGAAAATAACCCTGTATACAATAGTTATTTTTTTTACATTAAATATCAGTTCATTTAGTTGTTTTCCATTACAAAAACATTAAAGCAAAGTATGATGATTTGTAAGTAAGAAATATTCTATGTTGAAATTGATAATCTTGTTAAGATTCATGATAAATTTGAGTATATTTGGCTGATATATAGTTATGAAAAAATGATATAAATGATAAAAGTGTGGCATCTCATCACATTTTCACATGTTAGTATTCATGATTTTGGGCTCCATGTTGTGCAGTTTACATTGATGTTGAAGTTCATTTACTGCAGTAAATTCACTGCATGTTATTGTGTTCATTGTAGCTGTTCATTAGTGTAGCATATAGGATATACATGTAGTTTTCATTGATTGAAGAATTATGGCAAAATAAAAAAAAATATCAAAAACACAATTAGAAAATGAAGACTTTCTATTTGTGGAACTTCATTATTGTTTTTCATGATAAAGTAAGGTTTTAATGTGAAATATAGGCTGTAATAACAAATATATATAGTGCATTGTAATTTGCAGAGATATTATATATATATTTTATTTTTAAACTAACAAATGGTTTAAGTAAATGTATAATGACATATATGAAGTGCCACTAATTTTTTGATTCTTTTATATTGTTATATGTATGTATCTATTGAATCTTTTTTTGTTTTTGTTTCATCTGTTGGTGTACAATGTTAAGATGTTTAAAGGCCGAACATTTTTACCGGGTGGTAAATCTCAGGTGAGGGCGGGGCTTAATTATTAGAGGTGTGAAAGCCTCCGGGGCTTGCAGTCTACCTGTGGTCGTGAACGCTGCTAATCGCTATACACAGGAGGCAAATTAATACACAGGAAATAAAGAATTAGTCAGAATTGATCTTAAATATCTTATTGTTCTATGACCATACGAAGCGATTTATACGGAAATGGTATGTGTCGTCTGAATTTTCTCTAAGCACACGTGTGTAAAGCACAATTGAAAAAAATGCAGTAAATTAATTCTGCTATAAAAGTATAACTCAGTACACTGTGTTTAGCACTTGACATTGTTTAAAAAATTAATTTTAACAATTATAATAGTATAAGAAAACCATACGATCAGTAAGAATGTGGATTGTAAAAACAGCCATTATACGTCGACAATTAATGGAGTTCGTTTTCCATGGAGTGACGTTTACATGCACGAACTTCTCACCAGTAAATATAGCTTCAGTAGCATAGTGTACGTTTGTTGTAAAAAGAAAATGTTATATGTTTTGGAGCTGTCCATGCATTTTCGTGGAATTTATTAGGTCACACACATTCAACATAATTCAAATATAAATCGTGCGTATTTTCAATCACTGAATAATTATTTTTCATAATCAATTCTAATACTGGTAATGTTTAAAAATCAATTTTCAATTCAATACATGACGGAAGATATCAAAGATAACGTTGTTAATTGCTAGTAAAGAGAAATCCGCGGACCTGGCAAGATCACGCTCGGACGATCAAGTCAATCAAACTGGGTGCTATTGTTTCAAACTTGATTGACAAGCGTCATCATTTTGAAGTTGTACATGTAAAAAAGGGGGTGTTTGTAAAATGTTCGGCCTTTAAGCATTGACGAATTGGTGTTGCTGGTGACATATAACAAGAAAAATGTTAATATACATGACCATATACATGTATATCATTTCATATGTACTAGTTCCCACATTGTTTAGTATACATTATTGTAATTTTTATCAGTTGTTAAACATGTTGTCTTTTGAAGAGGATAAAAATCTTTTTTATTAATAAATTATTTTTGGTATTTTGTCCTTTTATAATTAAAGACTTCTAGAATGAAGTACCCATGATTCAGATATTTGCTATCTCAAAACACTATCTGCCCACCGTATTGCATTTTTCAGGATTAAACATGACATTCTAGCCATGACAAGTTGAGGCAGTACTAAAAATATTCACCTTGGAAAGTTTCACTTTTAATGAGGCATTTAAAATTATAAGTTAGATTTTTTGGTGAATTGAATGATAAATATTTATCAGATAAACGATGTGGCCCATATGCCTCTTGTAATAGCGTGTTTTATGAATATCCACGACAGACATAATTAAAATTGAACATGTCAGACCTCTAGAATGGTCAGTCATGGATCTAGTTAAAATAAAATAAATGTTATATTTGCAAAATTTTAAGGTTCAAATATGTTTACAGGATTGTACATGTATATTACTGCGATGTCCACATTATCAGTCTTATCGGTATGAAACGGTGTCGTCAAATTTTAATTCTCTCTACTGAAAAACCGAATTTTGTATACAGATACTTAAGGTTATCTTTTAATCAAAGTACTAAAAGTACTGGTACGTGTTAATGTTTTTGTAAGGGACTTCAACAACAAATTGTCTGCAAACTTTTGGTTTTTGTTGCCTTGGATATTCTGCAACAAGGATAACTATACTTTTTACACTTGTTTCTATAGTTATTATAACATTGGCCATTAAAACCCTTCTTTACTAAAATATATTGACTATATGTAACGATATTTCTAAAGTAATATTAAGCCTCACCCAATTTATTTTAAATAAACAATCATAAGGACAAAATTCACCATTTATAAATTATAATGTAAACAAACTTCTTGTCAATCGAAGCTTTTTGTACAAAAATATTAATATTTATTTACTCTCATCTATACGTACTTGAATTTAGGTATATAGTTCAGCACATACTACCCAAAAGAGGCTATAAAAAGTATATACATGTATATAGGCTTTTGTTTAAAATATACAACTATCATTAAAAGGATAACAATAGATAAACATGCGCTGACTATGTAGTAAGTCAGTAAAATATATTGGGCGTCCTCATTATCCTGTGGAGATTAAAGAAACTTTAATATGACCCCTACCTATGAAAACAACCTCGTTGTTTGGAAGTATGAGCTTTATATTGATGCAGAGTTTAGATAGGCTTTTGATGAACAACAAGTCTTGCTTTTGTATGTGTAATTTTGTAGGAAGTGTTCATTGAGAACTAACATTTTATTTTTTAAATAATATGGTGATTTATAACTAATAATAAGCATACTATTTCTTATTTACATGTGCAATGTTACTCCAGATATGTTTAATATGTAAAAAAAAAAAAAATGACACTTCCTTATTTTTCAAAATGTTTTATTATAATAAAGAGACGAAAAGCATATTTTATGTACGTTAAATATACATTTTATAGAAAATTAAATACTAGTATACCTGTATGATTAAATTGCGAACTGTTCATTTCCGAAACCCTAATAGAATTGTTCATATAATAATATCACAAAGTATCGTTTTACAGGAAACAGTTGATCTTACATTCATTTCCAAATGAATAATTTCCAATCGCTATAGATTAATTGAAAGCAGAATTAATATTTCGGTCTTTCCTTGTATTTATTGTACTTTATAGAAAATATTTATCAGGCATATTGATAAAATAAGTACTGTTACAGTATATTTAATTGTCAAATTTGAGTTCCTTGTCTGTTATTGTGGTATGCACTCAAATTTCTATAGTGGAACTAAATTTTATGAATAAATGTAACAAGAAACACAAGGGCAGTGAGTCACTACGTTTGAAAATTTGGCTTTGGTGGAAGTAAGCATCGAATACTGCTGAGTTTTAAATCTCTTCAATTTTTTGACATTATGTCTAACACTAATGTCTTAGTGAGAAATAAATCTATCTGCACTTATTTTATATATTTTTGACATTGTCTATTTTTCTTGTTCTTCTAATCCCCTCCCCTATATGAAATTGTTATTAATCAATCTCTATAGTATAACTACGATTGAATAATTAAGTCATTATATAACAGCTTCCTTTGGTCAAAGTTCTTGCAGTAGATCAATCATCTATTTTCCCCTGACAATATGTTAAGTTTGTATACCGGTATTTATTTGTTATGTATGTCTCTCGTGTAGTATCAGTTTTTGGTTAGAGTGAATAAACTTGCAAGAACCTTGACCAAATGAAGCTTTTAATTAGTTATATAATGACTTTATTATTCAATCAATCCTAAATTGTTTGTCATGAAATTAAAATGGCCAATTTCATCTCCGCCGTTTCTTACCCACGTCTCTCCCATATATCAATACACCCGGGAAACGAATCGTTTAGTCCACTGAAAGCACTCACCTGATTGGAATCTGAACTGACATAGCAATAATTGAGATACTCGCTATGGAGAATTTTGTGCTCATTTTTATATCGTTTGTTGTAATTCATAGAAGCGTGGGAATAGCCACACATAAAATCGGTAAGTATTTTTAAAGAGTTATTTCAATTTCATCTTTGTCGGATATATTTGTACTGTTCGAATAGTTCCTTTTCATTATTAAGCACAAGTTTTTTACTTATATCTGTTTACTATGATCTGAAACGAAATACTTTGATTTTGTAGTTAATTTCTTCGAAAATCAGTTTGAAGCACTGAAATGAAATTACCGATATGACAAATACATTAAATGATGCATACGATGGATTTCTGTGTTTCATTACGTAATGTTCATCAATTTTCAGGGGTCCTATATGATTCCAAAATAGCATGGACGGATCTGAACAACACAGAGACAGAGAAGGGCATTGTATATATTCCGTACGGTATGGGTGAAAACGAACCTTTTGCGCTCATTGAAAAGAGTAAGTCGGCTTACTTTCGAACTTCACACACTGGATTCTAATACAGGTGTATTTTACTAATTGAAATTACTTACAGAGAAAAACCTGTTAAAAAGTAAAGCACAATGGTATTGTCTTAATCACATAAATCCTAGATTATCATTTCAATTATTTGTACATGAAATTTTCTATAAAAAAAATAATGATAATGATAAAGTAGAAATTTCTATACAGTTTGAATCTAGGTTCACTAAGTAAATGTGTCTTTATTTCAGTAAAGAACCTAACGGAGGAGTGCCTATGTGTAATTGTAGTTATTAATTCCGGGGAGACTGCGTGGGTTCTTCAGAGACAGGACGTGTCATCACAGCCTTTGATACTGCTAGCAAATCAGCGCGATATATTTTTCTCATCTTCAAGTTTGCCATTTGATTGCTGGCTTCGAAATCAAGGATTTGTTTCTATAGTGACGAGGGAAAATTGGAGCCATATCAATCTTTTTTATGATGATTATTATGGTACCTCACCGTTTTTTAACAAGTCTGCTTACGTGAAAGATTAATATTTTTACAGGTCATCATTATTCTGACAAACCTGTATGATCTACAAGAAACTTAACCTTTGATCACGTCTTTGAAACTGAACAAATGGTTAAATTTAGATTGAATTGTTGGTTTAATTGCTTCTAGATTCCAACTGTATTCAGGATCTTGTACACCGGCTGAGTGCAATGGGCGTGGCGACCAGTTCCATCTTGATGACTACTGAGGGTAATACTATTAAGGGTACTTTATCAATGATCAGGAGAGAAGACCACTACGAAAATGTCTACCTAGCTTTGGAACCCCACCTCACGCTGAACACCATCAAAGATGTATGGCAGAAGTAATCAAGTATTCGACGCAAATACACCTAGATTTAATGAACTAATGTTTGAGTTTCTATAGAATAAAAGCAACAATACTGTTTACCAAGAGAAGTAATTATAAGTATTGATCGGAATCATTAATTTCTATATGACATGTACATGTAGTTTCAATAAATTGCATACTTATGCTCCTAACAATACTGTTTACCAAGAGAAGTAATTATAAGTATTGATCGGAACCATTGATTTTTATATGACATGTACATGAAGTTTCAATAAATTGCATACTTATGTTCCTACAAATCCAATACGTCTTTATTTCAAGTTTCATAAACTCGTACAAATACAAAAGCTATGAAATCGGGGTCTTTCTAACTCGTAGTTATATGAAACCGATCGAGCATTCTTCAATAATGTATTGATATTCATACACAAATGAAAAGACGGCTGCGAATTTTTGAGAAATAATGAATGTGAATTCTCAGCATTGAGTTTTTCGTATTTTTGCTTAATCATTTCAGGCTATATCATTGGATTTATTCGAACGAAAGCTTCACTGGGTTATGAATATTGACCCTAAGTATTTACAAAATGCAGATCACTATGGGTCATTGCATCGCAGCTTTGTCCTGACACTCAGTACGGGGCTCCGGGGAAACTACAGTGTAAGTTTTTCTTTTATCGCAAGATTACTACAGTGTAACAAAGTTTTTCTTTTATAAGACACCTTTTTATGAAATGGAAGCATTCCATTCAAGCATTGTTAAAAAAAAAAGACAACCTGCCGTTTTAGATTATAAAGTTCAATTTCAGTCCAGTTTTATTTTAAATACCTCTTTTTGAATTGCAGGATATAATTAAGACCATATTACATCAACGGGCCTCGGGAATTGAAAACACCACAGAAAATTGTCTCGTGAGTATTTTATTCTATAAAGATGTCTGATGATAACTTTTTATAGTTTGTATGACGACTTCTTCGTTGTACAACAAAAAATAATATGTAAGGATAAATTCCACATGGTCTCTATTCCCAGACCAATTGGACTTCCGTTCAACAACATTACCCATTAAGGATTCACAGCTCTTGTAAAGAAACGTCCGATTTTGAGGAAGTAGCTCTTTTCACAAACCAAGAAGGACTGAATAGTCATGAAGAACTCTTCAAGAACAAGTTTAGGGACTTTGGCAACAGAGTACTGAAAGTAGCTTCTGTTCCGGTAATAACGCATGTCAACTTGCTTATTTTAAGTTTTCTGAATATTGAAAACAATAAAAAGATATCCTTTTTTTACCAAAAGAATTATAGGTTACCGTCTGAATTACATGTTTTGAAAAGTTTTGAAAATATATTTTTATTGCTATTGGATAGAAGACTAATAGAAAAATATTTTAAAATATAATTATAAAGTTATCTACAAATGTTAAAGATTTAGACTAATGCTATGTTGAAGAACGCTCCCTATGTGATGAAGGGAACAAAAGAAAATGGCGAGACGTATTACTACGGCTTCTGTTATGACATTTTGGAAGATTACGCAAAAGCCTTCAATTTTCGGTAACGTAATATCGAAGACTATTTCACAAATGTTTGAAATAGTTTAGAAATGATAGCTATTAAGTATTTTTGTAAAAGAATAATAGAAATAGGAAAACATGTTATGCATACATTTGATTGGATGTTGGTATTCACCATTATCCTTGCATTCACTATTACGTCAGATACGAGTCAGTCGATGGTGATGGCGGACTGTTTGGAAACCCTACAGAAGATGGCCTCAATGCCTCAGGAATGGTCGGAATGGTTATGAGAGGGGTATGCTACTACACAAATATTTACTTGGGTAAATTTTAAAAAACTGGACTCGCCATCAATAGAAATGAAGCGTTTTCTTACATTTGGTTCCTTTGACTTCCGGTTTCAGGAGGTTGACATTGGTGTGGCGCCGTTTGCCGTAACAGCTACCCGTGAACAAGTCATAGACTATGTATTGCCGTACCAAGAAGATGGTGTGGGGATCCTCATGAAGAGAGTAGAGAACAAGGTCCAGAAATTCTTCCGCATCTTTCTTCCTCTGCACTACACTACGTGGTGGGCAGTGGTGGTGGCTACGGTGGTAGCGGCGTATGTATTATACGTCGCAGCCAAACTGAGTCCGGAATCAAAAGAGCGGGAACTGCAGCTGGGTCACAACATTTGGTTAATTGTTGGAACCGTGTACGGTCAAGGTACAAACATTATCTGGTATTTCCTGTTGTTTCTTTAATTATGATATTTCTGTAAGAAGGTGGGGAAATAAGATAGCACAAATGCCCATTTGGTTCAGTCGTTATTTAACATATTCAAGGGCCATAAATCGATATTATGGTAAATATACATTGTTTTTAATAATTAAGAAAAGAACTATGAGATTTGTTGATATTTTAATTTAATAGTATCTTATCTATCCTCACATAGGCAGTTTACACGCCTTATTCAACCATCTTCTTTCATGATTTTAACTTTATCTGTTGCGGTCTTTTCTGTTTCGGAAACCCACGATCAGTCTAGAATAAGCGTATGCGAGACTTCCGTAGGTTTCCGTCGATGCATGGTCTTTTAAATGCATGTGATTAAAATGCACGATGTTTGTATTGCGTTCACTTTTGAATGCATTCGAGATGCATGTACATGGAGCTATCCTTTTTATTTTTTCAACGAAATTTGTTTCAGATGACGGACAACGTCCTAGTTTTGGAGCAGGACGAATCATTCTTGGATTCTGGTGGGTTTTCACCATTCTTATAACTGCTTCATACACAGCTAATTTGGCCGCTTTTTTGACGATATCCTTGGCTAAACCCCCAGTAAAGAATTTGGAGGAACTAGCTTCACAGACAATTTATAAACCATTGATAGTTCAGGAAACCAACCATCATGCAATGTTTAAGGTGATTAAATTGATTTGTAATCTCTTATAATATTTTTTTGATTTTTTGATGTGAACTAAGACAACCTTTGGTTGGATTTTTAAAGATTGTTTCGAAACAATTTGTGCGTATATCAACCTTTTGCAAGTTTCGTCAAAATCTTTATAAAGATATAATACATGTTCGTCTTAATTTTTTATTTATAATTATTTTTTTACGAATTTACTCCTTGTTGTTCTATCTTTGTTTTTTACTTTATATGACTTCAAAATTCCTAGACAAGTGATGAGATTGCTTGTTTTTTTAATCTTAAACATTTAAGGGAGCCACAACTGGTCTATATAAAAGGATTTGGGACTTGATGTCAGATATTCCAAAAATCAAAACCGTGGAGGAGGGGTACCAGCTGGTGGAGACGGGGCAGTTTGCTCTCCTTTGGGATTACTCCCAGTTTGAGTATTTGATAAATAACGATTGTGGATCTCTAGAAATAGCACAGGAATCGTTTCACAAGATCAGCTTGTCGTTTATAATCCCAGAAAAGGCACCCTTCAAGAGAGCATTCGATAATCAGTGAGTATTTCAAAAATTAAAACATGCATAATCGTCATTGGAATATTACAGGCGGTAAGAAAAACCCGAACATGTTAATAATGACCTTATTATACCGCCAACATGTATATATTTCATCTGGTCTATGATTCGATATAACTTTTATTCAGCGACGTGAAACAGAAGCGTTTGGTATTCTTAAACCTACCTAGATAACAATGTTTCATAGAAGTGTCATCAAAGATAATGGCTAGATTTTACCTAATAGAAAGTTTGATATATTGATCCGTTTTCACCTGACCAATAGAAGGTTTGAAATAATCGCCTGATTTTACCTACCAACATGTTTGATAATTATAAGGCTTTTTCATGTATTTCATGTTTTGTCAGCATGCTAAAGATGATAGAGGCAGGAATCATTGCCAAGTTCAAGGCCAAATGGTGGAGAAAAAGCAAATGTGTAAGCAGTCCAAAAACCGCCACAGCCCTGGAGACCGAGAGCCTGTCGGGAATATTCGCTCTGTATGGCGGGATTTTGGCTATTGTTCTCGTCACATTTATCCTTGAAGTGATCATTGTTTACAGAAAGTGGAGACGAGTATCAAAAATCCGTCAAGAAACGGAATTGGACAATAGAACAAAATTTATGGAAAATGTGCCGTCTTCCTTTAAATATAGTCCAAACACTTAACGAAAAATTATTTTCGATGTTTCTTTCTTCATTTAATTTTTCCTCAGCAAATACACATGTTTATATTCCCGTTGAATTACTGTGCAATGAAATATATGTACATGTATACAGTATAACTTACATATTAGTACTTGGTATAATAAATCAATAATTTGAGACGTTCTTTATTTACTGATATTTAGAACATTGTATAAAACAAATACATTGAGGAATTTAACGGCAGGAGATGAATTAGTGGTACATGAACTTGTGCATGTCCTCTCCATGCAACGAACAAGACAACTATAAACATTGTACATTAAGCATTACATTTATATCGGATAATCCATACATATTAAGAAGTTGCGTTTTTAGAGACTATAATGCAGAAAAAAATGAATTATTATAATAGATTAATGATAATGTACTAAGTACAGACTTTAATTTAATTTAGTACTATAATAATGTGAAATCTGCTCGTTAATTTTGAAGACACGTTCTTCGGCATCGATCGCTTCTCACCTCTGGCGGTACATGCAGAGTAAAACCGATTTGTTATCAAAAGCAGTATTAATTAATATCTCATCACAAAACGTTGAACTTTTGGCCTGGACATTGTTTGTTCATCATTAATAGAGAGAGCGAGGAATGAATTGGGCACTGAACTGTTGGAGTTCTCAGACAACTCTAGGCTTTTATAGAGCTGACAAATCAGTGATGCATTATTCAATAAACTGTAAAATCTCATATGTTTGTTTTACTTGTATCAATCACATGTATAATAAAGTAATGAAATATTCTTTTTCTCGCGTGGTAATCGAATATGAAAGAAAGAATTAACATAATGATTTAAAAAGGATAAACAAAAGACATTAACTTCAAAATCAGAATGGTAGGACACCTAGTCCACAGTACTTCAATTTCATTATTTATTTCCTTATTTTTGCTTCAATTTTTTACATGGTCGCAAAAAGTGTGAGTGTGTGTGTGGGGGGGGGGGGGTTCCACTGATTATACCCACTTTTTTTATATGTTAATTTAAAAAAAGTGTTTGTTGCGAGAGAACCCCCCACCCCCCCCCCCCCCCCCCCGATGCTACATATACGTGCCTGCTTTTACGTTTAATATTATGAAGAAGTACAGACAGTACTGAAGGGGGAGGGGCTCACTATTGAAAGATGAAGGTGCAATTTTATTGAATTTTTTTTTTTTAAGAATCGTCATGTACTAGATTTTTTTAGAGTGTTACTATATAATGCAATGACCAAATAGTTGTGATTGTGGGATGGTTTTTTTTAAAGTGAGTTTATTTATTAAAAAAAAATTTAAATTTCAATTCAAATATAGGTGTCGATCGCAAATTGAAAGGAGGCGGGGCTGAATATTATAAGGAAAATATTTATAACAGAATGCATTTTAATGAAATAAGAAAAAGATTTTGTGTAATTTAAGTGCAGAAATATAATGGGTGAGCCAAACTAAATTTGTTTTTGTTTTTTTTAATAAATTAAAATATTTTGCGTTGGGTGAAACATCTACATGAATATTTTCCTAAATATAATGAACCACCCTTCTTTCTTTCTCTGGGCTTTATATATGAGTATTCATCATAAAGATTAATTAAGTAAGGATCGGTTGAAAAGACGCTTTACAAATTGGCATTATTCCGGATATTATATGTTCCATCATACTTGGTTTTTACAATTATATGTATGTGAACATTTTTGCAATATTGCAAATATTTCCAATAATTTTTTCTTCTATATATTTCATTGTAAAAACATTTAAAACTACAGTAAACATGCCATTACCCTGTTTATTTTAAATTTTCTTCAAGTCTCGTGTCCATCTCCGTGTTTACGTCAACTCCTAGTCGGCCATTTTGCAAGACAGTCTGGTCAGGAGGTGAACGTAAACATTGGTTTGTATAGAAGTAAAAAACCATTATTTAAACGCAATGTCGCTCACAAATAGATCGAGTGGTCTCGTTCAGCGTAAAACAGCAACTGTGCAACATGTCGGAGCGGATGGGGGAGCAGAAGAGCGAGACGACGAGGGGTATACCCCAGACGAAGAAGAAGACCACGAATCGAAGGAAACCAGATTGACTCTAATGGAAGAAATTCTATTGCTCGGACTTAAAGACAGAGAGGTGCAAATTTCGCTTGAATATAACAAATCTTTACGTGCTGTGTATGTCTAAGAGATAATGTATATTAAAAAATGTAAAATGTGTTTCATGTTTAGTAATTCAAGATTCCATAGACACTCTCTTCTTTCCATGTAGGCCTATACATAGAAGCATACACCTTTTTGAAATTTGTAACTCTCTAACATTTGTTAGTGGCACTTGTGCACTTTTCTGTAAAAATGTACTGCATGCTATCTAAAACCAAAAATCAAACTCTCATCAATAAAATGTCAATATCCCAATCAATCTTATGCAGATAAAAAAAGACATGTAACAGATGTCATAACATGGATGTCTTAGAGAACTTGTAACCAGGTACAAATTTTTCAAGGGAACGAAATGTACCCTGGGGAATAAGTACCCCCAGAATTGCAAATTTTACTGTAATGATGCATTTAAAAGATGCATTTTATGCCCAGTATGAAGATTTAGTAACCATCAAAGACAATTAGGAAAAGAAGGTAAAAAAAAAAGAAAGATAAATCGGGTACAGGTTCACCAGAAGTTGAATAGAATAGAATTATTTATATATGTCACATTTATTACAAATTTTATAACTTGCCATTATCTTCTGTTTCAGGGTTACACATCATTTTGGAATGATTGCATTTCATCAGGGTTACGAGGTTGCATACTAATAGAACTAGCTCTCAGAGGGCGTTTGGAACTGGAAAAAGCTGGGATGCGCAGAAGAAGTCTTCTTAACCGAAAAGTTTTACTAAAGTCCTCAAATCCAACTGGAGATGTCTTACTGGACGAAGCTCTGAAACACATAAAAGAAACAGACCCAGCAGAAACTGTCCAAAGCTGGATTGAGTATCTCAGTGGTAGGTTATTTGTCATTGATATGAAAAACTTTTTAAAAAGATAGCGAGTCTAGTAGTAATTGTCATGGTTAAGTTTACAGTTCTTTGTCATGAACATGTTCATTATAGCATATTTTATTTGAATGAGCAGGTGAGACCTGGAATCCCCTGAAACTAAGGTATCAGCTGAGGAATGTCCGTGAGAGATTGGCCAAGAATTTAGTGGAGAAAGGAGTATGTACCACAGAAAAACAGAATTTTCTTTTGTTTGACATGACAACACATCCACTGACTGATGGTGGCATCAAGCAAAAACTTATTAAAAAAGTCCAGGAATCTGTGTTAAGTCGCTGGACTAACAATGCACAGAAGATGGACAGGCGAATGCTTTCTCTCATCTACCTGGCTCATGCCTCAGACGTCCTTGAAAATGCCTTCGCTCCGTTATCAGATGATGATTATGAAGTGGCAATGAAGCGTGTGAGAGAGTTACTTGACCTTGAATTTGATGCTGAGAGTATGAAGGAGGGTGCAAATGAACTCATGTGGGCTGTGATAGCAGCTTTTAGCAAATAAGCTAAATTAATGATAAGTGGGTGAAAATGTGGGACACTAATTTAATGAGAGAACTGTATAATGTTCAACTTGATTTTTTTTTTTCATTGTTATGGTATTCATATACTGAATAAACAAAATAGAGTGAAAGATAATGTTCAAAGTTATTGGATCTTATTCTTTTTAAATGAACTTCTTAAATTTATTGAGGTATTTAATTTTGGCTTCAACAATCATTGTTAAAGATATTTTCATCTCATTTTTATTGAAATATACCCATAATAAAGTTAGGACATGCAGTTTGACGTTAGGTGAAGTATATATTTATAATTGAAAATAAAGTACACATACATGTATTGTCAGTGTTAATCAGTACATACTCTTGTCTTTCACTTATTTTATACATATTCACCTTACTTTTCATTCTGTTATATTTTTCTCATAAATAATGCACAGTGTACATTCATGTATCTCAGACTTATAGAATTGTTTTGTTTTGCTTTGTGTACATAAAAGATGTATATGTATTAAGTATTTGTGCATCATAAGGTAGTATAGCACAGCTTTCACTTCATTTTACAAGTTGACATTCCTGCTGTGTTATTACATCCTTCTAAGAGTCTGTCTTTCTTTCAAATTAAATTGAACTGGTATGGTAAGCCTGAAAAAAATGAATGATGTTTTTTTTTCAGAGTGTGTATACATCCAGCATATTATTGAGAAATGAAACCTGCTCAGTTCCGAGATATGTTGAAAGTTTTTTTGGGGGGGGGAGGGGGTTAAAAGAGTCTGTATGTCAAATATTTTTTTCAAATACTGTATTGGACAGAAAATGGGGTATTTCTATTTTGGACTATTAACAGGAGTATTTTTTTTATTTTATTAGTATAGATTTTGAGCTGTTAGGAAATGATTTCATAATGCTTTGAACAGTATATTTGCATTGCGTTTATTTAGTGATTGATTTGCAAGTAGTGTAAATGTGATAATAGTACAGTATATAATGCGTCTCAATGGGACACACTGATCAGAAGTTATGAACACCTTAACGATAATTGTCTTTATTCTAAAAGGAGTAGGACATTTACTTTCCATGATTCATAATACCCGGTAAATCATTCTTCAGTGGCTTTTTGTTGTTTTCAATGAAACAACTAAAAATAAAACTCTTTTAGTTCTGATCATGCAGTAAAACTCTAAATAAAGTTTGATACAAATATGTTGATTTGAGATTTATTATATGCCATATGGATCAGGTGTTATGGAAATTCATGAATGTACGTTTACAATGTTATTATTCATTTATTACATGTCTTGTTTATCTTTACATGGCTCTGTGCGGTTAATGTACCCAAATTCATTGTGGATAATAAAAAAAAAAGGGTCTCTTTCTGAACACGAAAATAGAAATTTGAAATACGTTTAGATTGTTTTGGTCAGTCTAATTTTGCAAGCTTATATACTATTTCCATATTTGTAATTTACTATCACTATACAGACCATGTTTTTTGTCAGAAACAAAGAAAAGGTTTTTATATACACAATGGATCCACATTTTTATGTTGGAAGAGCTGGAAACCCATGGTTGATGTCTTAATGTTGCATAACTTTTTTTCTTCTATTTCATTGCATGATTTCGATGATTGATATTGAATGAATTGATTAATGCCATTAATGATTATATAAAGCAAATCACACAATGACAACCTGTTTTATAAAGAATTGTGACCATATTTATGAAATATGTTGTGCAATGTGGTGATGGAAATCCTTGTTTTCTGGAATCATTTTGTTGTTTTTGGAAATTGTTATCAGTATTTGGTCCAAAGTTGGTTAGACAATCTATTAAGATTGATCATGAAATAGGTCAAAGCTACGCATAATAGTTTTGCCCTGACAGTCAATTTTGGTTCCCCTTTGAATAATTGTAATATTTAAAATTTGATATTTTCTTTGTATTTTCGAAGCGATATATAAATAAAAGTTGTTTAGTCAAGATATTGTGTAAGATGTCAGCAACTTTCTGCTACATGCTAAATGTAAATGAAAAATGTTAATTTACATTTGAATTTTACAGTCAAAAGTCTTTGTCAGTTCAGATTAGAAGAACCTGAAACTTTACCTTTGTTATATATATGAATATTAAATTGGTTACAAATTTCAGAGGAAAGGTGTGTATATTTAATCCTGATGTATGTGTGGGGTAAATTTTTCCAAGAAAATGAATGTACAGTAGTGTACTGGAACTCGCATATATTTTGTTCTGTTGGGAATAATTTTTATAGATGGTATTGTTTTTATAAAACTTTATTTTATTTTAATTTAAAGCCTTGAAAGTACTGAATCCCTTAGAGGCAAGCGCTTAGTGGCCCATGGCCTCTCTTTGATACACCATTAGAAAAAAAATGGTAATTGATAATTACAAAGCTTGTGTCTACATTGTAACAGTAATGTGGTATGGAATCCTCGAAATCTGCGTCGAAGATTCAAAGTGGACAGATAGAGATCTTGCTGGAAGGGCATTTATGGGTCAAAATGCGTTTTTTCTATGAAATAGAATGCATTTTTGTTTTGATTTCAGGTCATGTGCTATGGCAGACACACAGTAGCCAAGTGTCTCATTGTTCAATAACCCTATACCATATCACTGCTTAGTTTGTGACAAGTGCGTGCAAGACATTTCTGTAATTAAAGGTGAAATAAATAATATTCTGAAATACGAACTTTGTTCTGTTTTTATTTACAATGGAGATTGAAAGAAGCATTTGCTGTTCATTTTGCATGTGTGTGTGTGTGTGTGTGTGTGTGTGTGTGTGTGTGTGTGCCTTCGGCGACCCCCTTTGTCGGTATACAGAGGAGAGGGATATTTCCGAATTCTGAATATGAAATTTAAACTTTCTGAAAATAGTAAGAAATTCTTTCTCGTCAAATCTGTAATAACTTGTACAAGAATCTATAGAAAAACGTGCTTGAGAATTAGCTAATAGATACAAATATTCTTTGTGAATACTAGAATAATTTACACCTTACAGTTAAGGTAGTCCATCCATAACTATCATATATCATATCTAATAGATTGCAACTTTGATCACAAAAATCTTAATGTGATTTTAAGGAGTTTATTAAATAATAAAGATTCACCTTTGAAATCTTTAAAAAAATTAATTTTGATAAATTTATCAAATGTTGAAGTTAACATTGAAGTCTATGGGAAAAATGCTTTTTTAAATATATTTCTTTAGTACAAGTAATTTTTCACATTTCTCTTGGTAAAAAGTTACAAAAGCTTTCTCCATCTTGGAATATGCTAAAATAATTTATAGTTTACCATACATATTTTCAGAAAATGATTTTTTTAATTTTCCTAAAGGACAGACAACTCTGTAAAAAAGTTTTAAGTTCAAAAAGTTTATTTAATTGACTACATACATATACCCAAGTTTGGTTTATGTCAGCCTCATAATAGCTTCAAAACATGTATTTGATGTAGTATAGATCAATCAAAATTGTTAAATTCACCTTAGTTATGGATGGACTACCTTAAGAAACGACTTAAAAATTAAACTTCTGAACCCTTAGTTGTTTATCAAAGTCAAAGAGAGCGTAGAGAATCATTATTGGAAGAAAAATATAACGGTTTATGTGTCAAATTGCAACCTGAAGTAGACTTGGGGGTGGAAAAGCAGTTTCCAATTTCAAATTATGGATGGATTGAGAGAAAAAAAAATGAATCAGTTGAAGAAACTCGGTGTCCAGATGTTGACCTTTATAAGTGGGTTGAAACAAACATTGCACCTTGAATTTTACATTGAAGTCTGTGCGGGCAACGTATGTTATATTGATATATTTTCAAAAGTAACCTGAAATTCATACAAATCTCTTGGTGAATATATGCAATATATAAACTTTCTCTATATTAAAATATGAGATAAAATGAAACATTTACCGCAATTATTTTGACAAAATAAATTTCTTCTTTTCATAAAGGGAAGATAACTCTTTAAAAAGTTTAAGGTGCCAAATGCGTTGTCAGTCATATGAGTTTGGTTCATTTCACTTTCATTGTCATCTAACAATACAAAATTGTTTAATATCACTTCATTATACATTGAATACCTCAATGCCTTTTATCTAAATCTGTATTTATGAAATACGAGATGAAGGCATCTAACACACCCGGATGTAAGGGAGTCATTTTGTGGTCAGTACAAGGATTATGTTCAGCAGACAGCGGATAAAACACTTAGTCATGTCGTCTTGTGACCTCTACTATGATACTCAAACTCTTACATAAGTGACATAGAAAATAATATGCTATACCCCCGGCGTCCGCGTCCGAACCTGGTTTAAGTTTTTGGTACAGGTCCTGTTATAACTTGCCCTGCCTTCACCAAACCTGCATCTGCACATAATTATGGTCTTATGGGACTTGGATGCTGAATCTGGGCCAGGAATATTGGATGCCTGGGGGGGGGGGGGGGAGGTGAAGGTTTTTGGAGCAGGTTATTCAAGTGTTTGAAGCAGGTGCCCTTTGAGGTCCATATCTCAGTTACTATTGGTCCTAAATTCAAACGTGCATTGAAGATGCTTCTTAATAACACTTGTGCACTTCGTAGGCTTGAATGCTAAATTTGAGTCATAGGTTTTGGATGCTTGATGAGGTTAAGGTTTTTGGAGCTTGTTATCGTTTTTGGAGCAAATGCTCTTTGATGACTGTATCTTAGTTACTACTGGTCATAACTCTACAAAGTTTGCATGGATGGTGCGTTTTATGATACTGATGCACTTGACAGCCTTGTATGCTTAATCTGAGCCAAAGGATTTGGATGCTCGATGAGGTTAAGGTTTTTTGAGCAAATGAAAGTTTTGGGAGCAGGTGCCCTTTGATGACTATATTCTAGTTATTGCTTGTCCTAACTTCACCAAACTTGCATGGATGGTGCGTCTTATGAATACTTATGCACTTGACATGCAGGATTGAATGCTAAATCTGGGCCATAGGTTTCGGATGCTGGATTAGTGTAACGACACCCTTTGATCAGTAAAACACAAAACACATGTACAAGTATTTTTTTTTTAATTTTAAAATTTTAAATAACACACACACGCACAAATTGAAATGAGATATAGTTCATGTTGCCCAGGTATCGATATCCTCGGTGGAATCTTCCCTCAGGTCTACGGTAATCCCCGACATCCTTAGTACCCACTAAGTGGGTCCGCATTCGTAATGTACGCTGTTGTCCAGACTATTGTACTGCCCCCAGTGTCACAACGTCTGTTGATCCGACATCCGGTCCTCAAAGCATCATATTTCAGACGTCACGTCGAATCGCTCACACGCTAGCTAGCCTCGGGAAGTCCTCCACGACCGTCAACAAAACTTTATCGTCACATAGAGCTACATGTACACCGAGAAAAACTTTCAACAAATTTGTTGACAATCTATAATCAAAAGAAACTTACACCAAAAGGCTGCCGTTCATTGTGCAAAATGCTTAAGCAAATTACAAACAGTACATGTGGACACCGTCAATAAATAACACACTGCAAAAATAAAACCATATATATTAACATGCAATAAGTAACCATTATTACCGATACTGAAGACAAGTGCACCAGGAAAAATTTTAAGTATACAATTCGAACACGCTGACAAATAGAAATACTACAGTAGATTAAAGTGAACGTTTAAGCTGAATATTATTTCTTGTATGATAAAAACGAATAAGAAAAACTTATCAAAATTAAAATACAAACAACTCAACATGTATCTGTACAACATCGAGGCTCAAAACGGGATAAAACATCAAACAAATTCAAAATTGATTGTGACAACGAGGTTAAGGCTTTTTGAGCTGGTTCAAATTTTTGGAGCAGGTGCCCTTTGATAGACAAATCTTAGTTATTATGGGTTGAATCTTTATCAGATTCTAATAGATGCATCTTTTGATAATGATGCACTTCACAGGAAAGGATGCTGAATCTGAGCCATAGGTTTCGGATAATGGAGGATATTCGAAGAAGTTAAGTATTTTTGAGCAGGTCACATGTTAATATTTGAATAATAGTACTAATAATTACTATATAAATGAATCACTGAGGTAGCTTCAGATACATGTACAGAGAGTGATCTTGATTATCAAATGATATAATTGCATCACAAAAATTTGAATAATATGATATGATGTTGTATTATGATATTGTATCATATTGTATCATGATATTATACAATATTATATTGTATCATATGATACATCATTTGACATAATATCATATGATACAATATTGTATTTTAGTAGTGTATCGAAAAATATTGTATGATACAATGCAATATGAAATAAACATATCATATGATATTCATACAATTTTGCATCATATGGTATACGATCCTGTGTCAAATAACGCTACAGTCGCCAACACTTTATCAAAGATCATTAACTATGATTTTCATATACCGATAATATGATAAAAGTGGTCTCATGAAGGTGACGCCTCGTCTAGCCTAGCTTTGTAATCTGTGATTACTTATATTTATTCATGTATAAATTTATGAAAACTTTCATGTACATGTATTCGATTATCTCTCTTTAGTTACTCAAATAATATTATAAAGCTGCTGGGTTTATCTTCCCAACTTATATCCAATATAACCGACTTCAGTTATATAACTTAATACTTTTTACCTATATAATATCATACAAGTCTAATATAACTCCAACTGAGAGTGAGTTTATCCGCTTTGTCTATATACTTGACCAGATGTACATGTGTTCTGTATTGAAGCAAAGCACATAATTTACGTTAATTTTATGCTTTCTTCTTTAAATCAAACACGATTGCCGCCTATTTTCGATTAAAATCTAAATGGGAAGATGACCGTATGTACCCTATTTGAAGACAGTCCATATCCTTATTATATAACAATGTTCTAGATAATTTTTAATCTTTTCTTTCGTAATATATTGTTGACATGATTTATGAAAGTCCGTAAAGAAGTGGTTTTTTTTAAAATAATAATTCTTAGATACGTTCAGGTTCACGTTTTTTTAATTATATATAGCAAAAAATAAGCATTTTGAACCATTAATTCCGGTGTGTTTTTTTATTGAACAAAAATCGTCACAGAAATCGAACTGAATATATGACTGACACCTAGCGATGCACGTAGACTTTTTTTTTATCTATATAATGGAACTCCTCCACCAGATATCCGATTTAAACAGTCTCGATTACGTCTGCAAAGCCGATAATGGTCTAAATCAGAGTTTACAGAAATATATGCCACTGTTTGAAAACACCGTTGTTGTGATAACCTTTAAAAGGAAATTCAACAATATTCTTGTCAAATATAATTCCATTCAAACACGTTATTTACATGTCTAAAAGATCGAGATCGTTTGCAAATATACTTGTCATTAAGAGGACTGAAAACAAAAACAGAAAATTGTATAGTTTGAGTCAATCCTTGGGATAGAATGCGTTGATTAGGTATTTAACTGTAATCACCTTTACAACTCCGGGCACAGTTTATTAAAGCTCTTAACTCAGCTGTTATTCAAGCTGTACCTTGCAACTTTAATGAAATCAATCCCATAAAATAACACATATAAAATTATTTGCGAGACAATGTCTTGGCGCGGCTTATATGTAGAGGTCGTCATTGTAATTCATCATAATAGTCCTAAATGTCCTCTAAATTTATACTGTTTTTGACAAAGGAAATCCTTAAATGCACTGTTGTAAATTTTGAATTTACCGGGTGGCAGTAAATACAAAATTTACTACATGACAAAGGGTATAAATGCAGTCAAATGTGAGGTGCCATAGGAGGGTCATTCTAATACTATTGTGATGATATTATCCTGAACCCTGAAAATTGGTTGGAGATACCAAGCAACGATTTGAGCTCAAAATGTTCAAATTTTATTTTTTGATTTTTTATAGTCTAAAATGGTTAATATGGGTATTTTTAATGCTTCGTCAAAACTTAAAAAAGTCAAATATCGAGTTACAAAACAAGAAACAGAGTTAAGAATTCTTTGTAAAGCTCGAGTTTTTTTTATTGTTTACGTGTTGTATTGATGTACGTTTCAATCAAATAATGCCTGTATGGTTGACGATAGTATTTATGAACACATTACATTAGTTGATATTGTTTGCCACAAATCATTTTGTCAAAGAAAAATATGTTAATTTCTTAGTTTACATTATTTGTAAACAAATGTAAGACTTGAATTTTGTTTACATAACAATGGTCATTGAAAATGCCCAGGTAGACCATTATACCAATAAAGAATAAAATATTGAACTCAAATTGTGTCTAGGTCCCTTGAGTAACTTTTTTGTGAATAATGTACATTAAAAATGTGGTTACTTTTACGAACAAATTAATATGTTTAAAATATGGACTGCCAATCTTTCAAGCTGAACCTCCCTTAAGTATACAACAGTTTTCAGCTTGTGCCCTTCGTTAAGGTGGATTGTTTTCATCAATTAAAGCATGATTCTTTAATATAAACAATTTGCAATCCAACTAAGGGATTGTTCCAACTATTTCCATACAGAAACAATACTATACATTCCTTATATTACGCGAGTACTTATTTCCGCGATCCCGCTGGTTTGTATCAAATCGCGAGAACATTCATCCACATTTCTTATAGTTCCCAACTCTCGGAAAATAATGACATTGAACTGTTTAATTTCCTAATTGTATCATAATGTATAGGCGTCGGAACCGGGGGGGGGGGGGGGGGGGGGGGGCTAGCCCACCCACTTTTTTTTTTTGCAAAGTTAGATGTAACCATTAGGCACATAGCAGAATAGAGGGTTCAGCCCCCCCTTTTTTTTTGGCAGGAAATATAATTGTTCCTTAATTTACCTTGGAAGATTGAGTAGTTGGAGTCATAGCCCCCCCCCCCCCCCCCCCCCATTAGGAATTTTGGTAGGTAAGATTTGTTTTTATTAGCATTATAGGTATACCCCCCCCCCCCCCCCCCCCCCCCCCGGATTAGGATTTTCATGATTCGGGGAAAAAAAATTTGGTAGGTAAGAACTTTTCTTTTGAAAGTGAACTCAGTATATTAGCTGAGAGATCGTGTTATTGATTTAACGTTTGTATGCTTTTCCTAAATGTAATCATTAAGTATTTCGCTGTTTAAGAATATCCTATTGATATAACGATTAGATAATATTTTTAAAAATATCACCTTGAAATTGGTTATTCAGTCTGTGAATAGGACATTGACCTGTTTAATTTCATAATTTATTTGGATTTTGATGATTTTGGGAATTAAGGTTTTTTTTCTCAATATTTCTGAGGATTAGTCTGGCCCTCCCCACCCCCCCCCCCCCTTTCAATTTGCTTCCGACCCCAGTGTAATTAGCAAAGAAATCATTTATAATGGTGTATTACTTTTCTCCCTTTCATCTTAAGTCTCTTCTCTTTATCATGAGCTTCAAATATAGAATCATGTTTTTCCTTTTCAAGCAGTAAAGCAAAATGCACACAAAATAATTATGAAAAATGAATTCGTTGATGTTTGAAGTTTTCCCCTAAGATTTCGATATTTTGACGAACCATGCTTTATTTTGAGATTGTAACAATAACGTTCTAAGAAGATAAAGAGACAGAGTGATTATTAAACTGAGTTAAGTTTGAGAAGCATGTTTTATAAGGTGAATAACAAGTAGTGCCACTGGCACAGCCGCTGACAGCATCACCATCCATTTTAAGACTGCATGCATGTTTACATTAAATTTTCCGTTCAAAATAAGGAGGCGTAAAGATTATTTAATATTATTTCTTGTATGAACATGTACTGGTGATCCTGGTTTTCTACGAAAATAGCTGACCTTTGATTCGTTGGACATAATTGTTAAGGGTCTGCCAATATAATTGTTTCGTTTTCAACTAGAAATAACATGGACTTATTGTCGAATCCACAACCTTTCAGCTTTCTGGGTCCCCGTCATATCACAACATCAGCGGACAGTTATGTATTTTATGTAACTGTAAAGAGACAAAGCTAAACTGCAGTTAAAAAAAACTACACGAAACTATCTAACTGTCTGATACAAAAGCAACTAAGAGTAAAATGTTTGGCATGATTAAATGATTCATTGTTTAAAAGATTTACTCCTTTTTATATTCATATAAGAAACACGTACCAGAGATAATGTTTTTATTAGCAAAATATTGGCAAAGTATTGGCAGAACGTTACAGGCACTCACAACTACACATTGCCATTGGACCTTTTTCTATACATTGTGTGGACACATTTTTCATACTTTTATATGTACACATTTCTATTCAAATTATGCATATATACATGTACACTTATTATAAAAGGGTGGTTTGGGAGTACATATTTATTTTCGAATCACGTAGGTTGATAGCTAATACTGGGGGATTGCGCATTATCTATATGTTACTTTTGTAACGGCTATAATATTTTACATGTTCCCCCAAAAAGAGGGAACAGGGGCGCAACTCTTTCAAAATTCATCTTTCTATATTTAGGGTGGTTTCATTGTCTTTATGATACTGGTACACGGAATACTGGGTTGCAGGAATCCTGGGTTCCTGGAATACTTGGGTGTCTTGAATACTTTAGTACTGCAATCCTGGGATTCTGAAATACTTCGATCTATTAAATAATTACTGTATACATATCATTACTGTAAATATACCATAAATTTGGGTTATATAATATGCTTTTCTATTTACATACATGTAAACATTACTTTACACAATTACTTTACATTTATTTACTTATATTATACTTGCATTTTTACTCAGATTGTTGCTTAATATATAGCTTTACTTTTACATGTATACTTACACTTTAACACATACCATTACACATGTATATAGTACGCATATTGCATGTTTATTTAAACAATGAATTCATGCAATTACTGTTATACACTTATTACAAAGTGAAGGTAGCATTGCTACTTTATAACTACTTTGTATACTTTGATGACATTACCAGTATTCATGTACTCACATAATATGATAAGTTTAAGACAACTTTATTGAACAAGTCAACAAAACACAAAATGGAACTTGGCTGCCATTGCATCTGAAAACTAACAATAAACAAACTTTAAAATAAAACTCTCTTACCTCAGAAGTGAAAAGAACCTGGTTGAAATAATGCTCAGTTTCTGTTGTAAGTATTTTAAGTAAGTTGAACAAACTCTAGTACAGGACAGCATGTTCTTTTAAATTTCCTACTTCACCACAACAGCACGGGAACCAGTCGGGCCAGTTCAAAAGTTTTAAAAATAGTGACGTGTAAGAAATATTTTGTAAGAAGTATTTTGTAAAGAGGGGGTTTAGTATGTAGGCCACATGGTGTCAGAGAAGGGAATAGAAGCAGCACAGAGAAAACAGAGAAAGTTCTAAACTGGCCAAAACCTAAATCATCCGAGGCTGTAAGGAAATTTATAGGGTTTATATGATATTATAGAAGGTTTATACCGAATTTAAAATTTAAAATTGTAAAACCACTCACGGCATTATTTCCCAATCATATAAAGAAGACAGGCCACAAGTTTCAAGAACAGAAGTGGAAATCATCAGAAGACGAGGCTTTTTAACAACTGAAACAACACTAAGCTCAACCTCCGATTCTAGGATTTCAAAACTAGTACGAACCTTCTGAAAAACATTAAGACCCAAATCATTATGGCTTGGGGCCTTTCTTTAACATAAAAACAAGGTAAGTACAATAGAGTTATTTTATAAGCTATGCCAGTTGAAGCTTATGTAGGTCGGAGAAAAATTATCCAGCTCTCATACTCGAATTTTTGGCTTTAAAATGGGCGATGACTGAAAAAAATTCCGATTATCTTCATGGACGGATAACGACAATGTTTACTGACAATTATCCTTTGACTTACATTCTGACAACAGCCATGTTGGACTCAACGAGACATAGATGGTAAGCAGTGTTGTCCAATTTTGATTTGGAAATTTGTTATAGACCTGGTAAGAACAATTCAGACGCAGACACACTAAGTCGACAATCAGGCACAAAACAGATAGATTCATCGGATACAGGTATATTAAAGCTGTATTAAAGCCATTTGACAAAATCTGTAATAACAAACAAGTATGTAGAGAGTCTGGTATTGACAATTTTGAGAATCTGGAAGACAGTGTTTCATCACTGAAAATTGTTCCCTACACATTTGTGCGCAATTTTCGCCACATCTTTTCAACAGAAATTTTAATAAATTGTTTTTTGAGAACAATATTCTTTTCAAGGAAATCAAAATTGATGATGAAAGCAGAAAGCAGTATCAACACATGTTAATTATTACGGATCACTGTACTAGATACATGTACCCATACATGTATGGATATCCTAATCGACTTCAGACCAAGAAGCTTATTTAACAGGTAAGATCATTCATGAAATTAGTAAAATTGCAGGTACTCAGAAATCCAGGACATCACCTTACCGTCCGATTGGAAAAGGAATGACGGAGCGTTTTCATAGACACTTATTTGACATGTTAGGACATTTAGACTCAGACAAGAAAACCAAGTTGAAGAAATATGTAGCACCATTAGTTTCAGTCCACAATTGTACAAGACATGGAAGTACAGGCTAAACACCATATTTTCTTATGTTTGGACGTCATCCAAGAATACCCATATATTTAGCTCTAAATGTCAGTAGAAAATTTTTTAAAGGTTTAAATGATTATCTCAAGAACTTGAAGACCAGAATGAAGGATGCTTTTGGAAAAGCAAAAGATGTTTTAGATAGAGCAAGGAAAAAGCCGAAAGAAGGATTGATATAATCTTAAGGCCAGAGGTTCAAGGATAGATAAAGGGGATAGAGTGTTAGTGCAAATTTTAGCATTTGAGGGAAAGCGTTAGATAATGAATTGATGGGAGGAAACACCATATATAGTGACGGAACAGCCAAATGAGGATATCCCAGTCTACGTCGTAGAAAGAGACGATAGAAAAGGAATGTAAAGAACATTACAGTAAACCAAAACCACAACCAGGACCAAGACAAAGAATACCAGGACCAAGGCAGATAACACATCCTATTAGAGAGAAGGCTGTAGAAACTGACTCAGATGACTCAGAAGATGATGATTCAGATTCAGATAATCAGCTAGTAAGGATAGTACATGTATATAAAATGTCCCAAATGACATTAGGCGTAGATGTACTGAGGTTAGAGAGGAGAGTCAGGTGATGGAAACTGGGAACTCCGGAGCCCCGGAGTAGTCGGAAGTTACTCCACCAGACGAACCTAAATAAGTAGAAAATCATGTTCAAGGACATGACACTGATATAGATCAGGATGAAGTGGCGCATAGATCAGTCAGAAGAAATAAACGGGTAAGTAAACCACCCAGTCATATATCTGATTACCATTGTTACAAAGTATCAGATGACTGGTGAGGAAAGGTGTCTACATTACAGCAACTCATGGCAACCACCGATAAAAGTATAAAAAATGTTTTTATTCAGTTGATTGCAAATATTATGAACAATGTGTTTTAACTCTGTTTATGCAAATACTCCTAATGACGAGGACGTCATTTTTTCAACAGAGGATATTATGTGATATCGGTTATTTTGATGGTTATAAAGTGTAAATAAACTTAAGAAATAAAATATTTTAATATCTGGTAAATAGTTGGAAATAAATAAACCAATTTAAAAGTTAAAGTAAACATGTAGTAGATATATATACTACTGATTTAACTAAGCATGAAGTTGATGAATTTTATTATTAAAGATATTTTACTTAGCTTATTTCAATATTCATAAGGACCAGTTTTAGATAAGATCCAGTTTAGAGGTTAGTATCATTCTATTGGTAATAACAAGTATTCGTGATTTCTATTGGTTACCCTGGTGTCAAATTTCTAGTGAGTTCAGTTTGTATTTTATTTTTTTCAATTCAACTCTTGCATTCAAATGGTGAATGTCTCAAAGTGGTTTCATATAAATCAGGTTATTTTCAATCGACACAATAATGATCTTGAAATAGTAAATTCTTTTATTAATATTTCCAGAAAAGGTTGTGTGCAATTTGTGATTGATAAATCAAATATAAAGTATATATATTTAAAAGTATTTGAGAAGTAAATAAGCAAATGATGTAGGAAAGAATATCAATTCTTTAAAAAAAATTACGCTTAGTTATAACAATAATTAACTGCTGTATATGTTTAATGTGAATCTGTCAGGATAGCTATTTATATGCCATTGTGTATAGAGCATTGTAATGTATAGAATTGCTGAGAACAAAATGTCAATATTAGTAATAGTAACTGAGTACACGATTCGGAAATTATTGATCTTTTGTGTTTATGGAGATTTTGAAATATATATTTTAATATAAATTGATTAATAATTTGGCTGAATAAGACTTGTTTCCTTTTGAAGAATAAAATCATGTAAATTAGCTATCAGTGAAATATTTTAGATTTTTTGCTTCATGACAAATATTAGCTGCAATAATGTAGCCCTCTCCGATTTTTCATATCTGATGTTTACTGGAGAGGGCTACAATTCCACAGGATCTCCGTAATGGTGCAAAATTAATTTTTTAATGCGGCTGACTTCGGTCTAAAAAGATCGATTTTATATTTGACTTCCTTTAGATAAAATGATTTTTTAATTCAGGTTGAACAAATTAACCGTATATAAACCAAAACCAAATAAAACACAGCAGCATGTTTACCAGTCGTCTTTTTCAGCAGCCATGACAGTTCTCGCGTGATTTTATGGGATGTACGCTTGGAGTTTTGATGGGCTTGATAACGTGAATGTCAGTGTAAATAATCGATCTTACCTCGTTATATCACTAAAACATCTTTTAAGGAAATGGTAATAATGGATAATTCATATTTACCGCGTTAATTATGTTTAAAATAGGGGAAATCCTATATTCAGTTCAAGATCCGCTCCTGAATTCTCATTGGCTGTCCCAAAATAAAACCGGTCAAGGTCAGTAAACATGGCGGACAAATTCAACTTTTGTTGTTGACATACACGAAAAATAACCAATATATGGACTATACTTGATATTTTTGGATTAATTTATGCCATAGACATCTACAATGTTTGAGTTCAGGTAAGAAATGCAAATGTTATTGTCATTTATGTACGATTTGAGACGAAATCGTTGCGGGAGTGAATCACTCCCGCACTTGCACCATTACGGAGATCCTATGGAGTTGTAGCCCTCTCCCCAAAAAAAATAAAAATCGGGAGAGGGCTACATTATTGCAGCTAGACAAATATGTCCGAATATATTATTTGTAAATGTGATAAATTGTGTCTTATTGTTACTAAATATTGATTATGTTGTATGTATTTTGTAGGTTGTATAGATTATAGCATAAATATCAAATTTTAACCTTAACGTCTGTGTTTTGTTTATTGGATGACAAACCCACGGTTACAGTTCTATTGACATCCAGTTTGAATTAAAATATATGTATAGGTAAAACTAAGGGAAACAGTTTGGACATTAAATGTGACACGTTTAATTTTTGTTTCTGAAAGGCGATGAATATTTAGCCTATACAAGCTTCTTTGCTTATACATATGAACTTAGATGATTTTTTTAGTTGGTATATTCAAGATTCATAGCCGCTTTTAAGTAATGAAGAATCAGAAACAAATTATTTTACAGTCAGGAAACTTTCCAAAATGAAAGAAGAAAACCAAAACATGTGGATATGCAAATGAATGTGCATGTGAACTAATTTAAATTAAATATAATTTAATGAAAAGTGATAAAAATAACTAAAGTGTAAAAATATCCAGCTGTGCCTAAATTGTTAACGATGTTTATGTTCTATAGTTCTGACAATTGCAAATCAAATGATTGAAAAAATATGTTTTTTTAAATGCATTAAAACTATCTTATCAAGTGTAAGCATAACATATTTTGGGGTTTAGTAAGATTATACATAGCTAACACATTCTTAGACCAGATTTTCTTTCATAAATGTGTCTATGTAATACTTGTATGTTAAAAAGAGCTTTGTAAATAACGATCATACTTACGTGTAATTTCTTTCTAAAGACATTAACGTGTTGCAAATGTTCGTCTTTGGGGATTATACTTACATTATGTTGCATCAGTTACCAGTCATAAAATATTTCAGTGCACCTAAATATTAAAAAGTACCCTTGATAAATAACAACACATATACATGTACTTGTAATTTCTTAAACTGTAACTTTTTTGCAATGCCAATCCAACTGTGAATTTTTCTTTTTGCACCACTGCTTATAAGAAATGGTAGGTTTGAAACAGCGTGGACAAACATTTAGATTCACCTTTTTATATCTTAAAGCTTTACAGCTTTCTTTCAACATATCAAGTTATAGAAGTTGCAGAAAAATCGAATCACAGGATAAAAACTTTCTCGTTGTGTTTTATATAGCTACATAAAGGACAAACGATTATTGTTGTTTATTTAGAATCACTGCATGTTTTTCAATTTTAAGTTTTTTGTTTATATGATATATATCTAAAACCGTGCAGTATATTGATTAAATATAAGCCATATGTGGTAGAAATGATATACAAAGGAAACATAACCACTATTTAACAAATTAGAGATATGTTATTCTGATGTCGAAGTAACGTTTTGTTCAGCTATTCTTACAACAACATGGCTAACGAGTAGCAAAGCACGTAGACTTTATATCTTTTTTTTAACTCCGTCATCAGAAATCTGATACATGCATACAACTTTGATAACGTCCTCCGATAATAATGTCCATTCCAGAATGAAGTTTACAGAATTCTATGCCACTGCAGAAAAATAAATATGATTACGCATACCTTTCAAAGGAAAATCGTCAATTTTCATTACAAAATAATCCATCAAGAGACGTTTTAAAAGGAAAATTTTATTCTGCTATTTGCTTTAAGTGGTAATTTTCAAAACAGGTCTGAGAATCTAAATTTTCCTATAGAGCAACAGATCAACTGTTTTACTAAATCTCAGGTTCTCAGACCTGCCGCTCCAAATTGCCCCTGAGGTCCGAGAAGCAGATGGAATTTGGACCGTGTGCCAAACAAGGAAATGCTTGTAACAAATTTGAATAAACGATCCTCAGGTATATACTATTACAAATACAAGTAGTAATACTTGAGTATGTTGACTCTGAACAAATCATTAAGTTAAACATTAAACTTTTAAAAAGCAACTGTAAAGAACCTGGTTATAATTATCTGCCTGAACAAGTTTAATAAGATCAAATGTCTGGGGCACAAAGGGTGAATATTTTGTAGATAAATTTCATCATTCAAAGCATATCTCCGCTTCTTTTATTAAAGAAACGTTGTGATATAACTGGAAAATGATTTCATCCATATTCCGAAACAATATTACCTACATACTGCATTTTCAGTTGATGAAAAACAATGTGGAAATTCAAGCGGTTAATGATTATTTCATCTTGAAGATCTAATAGCATCACTTGTTTCTGAGATTCCATTCTATAAAAAAACCCATTAGACATCTGTTGTTATTATACCACGGGTCAAACCTTACCGCAAATACACGTACATAGGTCAAGACTTGTTGTATTAGTATGAACCAAATTTATCAACTACAGTATCTGGCAATCGGGGTTTGTACGTATGATTTAAAAGAATCTCATTTACATTCCCTAGTATTGTAAAACTTGATCCACCGACGACTGTTCCCATTTTACATGAAGTAATAATATATATATATATATATATATATATATATATATATATATATATATATATATATATATATATATATATATATATATATATTATCGACTGGTAGATCGTGATTTACTTATCTATCAATACATTGGCGAATGCCATTGCTAGATATATATTTGTAATGTTTGTTCGCTATTCAGAAGAAACCACACGAAAAGACAGTTAAATAAGAAGCCTTCATGAAATTACCATAATTGTACTTATGTATCTGAATCGTCTCTTGCAGTCGCCATTTTCATGCTTACAGTTTATCATATCTTCAAAAATTAGATTTATATATCTTTGTTCCCTTATAAAGGATTATTACTTAGGTTATATTGAAATTGAAGAGAACATTATGCATATTTTGCTGTTGATTTCATGTTAAGATTTTCCGTATTGGGCCTCAAAAATGGCTTCTTATTCAGCCATTGGGGCATTTCCTGGCATTGTAATTGCTAACCCACTATAAATAAAGAAATGGTTTATGACGGAGTTTTAGTTATCTCCCTTTTTATCTTGTGTTCTTCTCCATATCAGAATCCTCAAAGAACAGTGTTTCTCCCATTCTTACAATAAAGCATTTTGCACACAAAATGAATAAGAAAACGGATACATTAATGGTTCCAGCTGCTTGTTTTCCTGACACATTTTGATGTTGCAATCTTGATATGAGTTTGTAACAATAAGAGCAACAGATACAGAGACAGAGAAAGAAAGAGTATTAAAATGCGTGAATTATTTTTGAAATACATATTCTGTAATGTGATACACAAGTAGTGTTTCTGTTTTTCAGTCGTCGAAAGCTAAAATACGCATCTTATACTTCAAGAAACCATAAGAATATTAGAGTTTTGCAACAGATTAGGGAGTGATCAAAAATGTTTCACATCCTCTATATGCACCCTGTCTGACTTGGCAAGCTGTGATTCTTGATGTTACAAAGTACTGTCTATGATATGAGTCAAATTTGGCCCCCATAATTCGCCATTTCTTAAGTGTTTCGAGTACAATATATTTAGAAGAATTGTTATGAAATATATATTTTCACCCATTTCATTTATTTGCACCAACTGTCAGTACATGTATGTAACATCAGAAGTGATGTTTTTTTATAATTCGATCAAACTGACATTTTACGAATGGGAAATGTAGAGTGCAGCTTTGACAGGGAAAATTCTGTTGTCACTTAATAGTCTTGGCTAGATACATCGATTAAAAAAAAATTTTGTTCAGGCATGCGCTCTATTTTTTTCGAAAGAAAAACTGCTTGAAAACAATCCGTTTTATGCTAAAAATGAAACATTGGCGGGAAAAGCATTCCTTCAAAATAACACCTTAGATCTTAAATATAGACACAGAAATGTGGGACCAATTTTCTGATTCTCAGATTTGTTTACAAGTTAGATTAAGTATTGTCCTTGAAATGTTTTCTTCTAATTATCTGCCTACTGTCTGGTGTTTGGTAATCCATTTAATCCTGGAAAATTGCTGATATATCGAACTTCTACGCCTGGCCCGGTATTATTCCCATATTCACTAAAATGATAAAACTCATCTTGTTTTATGCCCCTGCTTGGATCTTGGTGCATTTGTGATCAGTCAAATCACAAACAAATATTTATTATAGATATCGTCAAGTTGTGTTGCGTTGATGACATGTCGATTTTATATCAATTTTGTTTATGTTCGACACAGTTCGTATATTTTGAAGTAACATTTACTCGAGCATATGATAATCGATATTTTAATAAGGAATGAAAATCACGTCATTGTATTAAAAACTTTTGAGTTTTGAAAATTGAAAACGTAGTTCTGTACTTGATTTTTTTTAAATCAATGACGCCTTAGATAAATGTGTGCAAAAATTATAAAAGTCGTTTTCATTATTCTACAGTATATTTATTTGTATATGAACGCAGAAAAGAGCAAAGACTTTCATTTCAACGGGTCAGGTGGCCATATTTATGATGTCATGATAATCGTCTGACTGCATTGTCAAAAACACAAAACAAGGTTATGTTCATAGTTTTAAACGAGTTGACCCTATGAAAATGAATTATACATAAAATGCGATGTAATATTGTTTACTCCAAATGAACTTGGTTTCTTCGGGCGTTGGTCTAACCACGTGACCAATCAAGTTTATTTACCGCCGCTTATATCTTAAAATGAAGTTAAACACGTGAAACATTGCATTTCTAACAAAACAATTAGTTTGCATCTCTCTCAAGGAACAATGTGCAAGATTTAAACCACTAACACCAATAGTTGTTATAATGTATTTATATAAAGAAAAAATATTTAAAATTGAATTTTAGTTGTAGAAAATGTATTTTTATCCTTTTTCATTTAATAGTCTATGGCCAGAGAAATATTAGCTGAATAATGTAAAGGATTAAAACAAATATCTATAACGCAATTTCTTTAATACACATATGTATATGTGTTTATTTTTTATATATTGTTTTTAAAGAATTAAAATATAAACATGTTTTTGAACTTTTGCGAACTCTGTAAATCGAAGTCTTTGTCTAGATGAAAACGAATCATCATGCATATTTTAATTTGTATTGTAAATATATTTTTACTTTATTTTTAAAGTACAGATATAGCCATCCCAATGCTTACTTATCTTTCGATGTTTATAAATCAGTATAGATTTAAAAAAAAGTTATAAACATATATGCATTGAAAATAATCGTCTTTTTCAGCAAACCAAAAATAATGCAGCGGTTGTTGTTGTTATTTAAAAATTTTGTACCAAAAATTCTAATGACGAAAATAATAATTTAAACGATAAATACATGTAAGCATCCCAATGGCCATTAAACGAATTAAAATACACTTAATAGCCCAGCCAAAAATACAAATGTATCAGAAACTAAAGAAAACATTAAACATGCTATTTGAAGTCGTTTGTCGGAGATTTTGTTGGTTACGTGCGTGCATTTACCTAACACAAAAATGATTTTTGACACTTTATGTAATATAATCAACGCCTAGTATTTTGAGTTTATTTAAAAACTTTTCAAGAACATGGGTTAATTGCTAACCTAAAAAATGGTTTCAAGGGCAATTCTAATCTTGACAAACTCATCCTTTTAGAAAGATAAACATACATGTACATCAAGAGGTGAAATATCAGTATAATGTCTTGTTGCTTCAAAAAGGAAGCGACATAATGGCGTAATTAGGCAATTGTGTTTGATTTAATGGGTAGGATGGATTAAAATCATGCAAAATAGGGGATGGATTTTCTTCACTATCTGATTGCTTTGAGTCCTCACCTTGTTCTTAAACCAAAGTCATAATGACAGTAATAGATAATAGAATCCCATTTTAGTAAGGGTTTCATCTCATTCAGCGACCGTAAATGTATTAATATTTAAATTTCGCTTTTTTCTAATCAAAGCAAGTCATAAAGACCATTGACAAGGATTGAAATCACGAAAATCTAATTCATCAGTTTGCAAATTTGTTGTAGAAACATTAATCGCTGCTTGATTGCATTCATTTCCTGTGGTGTCTGATATCCGTTACTTGAGTTACAATCAAATTCAGCCCACTAGTCGAAATAGCGTAAAGATAAATCAACATGAATTTTAATACTTTAATTTTGTTCTCCTTCTGGGACATATGCTGTTAAATGTTAAATGTTATATTTAAAAAAAAAATTCACGAACTCAAAAAGCATGTATTTAAGTAAAAATTTTAAACATTCACGTGCAAAAAATACTTTTAAAATTGCTTGGTCTGATGCCATCAATTTTCATTTACCTTGTAAAAAGATGGCTTTGTTAAGTATATGTATAATGACAGGCAAAGCGGTAATTCTCCCAATCTTAAAAGTAATATTTCAACCTATGGAAATAATAAATTGCACATAACAGGTTAACGCATGATTTTGCCTCATATAATGATTCGTCCCGATGTCGAGGCGGGTATAATTGTATTACGACTATGTCATTTGCTAAACATAACGTAAATTAGCTTTCAATTTTTTTTTTGTTTTTTTTTTTTGGCATAATTCTTTCCGAACTTTGTTCTGACAATCTTGCATAATATGTTGACAGAATAAACCCAAGCAATCAAAACCAAATGGTCCCTTTTTGTTAACACGGCTCATGACGTTCAAATTTTATTTTATTTCATTTTTTGTTGGTAATACCATTATGATACGGAAATAAACAGCAACTTGAACAAGTTGAAACGTTTACTGGAATATTAACCGGATGGCTTCTAAGAAAATTAAAAGCACTTTATCATTTTTACATTTGAGAAAGACAAATCGTTCAGAAATACTGCACTAACCGTGTTTTTATGTTTATAATAATGCAATTGTCAAACAATGAACGTGTGATATATTATGTTGTAATATTAATTTAAACGTTTAAATTTACATAACCAATTTGAAATGTACTTACACTGCATTCAAGCATATTTATTCAATATAATAAAAAATTCTCGACAAAGTTTCTGGCACTATATTTCAAGTCGCGAAGCGAACTAAAAAAACATGTTTAATGGTTGTTCCATATATTATTCACTTCCCTAACAAAGAGCGTATATAATGGCTTTAAAGTGCTGATACAAAAAAATTTCATACAAATAAACATCACTATATATCTAAGCATTGCATGCTTACTTATCAGGCCATGCAAACAAATTATCACACAGCGCTTATGGAAGGCACGTTGCTAACTTCGAGGTCACAATGCATGGTTGATTAAGTTTGCTTCATATGCACTTACTTTCTTTGCGCCGTTTGCAACGGCCGTTACTGGTACCCTCAATACTAAATTGTAAAATTATAAGCCATTACTTATTCCATTACATATGTACATGATTTTTCCCCATAAAACATATTTCTAAGAGGTGAGATGAAAAGGCGGCGATAGAGGCAGATCCTGAAATTAATTGTTTTAATCCAAGTCATGAGTGCGAATGGCGGAACCATTCTTCCGAAGTATTATATTATGGGAGATACAGGAAAGTGTACTTTCCTTGATTAAGTGTGCTAGATGGTTGTGGCCATTTTTAGAGTGTATTGATCTCCTAAAGAAGAAGAGCTCTGTTTGAAGATAAAAGAAAATACACAAAATTTAAAGGTTATGTAAATGGAATTTATCTTAACCAAATAATATTATGCATTGTATACCTAAACAAATCATATTTTAAAGTTCAAGGAAGATCTGATGGTTAACTTGTTGACCATCCAGCCTCCTGAAGAGGGAATGAGATTGTTTGAGTGGATATCGAACAAAAGAAAAATAAAAGCTAAAACAAACTTAAAAAGTTTATTTTTTCTCTTTTTTCACAACGTTGTTTGTCAAAGTTTTAACTACCAATTAATATTGGTCTGCAAGGGCTAATGGTTTTAAATTTATTTTGGCATACAGTTGGTGAGTGTACTTTCAAGGTTTTTGAACCCATTTTTCATAAGATAAATTATATTTATCATAACACGTTGTATGTTGTTTTCAAATTGATTTGTCGACGGTTGCTCTAGGAGAACGTTGTTAATATTTCTTAATACCGTTACAAAGTCAACTCGCTTGTGGTTTAAAAACCCCCCAAATAATCCAATGCTTCATTTATCTCCGATGATTAAGGTTTAACTATCGACTCGGAGGATGTCGAACTTCAATCTATCTCCGGGGGTAGATACCCCTGGTTTTCAAGCCTATTACCGTTATCAAAAATGACCATGATGACTTTGATTTTTTGGATTATTTTCCATGCATATAATCTATGTATAAATAAAAAACAAGTGTCTTTTATGGTACCTAAGCGAATTGTAAAGTTTAGCGTCATGGTTGAGATGAAATGATTCTGTGCAAAATATTAGAACGGATGGCTTCATTGTCAAATGCTACAAAAAATAAAACGAGAGGTGTTCGCTGTTTTACCACTGAAGCAGTCTTCAATGTTCATCCTAACCATACACTTAGATGAAAATAGAACGTTTAAAGTATATATCTAAATCAAATATGCAACCAATAGATTTCATAACACTGCAGGGAAGTGAGACTATGGACTGTACAATGAAATTATTACAACTGCCCTGAAACTATACGAGGCTAATCATCTCTAGGTGAAGGATTATTATGATTATATGAATGAAACCAAAATTCGTAATTGAGCCTACCTGCGCTCGATACTTCCAAAGGCAATATTTTCATTTGTTTGCTAAATTGCGGAAATTGGTTCCTTTAGGTGACATCATAGATACACAAACAATTGACCATGATGACTAATATCAAGATTAATATAATGTTTTATGAATATTTGATTTTCATATGATTACATTTCAAAATTTGTTTAAAATTTGGGTAATATATTTGATCATATCAAATATAGTCCTTTCCATTCCCAAGTCCTCTAGGCACGGGCGTGTTATTATCGAGCCACCCCCCCCCCCCCCAATAACTTATCAAATTATTATGTAACCATAATTAGCCCCCCCCCCCCAAAAAAAAAAAAAAAAAACCCAAAACACATATAGCTGCAGGTCTGTAGCTTCCGGTCTGAAAAAATTTGGACTAATTAATCTTATTTATACGCAAATTCTGTGAAAACAATAAGAACCATTAAACACTTCAGGTAATTTACTACGGATATCGTCTCTTCACTTGCCTCTGATAATCTTTTAAACACTTTCACCAGCCCCGTAAAGTGAAGTGGTGCAGTTTGTTTACATGTAAAGATGTCGACTCTCGATCTCGATGTAAATTTAATCTACTTGACTTTCAAAGATCGGTGGCTTGTTCCGGAGAAAGTCTGAGACAAGTAAAGAGACCTGCAGCTAACACACACACAGCGAAAGTTGGCCGTTATAACAGTCATACATATACATTGGAAATTTCTCTAGATCTTCGTTCACAATATGATTTCTTTATAAAGTAACATTTTTAGTAGTACATGTACTTTTTTTGCTTTAATTTGTGGACTTAATATATAATGTGAAATCTTTAGAGGGAATTATGATACTGAGGTGACCGTAAAGGCCATTGAGCAAATTTTTAAAATAAGGAATTAGTGCATTACTTGGGAAAAATTGATTTGTTCTTGGTCAATTCAAATAGCGAGACCCTGGTGAGTGAATTATCTGACGCACTGGGGAAATAATTTCTTGTTAATGGCTACCTACATGAAATATACGTGCATGTTTAAGGGTTTAGATATGCTTGAACATCAAGGAAAAATACAAACCACAAAAACGTATAGCATCCGTGAATAATGGATTTGTTACATGTAGTTATCATTCTTATCATTCTACTAAAAAAATTCTGTTTCTTTTATAACAAATGCATAAAACATAGCCTTTATCATCAAAGAAAATGTTCGTAAGATGTATTAAAATGCATGTATATAATGCATACTCAATAAACTCAGTGATGAGTCAGCAATTTGTTTTAAATTGGTTTAATGCAAAAACAGTTAAATGAAATGTAATTTCGATTAGAACAATTTCAAAATTGCCAACTGTAGCACTTGTCGGAGAACCGAATCGTTTCGAAAGCAAAAATATTCCTTCATATGATTATGAATTTCGTGTAAAATAGAGAAAAGCAGTTAATGCAATCCTTACTTATGTTGTGGAAATCGTAGAAAGAATTTTGTACAATTCAAATTCATAATAACTTTATTTATACTGTGTTGAATTAACTCTGTGATAGGAGTCAATGAAATGCTGAGGTCGCATACACAGATATTTAGTAAATTCTAATTTCAAACCGGATGTAAATTTTAGATAGCTTTATATATTCCTATTGAGAAAAAAGTTCATTCGTAAATATCATACCGCAAAATAAAAATGAGCCCTCCCCCAATCATGATAAAATTAAATCACGTCTCATACAGCTATAACAAGGGTTTCAAAGTATGTTTTGTTAGTGACGCGAAGTAAACCAAAACCATTTATATTTTTTGTTATTCGTGACTGTTGATCTTAAGATAAGAGACGTTGGTCTGTCGAGAAAAATCTAAACAAAGAGCGTCTTATCAAACAGGTCAAAATATATGTATAGGTTCAACGATCACTGTTGTGAAAACATTATCTTGAAAATGTTACAAATAATTTATTTTAATACAGATATGAAAGCTCAGGAACATGTACATGTATGTTCGTTTGTAGTTTTACCATCTTATTGAATACTATGTTGCATTTTAATCGTCCTTTGACCTACCAGCAACAAGGAGTTTTCATAATATATGTGTTACATTAAAGGTTTAAAATCAACCATTCTAAACATATATCTAACAATCTTAAACAATAAAAGAAAATTTCAGGTTGAGAGAACTTACAAAAACTTTGGTTCACAAGAAATCTTAAAGACCTGAGTGGACTGTTACTTTTATTACAGAACCTGTTACAAAGACAATCCAAATGTGCAGCCTGCGTGGCAATTTATTAGACGCTGAATGGCTTTGAATTAGTTTCTATCGTGATTTTGTCGAGTAGGTTTGCTTACATTGTTGTTAAAGCTTTAGTTTTATTTAGAAGTAGAACTCTTTGACAGTTCATTAAGGCTGTGAGAGAGATTGTTACAGATTAGTTTAGAATCCTTTATTTTAAACTTTTAATGCAACAGGTTATGGAAATAAAATTCACCTGCTGCTATAAGAACATACGTATGAGTTCATATGTGTAAGTATGAGTTATGTCTCAGTTAGATTGATTTACGTAATAGTTTGAAAACAACTGGAATGTGACAAAATGTTAATCCCATTGTCACTAGTCATTGATATCTTCTGAGCTTAATCTCCCAGCAAATTAAATAATTGCTGGACAATGAAGTTCTGGAATTATCTTAACAGCTATTTATGTAAATGTTTATTTTTCTGACATTCCAGTGTTATCACATTGTTATCGGAAGAAACCAATGCCTGTCAAAAAGTAGGAAAAAAGAGAAGATTTGAATATATTTATTGTATGTGTGTGTGTGTGTGTGTGTGTGTGTGTATATATATATATATATATATATATATATATATATATATATATATATATATATATATATATATATATATATATATATATATACACAAATGGTTCGGACACAAGTTATGACAACTTACTACATGTAGGTCTTTACCATTAAATAGAAATGTTATACAAAACTTACAACTGTTATTACATGATATAGAATTGTTGATGCGATAAATGAAAATAAGTGATATATACGAGAATGAAGAGAATGGTTTAAGATCTGGAAGAGTACGATTTGGTTAATTTTGCTGGAACCCTGCACGTTAGCAAAGAGTGTGCTATGTTGATTTGTAAGTCACCATATAGATTTTGATGAGAACTCTTACATTGCAATTTAGAGTTTACAATAAAAATCATATATACAAAAACGTTCTTGAAAGTTGTGTAGTATTTTAGTGGAAGCCGAGTGTCATTCTACCGGACTAACCTGGATAAAAATTTAATGCTTCAAATTTCATGGTAAAATATAATTTACACGGACCTTGATAAAACGCTTTGCTTGCACACAATTTGATACGGTTTGTATACATAATGTTCCCATGTGCATATTATTAATACAACCTAGAAATCAGAATGAGGAAAAATAACAAGTAATAATACTTGACGTACAATGTTTTGGCTTCAAGTGTCAGAAAATATTTATATAAAAACCAGCAAATCTCGAAATATCTTTTAATCTGATATCACTTAACTAATTACTAAAAATTTGGCGATTGTAATATTCAGATAATGATCGCATTCGACATTTGCATAACAGTATGCCCTCTACTTGGGATTTTATTTGATGATTTTTTATTGTAATTATATGCATTCGAAGTTCTAAGGATCTGCATCAGGAGTTATGTAATACGTACGGACTAACCTGGAAATGTTTCAGTTTTTATATTTCTTTACTCTCTGTAACATCTCTTTAAATTGGGCAATTAGTACATAATTATAGCTATAAATCATATATTCATTTATTTATTAATCATAAACTGTTATATCACTCTATGGTAGGTATCTTTTAAAACATGAATAGGTTGTTGAAAGAATATTTCATTTTTCTTTTGCTAAAAATACACTTTGTGGAACAAAGATGTATCAGCCGAATGTGAATGTTGTCAAACAGTCGAAGACTGTGAACATCCTTTACTTAGTTGTAAATTAGTAAAACATATATGGCAAGAGGTGGGAAATTTCTTTAATTTTGGAATATCATGGAATATAATAGTATTGGGGTTCCATTATGAAAATAATGTCAAAACTAGAAGGTTGAATAATATTTTGTCATTTATCTGCTTTTTAATTTATAAATACAAAATGTCTTGTAGAATAAATCAAGAAAGAATGTCAAAAGAAAATTTAAAATATTTTGTGAAAAATAACTTAATTGTGGAAAATTGTGTTCTTAAAAAAGCTGAAAGTATTACATGTACTGATGATATGTACTTTACTTTAAGTAATTATATTTTGTAACTTTATGCATTCATCAATTTTTATTCCACATTCTGGGGGGTGCAGTCCTCCAGTTGGAAGACAAGGGGTTCAAAGGACTACGGATTGGACTATGTGTGTGAATCCCTTGTCTCTTGTCTTTGTGGAAAAGATTGTATATATACATTATATCTTGTGAAATACTATTGTTTAAGCTATATTTGATATTGTATTGCTGTTGAAAATTGAAACAAATTATGGAAAATTAAAAAAAACAAAACAAAAAAAACTTTGAATCTTCTTGGCCTAAGGATGATTTGTGCCAAGTTTGGTTGAAATTGGCCCAGTGGTTCTTGAGAAGATATTGAAAATGTGAAAAGTTTACAGACAGACAGACGGACGACAGACAAAATGTGACCAGCTCATGTGAGCTAAAAAGTGGTTGCTCGAGTATATTGACACACTAGACAACTCTATGACGGAATTCTTGGCGTGAAATTCAAAAACAAGCTAAATGATTTTGAATATGTTGTATTTTCATGTTATATGCCCCCGGAAAATTCCATGAAGCCGAGATTCGTCTTCTTTTTTCACGCACCTGTTAACCCCAATATATATGCAGTGATATTGAATCCATCATCATTTGTGGGGGTTTCAGCTCGCGATTAGGAAAGATTGTAAGGATTGCACGGACGAACGCCACCTATAATTATTACAGATAATACCCAAAACCAGCAATGAAATTCACTTTTAGAATTCCTAAATGACAGTAGATGTTGTGTCATAAACGGCCGTTTTTGGGATGGATCGAATGAGTACACCTTTCATTTTACTCGAGGAAAATCAGTTCTTGACTGTATTTGTGTCCCCCAAGATGTTTGAAACTCTAAAAAAATTTATTTGTATCACTAGCTGCAAAAGTATTATAGAAAAATTTGATCTATTTTTTTTTCTCGGAAAAAAATGTAAAAGCCCGGATCACGCACTTTACTCAGGTTTGACATCGTAATAAACACCGATCTCGCACAATTGTCAAACACACATACTACAAACAGAGTTCCATCTCAGAACAGTAACAACAGACAGCGATATTACCTACGCCGAATTCCTCGTGATTTCATGAAATCGGATTTAGCAATAACTGCGATTACACGTTTGATAGATATTATCGATCACAGCAGAACGACACAAAACCAGTCAGACAAACTCTATGACGACCTCTGCTATACGATAATTAACGAAATGGAGAAAGTGATCCCGAAATTCGATTGTACTGAAAAAACCCCGCAAAAAATCAAATATCACAAACCTTACTGGAACGAGGAACTAACATCCTTATGGAAGACAATGAGAGAAAATGAAAAGCAATTTCTAAAAACTAAATCTAATCATAGAGATAATCGAGAATTACTGAGAATATATAAACTCTCGCAAAATAGTCTTGATAAAAGAATTCGATATTACGAGCGAAGATGGCGCAGAGGAGTAGCTTTAGAATTAGATGAAATTTCTGTTCGTGACCCGCGTAAATTCTGGGACAAAATAAAGCATTCGGGGCCAAAGAAAAAGCAAAAACTCCCAATGAATGTTATATGGACAATGGCACGGTGACATCCGACACGGCGTTCCTAAAACAGAAATATTAATTCTAAATTCGGAATCAAATATAATCCAACTATCAACTCTTTATATTCCCTATACTTAAAGAACCTAACTCACAGGATTCCACTTAACTACAGAGGCATTAGTCTTTTCTCGGTCATATCCAAGGTATATAATGCAGTGCTGAACACCAGTTTAACAATTTACTTAGACGATAATGAACTTTAAGTCGATGAACAAAATTGATTTAGAAAAGACCGAAGTTGTGAAGACCATATTTTTACTCTGAACAGTAGAATACAAAAGAGAGATTCCACATTCGTTACATTTATTGGCCTACAGAAAGCATTTGACACGGTTGACCAAGATTTACTACAATACAGTCTATTCAGGAACGGAGTAGACGGTCATCTTTACAATAACAATAAAACATTATATAAGAATACGGAGTCGTGTGTTCGCTTAGGAGATCCACATACTGAATGGTTTCAATGTACTTCAGGTGTAAGACAAAGGACAACCTCTCACCAACTTTATTCGCTTAATTCATTAACGGCCTTGTTGATGAAGTGAAATTGCTTAACAAGGGAATCCCTATTAACCAAACAAATATTGGAATCCTTCTTAATGCGGATGATATAGCCCTCATTACTAGAAATGAACAAGATATGCAGGAAATTCTTAACGTCGTGACTAAGTGGTGTACAAGATGGCACCTACAAATCAATTTGGCCAAGTAAAAAATTATACATTTCCAAAAGAGAAACATAAAACGAAGTACATTTACATTTCGTGTCGGTAACACCAGCTTAGAATATGTTTCAGTCTACAAATGTCTTCGTGTTTTATTCAACGAAAACAGAGATTTCAAAAGTAACGCTGATTTATCCAAATCGGGAGGGCGAGCCTTAGGATCGTTAATATAAAAAATTCATAAGTTGAAAGATATGAGATTTTCTTCTTTCGAAAAACTTTTTTTTACAGCTGTGTTGCACCAGTCCTCGATTACTGTAGTGCCAGCATTTTCACTCAATTGACCAAGTTCAGGGTCGTGCTATACGATATTTCCTTGGAACTCACAGATTAGCACCGTTATTAGCTATTCGAGGAGAATGTGGATGGGCACCTGCCAGTTATCGACACAAAACAAATATGATTCGTCTCTGGAATAGGTTAATATAATTGGATAACAACAGAATTATAAAACAAGTCTTCATTTGGGATAAAAATTTAAATAACGAGAGAAGTTGGAACCATCAGCTGATATCTATCTTCGAATCGACGAATATGATTAATATATACCAAAACACAAGGATCTGCGACATCCAACAATTTATTGTCATTTAACACTTCATTTTGGAAAACACGTGGCTATCAGATCTCGAAAAATCAGCGAAACTTAGAACAAACCAGCTAATAAAACAACACTTCACTTCTGAAAACTATGCACTGATGGACATTCCAAAAACATGAGATCGACTATAGCGCAACTTAGATGTGGGATACTCCCCCTCCGTGTGGAAACAAGGCGGTTTCATGGTGAACCTCTCGACGTTAGAATTGGCATCTTAAACGAAATTGAAACTGAAGAACACTTTCTTTTAAAATGCTCATTATATCACGACTTTCACAACTCTCTTTTAGAAACCACACTAGGCTCCGTAAATTTTAATGTCAACGATTTTTTTAAAAACATTGCTCTGTAACTTTCCCCGACAATGTGCTCAATTCATATTTAAAGCTTTCAGGACAAGTCGAACCAAACTTTCACGCTGACTTTTTTATTTGTTTTAGAATTTAAAACAGTGACATATAGGTCCGATGGGCCGGGTGTGATAATATGTTATATTTCAATGTGTATATGTTCAATTGAAACACATGTCACTATAATAAATGATTTACTTACTTACTTATACATTTAACACAGATTGTGCTGAACTAAGATTTTATCAAAATCCCAATAACGTACAAAAACATTTGATAATCACACTTTGTAAAAGAATTAAATGACACTGTGCCGGATAATTATAAGGTATCATTTTTGGCATCCGTCAAAGCTGCATATATATATATCGAAAAATTCAAATATGTCATATGAGAGTCCATTGCTTAAAGAGTTAACAACCACCTTTGTTATCATTGTATCTCACCTGTCAGGTGAGATATTTACCTTTCAAAAATAAATTCCTATAGAAAAAAAAATTTCCCATAGGAAAAACAATATTCCTATAGTTATTTTGAAATTTCCTATCGGAATACAAGAAGTTCCTATAGGAATTTCAATTCCGATGGGATTTGATAAAATCCGATAGGAAAACTTATTGTCCTATAGGAAAACTACATGCCTGAATCAAATTCCAACAGGAAATACCATTCTCCTACAGGAAATATAATTTCTAAATGACTTTTTAAAAAACCTATACGATTGTCAATATTTCCTGTAGGAGAATCAATTCATTTATCAATTATCATTTTCCTATGGGATATTAATTTTGAAAGGTAAATATCTCACCTGTAAGTTGAAACACACTCAAAACAAAATTAGTACTTTCTTGACAATGGTCTATCATTTGGTATGTATGGATTTTTCCGAAACTGCACCTTAAGAGGGTGCAAAGATGCCACCTTGGCACTAGCCTAATTATCCGGCACAGTGTTAAATACATCTTCTGCTCCTAACACTGTGTTAAAATTTTCAAGTAAAATAATAATTACATATGTTTGATTTTTGATTGACTAGTAATGAGACATAAGACTATTTCGTTTATTAAAAATGCAAACATCATTGAACAATTGCTCAAATACAGGTAACAAGTGAAATAAAGATTAATGAGAAGAAATAATAAATAAATACGATGGATAAAATTATTCTTTCAAATGCAATAATGCCAGATAAAACATGAGACGATGTGTCAATATGTGTTTCCTGTTGGCAACGACATCATGCTACCGGTTTGTGAAATTGAAAATGATCAGTGGGTACATTGTAGCATTGACTGTAAAGTTACAATACCCAGAAACTTAATCTGTAGAAACCAACAGAAGACTATTATTCTGAATTATTACAAGAGCAGTTACAGAAATTTTAAGTTTCTCGAGATAGTGAATGTTACTTTATTACGGACAAAAATACAATTATAAGTCTTTATTTTGAGTTTGCGATGTTTTTTCGCTTCTCTTATCATACAAAGCTAAGTCTGATTCTAGCGACAGAACACTGCTTTTAGAAACATTTTCTGCTCATCCATCAAATAAAAAATGACAATAACAAATTGTCAACAGTCTCAAAAATCCATATTGCGAGATACAAATTTTAAAGCATAGCAAACACGGACCTCTCATAATTCCTTTAAAAAGGTGGGAATCTCTCTAGTTGCAATGTTATAAACAATGTATTCCTACCTTAACTTGTAAATCTGGGAAACAGTGAAAAATTATTGCTTTGATGAAAGGACTGCATATTTGTTGCATATTTCTGACATTATTACATGTAATATGTTTTATAAAGATTAATAAAAGCTTTAAAAATATCGGCCAAAGATACTATGTTGAAATATAATGAGTCTTGCTATGGCATATAATTCAATATATATGGTAAAAAGTTCATTGGCATGTACCAAAGAGCGGAATAAAAAGAAAATCAATCACATCAAGTACCTATGTAATTCATAATTTAAACAATAATTTAAAAAAAAAAACAGCAACAGAGAAAAACACCGTGCAACAATGCAGTCAAATAATGAAGCGGTCGTGACCAACTTATAACAACACAAAAGCTTACTAAAGAACTGCATAATCATGGACCCCCAAAAAACCGAATTAAACATGCTAGAGACTTAGAGACTGCGATGACGTTTCAAATCTTGGTTTACGAACGGATTTGACTTCCACAATGTCATGGAAGTATGCTGAGACAGCCTTGAGGAATCATAATAATCTTAACTTGTCTGAGAGGAAAATATTACAAAACACTCGTCTGGCGATTCAAGACTCCACAAAATTTACTTTATATTTTATCCACTCATCACAGTTCTTCAAAAATAAACAAAAACGATACTTATCTGAAAGGCATGGCTTGAATCAATGAATTGTTTGATATTCTACAAATCTAAAGGCAACCCATGGTTCTGCGTTTCGAAAATTTTGAAAATTCATCTCCATAATTAAGAGTTTTAATTTTATACATGTAGTGATGTGGTACAGTTGGTATGATCTGACCTTGATCTGAAATAAAATAACGGAAGTAACCAATGTAAATTTTGAATCGCTAGCAATTTTTCAGCATAGAACCATTTTAACAAGAGCTTACAAGACTTTGGGTAGTTGTGTCAAATAGCAATGGGACGTAGGCCTGTCTATTTCATTGTCGGCCATTCAGCAAAAGCTCATTGAAATCAAAACGAATGTCTGGCTTTTTGAGCTAAGACTACGCAATCGGTGCATATTTCACCTGAATCCAGCGTCATTTTAAACATGTTTTTACGCAAGAAATAGATAGCTACGACCTGACGAAAGTCCAAGGCCTTGTTAAAACGTTTCTAAAATATAAATTCCGATTTAACAATTCGAATTACATTACGATCGACGAAGATAAATTATTGGTTTATGTTCATGTATTTGCTTTTCATTTATAAATTGGCTAAATAATAAATGACAAGCGACTTTCTTAAAACAGTATTTCGTTGTCTTTTAATATTTTTCTTGGTAAAACATTAATACGATCAAATTAAAGGTCTAATAGTACTTGGTATAATAAAACATAATTATTCTGCACCAAAACATTAGAACATAGATCATTTAAATCATGCCGAAAGAAATTACAAGTAAAACCGTGTACAATTTAAGCATAGAATCTGCAATTATATGAGTAATTTTTAATATAAGTTGCCGAATGTTCTGATTTCATAAAAGAGCATGTATGCCAGTTCATGCGAAATTTGACATACTCGAACACAACCTTTCTCCAACATTTCTTGTTACGTTATTTAAGAACTAAGAACAGTAACACAGTATCAACTATGTACGATATTCTTCCAAAAGCAATTTGCAAATATATTTTTAATGAGAAATTCACCGGATTTTTTTGCATATTTTCAGAAATAGCGAGAATTGATGCATTCGATTTACGTCAAACATGTAAGCACATTATAAAGTGAACAATGTTTAATCACATTATGATTGTTGTAATTATCAACATATTTGTTTTATGTAAGAATATATTGAATTTAACTATGATGTGATGATATGAGAATAAAAAAATAGGGCCGATATAAGGCCTTATTGAAATTGTTTTTGTTTTACTTCAGACTATGAAACTATTGTCACAGGAATGCCTCAAGTTAAGATATACATGTACTTTGAGACATTTGTTAATTAATATTCGCATAAAATGGCGAAAACCACCCTTCATCGATTTCAACATCTCCTTTTATTTTTCAGACAGTAAAATAGTGCTCGCAATTTTATATTCTCGCAATTAATTAAAAACTGCGCAAATTTTGCGATTAAAGATCGATTGTATTAAGGAATTTACAGTAAAAACAAATTTCACACCTACAACTATGTTATTTAAAAAGTAAATAACACGAAAGACTTTGACTTTTCAGCGTACTTATTTTGTATTGGAGAATAGGTTGTATATGACTCCAAGGCATACCTCTCCCATTCTTCCATTAAAGCATGTAGAGCAAAATAAAGTTAAGCTGGAATTCAACAACATCTAAAGTCATGCTCGTTTGGCCATTGTTCGTTGACTTTTGGATGGATGACTGCACTTACGGAATAACTGGCATGTTTTATGAAGGGTAATAATTACGTAAAGCAACAAAAATAAGGTTAGAAGTGAACAATAAATGTGTCACGTCTGTCTCAGCTGTCACACATATTCTCTTTACAAGTCGTGTAGAAGGGGAGCGGTTGCAGATGCTTCCCTATGATGTCAGTGCGCTTTGAAATGCAAATTTAATGTCGTTGGGTTCCAGATCTATTTCATAATCCCGAGATGATAGACCATCACATTATACTTACTGAACTTCAATAGGGTCTTTTAAAATCAAACTGATCATGATAATGGTTAAATATTAGGTTAGTTTTCAATCATATCAGGGGACATACGATAATGATTTTTTGTTTAATTTCCCACGCAGCTGCTATATTATTTTCTTATATTAAAGACCTAAGTCAACTTCTAAACTACGATGATCAGATTCAATCAAAGTGCCTTGGATTCACATGCAACGGCATGTGATAGATGTTTAATAACGTTTTGTTTAATTGCTTTGAAGATCATCCTACAGATCTAGACACCCTTTTGAATGCCAAATGTTAATAATACATGTGTTTGATCCGCTTGCTGTAAGCGACACAAGTATATTGAAGAATATTTCAAGTTATAAATTTATAATCATCTATGTTATCCAAATGCGATATATCTATATTACTATATTAAAATAATAGACTCAAATTTTTGGGCTTTAATACCGATAAATCGGAAGAAAACTGTCTTTTGTTTTATATATTTTAACCATCATTGTTACTTGAAGATTGCCAGTTTGTTTTTATTTTTTCTCAATCAAGCTTCGCTAATTAATAATCAACGAAAATTCCTTTAAAAATTCCGGAAATCATCTGATTTTTTTGGAATTTACAATCTTGCGCATGCGCATCACATTCACGCTAATTACCACAATATCACATTTGCATGGATAAACTCAGAAACGATAAAACAAATGCGTGTAAATTTTCATCGAAATTTTTTTTCTGTTCATCAAAGAAAATACGGGAGATAACTTGAACACAGTGCATTTATAGTAACTATAAACAAGTATTCCTTTTAAAGGAATGATCGGCATGAAATATCATTGGTCAATTCTGTTTATATAATATACGCTACATGCAGTAAACTTTATATAGCACCGTTTAATTGATTTCTGAAATGGTTAGGCATGAATGAGCTTTACTTTTAGTAAGCGAATTATACTTCCGACTAATATTCTTACGCATATGTGAAAATAACGTGATTTGAATCATTATGTATGTAACTCTATAAATGTTTTATTTTCAGGGGAAACGGATTAGATTACCGTTTTAGTAATCTACGTCTAATTAAAGATTTAAATAAAGCTGTCATTGCAAAGTAAATAAAATAGTGCAAGGCGCAATGCGTGCGCAAATAGTTAAATTTGCCGGATGCCTCATATGGACACAACTGTGATCGGCTGAAGCCGATCACAAAAATCCCGAGAGTTTCGTATTTCAACAAGGTGTGTAAAAATCGTTGTTGAAAAAATGTTGAAATTCTGAAATTATAGAATAAAACTTTTTGAAAAAAGGTATTTACAGCTTTAAAATTTTACTGTTTTTTTTTATGCAGCTTTATTAATTTTCTCCAAAACCGTTGTGGAGCGATTCTGCAATTTTCTGCTACATTACGGGTATATGGAAGGTGTTGAAGTAAAGGCCTTTTCCGTGACACAGATTATTCCAACTCAGCAGAGTGTAGTAAAATTAATAGCATTATTGTAGGCCTAAAGCTTGGTTATGCAAAGTGTAGTAAAATTAATAGCATTATTGTAGGCCTAAAGCTTGGTTATGCAAATGTCAACAATATACGGTGTGTCGATGTATCTATTTCGTAAATATCCGATATCATATGCCATGTCAACCCGTGCACGCACGGGTCAAAGTCTATACTCTGTCCCGAGTTTTTGCTTCCACCACTTTTTGCATGATATTTCAATAATAGTAAATACCTTTGTGCTCAAACTACGTTCATCCACTTATATAAAAAATGTCCAGATTATCTGTTTTGAAACGCCCCCTCTACCGCTTCAGGTTTCAATACACATCCCGAAATTGAAAGTCTACGGAGATTTTGCATTGCAACAGCCATTAATAAGCCCGGATGATAACGTTAAAAAATTGCGCGATGTATTCCGAGTGTATTCCGAATGGAGAAAAGATGTAAACATTCCCCATTATAAATCTCCGTAAGGAATCTGTTTTCGTTCCTGTGAATTTTTCTGAGTGGCAAGGGATAATTGTTCAGTGAAGATATCTTGGATAAATTCCCTTTTAACGATTTCAACTGTATTTCTTTCACAGGTATGTGTAATTTTATTAAAAATCATCAAAAAGCGATGGAAGCAATAACTTGGGACAGACTATAGTAGTAATTAATAGTGCTGGAAAACATTAGCATCGTGCGTCAAAACAATTATTTTATAGCGTCTTCAAAATGTGCATCCTTGGCCTTTGTGGTAATTAGTCTCATCAGCACTAACGTCGTTAATCAACGAAAGAATTAAGTGAGCGCTCGATTTCAAATTTTTGAAATTGTACAAGTGTTAGGTTTATTAATCTCCATGGAAACTCTAATCCTTACTGGCAACATCAAGGATGTAAATGAATTTTAGTGTTCTAGCGCAACATACATTGTACGAGTTTCAACGTTAGAGAGTGTTATAACGACAGGATCGAATCATCGTATTCATCTCAGCCCTCTTTCAAAAGAATATGTGGAAAACATAATAAAATTATCATAGAAAGTTAATATTTAAACAATAAAATGCTTTCGTTGGTGATTCATTCGGGATATGAAGGTAGCGACATTGTAGAAAAAATACATAACCCGCGTAAGCGCGTTTTGTAAAATTTTTTCTGCAATGACCGCTACCTTCATAACCCGCATGAATCATTAATGAAAGCATTTCATTGTTTATATTAACATCTTTCTTTTAACTAATTAAGAAATTGAGAGTAAAAAGTAAGTAAAATTCACTAAATTACTGTTAATGTACATAAGTATGTTAGCTAAAAGAAACAGCCAAAACGTCTCTTGTGAAACTTTGAATCTGACATCATCATGGTTATTGCGTGCAGTCCGTGATTTTTCCTAGGTAGTTGTAGATTTCGACCAATCGATAAACTGGGCGTGTCAATTTCTGTCCTGTCACTTTCTTGTCAGTTTCAGCCGCTGTAGATTTCGACCAATCGATAAACGGGGCGTGTAGATTTCAGTCTGGCTGATTCTATAGAGTTATGAATTAAATTTAAGTTTCCATAAGAAATAGAGGGAATAATACTCGGTAGATGTAAATATTAAAACGTAAACCTAAACATTTAGTAGTTAAAGAAAGACTTACATGTAGCCAATTTGAAAGCTTTGTTTTGCAATGAAATTTAAAAACCGATCAATTTATTTTATGTTTGTAAGGGATACAATGTTGATAAATTAGTTCAATAATATCCCCGTTGCCGAATGTTCTTTGCAATGTGGAGACACACAACTACGTTGTTGGATGTAAACAAACAGGTAGAATTAATTTTCACTTTTTCAGTACGACGTAATAAATAAAGCAAACCTCTATTATTTCTTAAATGTTGAAAATGAGAGAGTTACATATATGAAAGTTTTTGTTAAATATGAAGTTCTAATTAACCACAAAACAAGAGGCCAATAATTATTAATATTTAAAGCACTGACGACAATATTTCTTTAACCTCTCCAGCTTTAATTTTCATACGAATTTGATTTAATCATTTATAGATTTATTTTTTTTCTTAAATATAGTTGATCGCTTGACATATCAAAACTGGAAAGTGTGTGTCTAGTGGGTTTTTTTTCTTTTCAAAGATCTTATCCTTTAGAGGAAATAGGCACATTGCAGTTCCCGATTATATCTTCATTATAACCAGAGAAAATCAATTTAAGAAAAACATATTCTCGGAAATCATAAACACGTGTCTTGATATAAAATAGAAAGAGCGGTAGGTACTCTTTTGTACAATTTTTGAACATGTTTGTCCGAGGACTAGCAATTTCGATCCATTAGGTACTTTTTTGAATAACTTTTGAACATTTTTGTCCAGATACTTTAGGATGTTTGCAATGCATAATCCTCTTCGACTTTTTAAATTTCTATAGCTGTCCATCCACCATATTCGCTTATTTGGAAACCTTTTGCGCTAAGGCTTAAGACGGCTCGAATGCCGTGGCCATTTCTAGACTATATTGATCTCTTTTGGAAGAAGAGATATATATAAACATACATGTATAGGAAAACACCCAGATTTAAAAGATTATATATATATATATATATATATATATATATATATATATATATATATATATATATATATATATATATATATATATATATATATATACACACTAAATAATAGTGTATAGCTAAGCAAATTATATGATAAAATTTTCTATAGATCTGATGGTTGCCTGGTTAATCATCCAGACATCTTATATGTTTTATAAATGACCGGTAATATATTGCTAGATTGCATAATTTTTTCTATATTACGATTGTTGTTTTTTACAGATGGAAACATGATAAAGAACTTTCTTCATTGTGTTTTTATTTTACATGAATTGCATGCCGGGCTATCCATCATTAGGTCTAAACCTTTCGTGATCACATATACCACCCATTTTTTATGCCGCCTTTCATTTGAGGATCGTGGTTAAAATCTGATTATTTTTCTATATGTGCCTCAATAATTATTCATTTTCACTCGTCAACGCCTATCTGTTTTTGGTTATCAAAATAAAGGTGACCTAAAACTTTGGCATCGTCTTTTATAACATCACGTCTTTTCCTTTACTTTAAATTAAGATAACTGAACAGAACGTTGCTTATTAGTCACGTGATGTTATGTCTTGCTAATAAAGTCTCTTGTCTGTCCGTCTTTTAAATTGTTCGTTCCTAATTGAACATTTTCAAGAAAACAAGTATTGTTGGTCTTTGTTTGATTTTGAGATGTAAGGGCCGTTATGAAAATCTGTACACCCCTCATTTATTCTCTTTTTTAATGGGAAAAAATGACTAAATATTGTGGGACACCTTGAGAAAATTCTAACAAGAAATAGATTTAAATTATCTTGCGCTTCAATGTCTGTTATGAAGTTCAGTAAGTTTTGTTTTTATTGGTATATCATATAATGTGTTATCTAACAGTAATAATGTCACAGATGTGTTATCTATGGAGGGTAATCGTGTTCAAAAATCCAGACATGTAAACTTGTAAATCCGAATATGCAATCGTGTTGATGTGTGAGCCTGAGCATGAATATGTGTAACCTATAAAACTCGGGCATAAACACGTGTAAGATTTGACTCAGTTCCTTCGCATGATGCACATTTTGCAACTTTATTGTTTACATTAGTTCAACTTTTCACACTTTCAATCCGTAGTTTCTGCGTTTGTAACTTCAGGCTCGACAAAAGCACATCTGACATGATACAAATTGACAAATGTAAAGTCTACAAGTTTGTCGAATTTTGACATGACCTTATATGGCAACTGCCTTGCTGCGGGAAAAGGCATGCCGTAACCGCCGGACCGGAATGAACGAAAAATAAACATAATATTCAGCTAAACTGTTGCAATAAGCTTTTAATGAACGACACCTTTTCTATCGAAAACACCGGTTTTATTTTTAGAAAAAAAATTGAGGTATGATTGAAACTGGACCAAAACAGGAAGAGGTTCATGTAGAAAAAAAAACTCGTTGCCGATGTGACGAATGCGCCAATTTCCGTAATATAATTCTAATGGTATTATGAAAGGAAATGCCTAATATCTTATACATGTACCTATAAAAAAAAATTGACATGTAATATAAACTAGAATATAAGTAAATGCGTACTCTTTTCTAGAAATGAGACGGATCAAGAAATTTCCTAAGGGGGTAAATACATTTTGAGCGGCATGGGGTTCGGAGACCGCCGTGAGGTCCCATGTAACTCCATTGCTTCTGAGTTCTAAGAATTTTGAGAGTGAATTTTTAACTGGGTTTCTGATTATTGAAATAGTAAAAATTGCAGACGGGCGAGTGGCTGTCAAAAAGGTACCCTTATTGTACCGATAACTCCTCGAACATGTTTCAAGATAGGAAGTTGTTCTTTTGCAGATCATTTACACGTATATATCAGAAGTATGCAAATTGCTAGAATTTTGATTTCTGATAATTTATAAATTAAAATAGGAGAGAATACCTTCAACTACAATTTCACTGATTATTTCCTTCAATTCAATTTTTTACATTGTCCAATAAAAGTGTGGGGGGGGGGGGCAACTCCTAAATTTAAGAAAAATCTTTGCTGCGCAAAAAAGTGGGGGGGGGGGACCATACCCCCCCCCCCCCCCCCCCCCCCCCGATGCTACGTGCCTGTGTTGTGTAAGTGAAAGATAAATAATAACACAATCTTCAATAATAATAAAAAAAAAAAACTAGCGCATATTTTTTGTGCGCCGTAAATTGAAGTTTTACTATGGGAGGCACTGTAGCTCATCGTCCATCTGTATTTTTAGACAGGGAGCTACAGACCTGCAGCTAGTTCACAAGTGGCTGTAAAGCTGTATTATACTAGCTCTCCAGAAAATTTTTATCAGCCAACTTCACAAAATGAGTCTGTATTGAACCGACATTCAGGACGTCATACTCAATTCCGTAATAATTGCTTAAAATAATTTTTAAAAAATGTCAATTTTTACCTGCATGATAGGCTTTTTTCCCCTATATATTGCCGACAATGCAAAGAAACATTTCTTAAAATAATTTATACACATTTTAATTTCACGACAGTTAACCTTATCTTTGGAATTTTTATTCATTTTTTTTAAAGAGGGTGTCGCTTCTTATGTCTCATATTACCGGGTAATCACAATCTCAAAACCAATGTCTTTAAATAGTTTGTTTTTCTTATCGATAACTTTGCAACTCAGCTGACGGACCCCGTGTAATTTTTCGCGTGGGGGGGGGGGGGGGGGGTCTTGTCACAACTTTTTGGTAGCGATAAGGATGCATTTGGAGATATTTTCTCAATTCAGCCGAGGCCTATACTTTAACAATTTGTTGCATGTACTCTAATAACAGTGGCATCGGAAGCAAATTGAAGGGGGGGGGGCTAAACTAATCATGAAAAATATTCACAAGAATTCCCATAATCATGAAAATTCTAATCCGTGGGGGAGGGTATACCAATAACTCCATAACTCCAATCTTACCTGCCCAATTTTCCCCCCAAATCATGAAATTCCTAATCCGTGGTGGTGGTGGTGGGGGGGGGGGGGGGGGGGGGGTGCTAGTATACCTACTTTGACTCTAATTTTCAATATCACTATTAATATTTCATTCTCTTTAAGGTCTTTTAAGGAACAATTTTGTTTGTTGCGATGAAAAAGTAGGGGGGGGGGGTGAATCCTCCCTGTTGCTATGTTCCTAATGGTTAGGTCTAACTTGGCAAAAAAGTGGGGGGGGGGGGGGCTAAGCCCCCCCTCCCGGTTCAGACGCCTATGAATAAAAATGCGTATATATCTTTATACACGTGTATTCAAACAAAGTCATTAAATGAAATTTTTTTCAGTTCTAAGGGGATATCTGAAGCCAATCGAATTCTTTACTCGCATCTTTTATACATTCTCTTGATAAAATGTACACCAATCCCATAATTTTATTTTCCGAAAAATAATACTCTATGAAATGTTGTTATCCAGAGATAATATAATTATAGGCTTACCTAATATTTTTCTTTTTATTTATTCCGTCCCTATTTCGGCGATTACGGCATGCCTTTACCTGCAGCTAGCCTTTTTTTGATCAGTGACGTCACTGTTTCCATATAAGGTCATGTCAAAATTCGACAAACTTGTAGACTTTACATTTGTCAATTTGTATCATGTCAGATGTGCTATTGCCGAGCCTGAAGTTACAAATGCAGAAACTACGGATTGAAAGTGTGAAAAGTTGAAGGTTTAATTAACTAATGTAAACAATAAAGTTGCAAAATGTGCATCATGCGAAGGAACTGAGTCAAATCTTACACGTGTTTATGCCCGAGTTTTATAGGTTACACGATCAGAATTACACATATTCATGCTCAGGCTCACACATCAACACGATTGCATATTCGGATTTACAAGTTTACATGTCTGGATTTTTGAACACGATTACCCTCCATAGTTATCTCAAATGCGAGTTGTATGTGACCGGGTTAGGCTCAGCGTTCAGAATGCGGATCTGGAAAGAGAAGCCAATAAATAAGAATCCGTTATTCTGGCCCATGTATGCTTCCTTAGCCTGTTGTGTTGTTTTTTAATAAATATTATATTTCTGAGATTTTAATTAGATCTGTAATTGTATATTATGGTGGTTATAAGTTGTGAATATCACATTCTTAGTGCTTAGGCGTGTTTGGTGAATTTTAAAGACGAGAGTGCTAACTCAAGCCTCAAAACGGAGACCCATGTGGGTATTAATTGTCCAAAAGTGATGCGATAGAAATTGTGTACTAGTATTTCGTCATTGACCGTGACTGGGAGACTATCAAAGCCTCACTGAGTACGCCGTAAAAAGGCAATGAGACGAGAAACGAAGAGTGCATACAGTCAGCACGTTTGCTGGGAAATTCTTAATATTTACCCCCCCCCCAAAAAAAAAAAAAAAAAAAAATTAAAAAAAATAATACAGAGAACTGAGAAAATAATAGTCATAAAATAGATTAAACGTAGTTTGTTTAGATGTCTGAAGATCATCGTCGCAATCCAGGGGATTATTTTATCGTCAACGCTGCTTGTACACAAGTTATTTTCCGAAAAACGCATCTCTTTATTGATTTTAGATTGTTTCCGTAAAAAAGTTTGAGCAATATTTTTAAAATCTTTCAGTTGTAATCATACATAACTACTTTTTTTTTTACTAGAATGATTATGTGTACTAGGAACTGAAAAATGGCGAGTGAATAAAGTTATATTTTTCAATATTCATTTTGTATTTTAGAGACTAGTTTAGAGCAAGTTTTTATTTATTTCTGCTTTGAAATGCAAGGTAGTTTTTCACCAGGCAATATAGATTCTGAAATTAGACTACGACGTCGTAATGAATTTTGACTGCCAATGCGGCGCAAAGAATATTTATCAAATTGTTGAGGATCTCGAGAGAACTTTTTCTCGTTCAAGGAACTGCTTAACGATCATCACGGAAGAAGGTTCAGAACTTTAATGAATTTATTGGATTTTTCGACAAATTGTTTCACTGGGATAACAGCAATGGAACTAACTGACAGGAACTGAACTAACTGACCAGTACGTATTAAACACGACCAAACATCAACGGTTCTAAATTAGGTGCAGAATGACTGTTAGAAACATTTCACATTCACTTTACTTTTCAACAACACAATGCGCGAAGTTGCATGGAAGGAGTATGTCACAATTTGCCTTCTAAAAACAAAAAATAACTTTTCAATTCATGTTTTGATTTGTTTATTAAGTATTTAAGACATACGAAGCCAGAAAAAAAAAAGGCATTGCGACATATCTGCCAATATTCCAGGCTAATTATGTACATGTATGCAACCTGGAATAAGCTAATATTGCCGACGACTAAAATAAATTTTCCCATATATATTTTTTTTAATCTTGATAATATTTTGCTTCATTTTCATAACGTGAAAGAAGCAGATTAGTAACATCTCAACAGTTTCAGAACAACATTTGTAGCTAGTAGGGATAAGGAAATGTTACCACTACCTACGTATTTGAAGTTAACAAATAACAAACAAAATACATGAAAAACATTGTAATACTAAGCAACTTGTAATAATTATAATTTCGACCGGATGTTTTGGCCTTGAGGTGACCAACGCAGAAAATTTTACATGTTGGTGGTCTTAAAGCCTGATGCTAGGAAAAGCATTTTAGATAAATTATTTTCTTGTGTCAAAAGAATTTGAATCGCTTGAAATATATCGTGCCAATGCCAATTACATGTACTTGGCATTAAGCGCATCAAGATGTTATTACAAATTAATTTGCTAATGCTTGACAAAATCTACATGTAATATATTGAGTTAATGTCATAGACGGCGAGGCGATTACATTTCAAAGAATAATTTCAAAGGGCAACTACTCTAAATTAATTCTTTTTTTTATACAGAACGGCTTTATTTATTAAACAATATGAATAATCTAGATAAGTAGACGAATCATCGGCCATATTACCGAATATAAATCATATAGAAATATATACACTATCAGCAATCATGTTTTAACCAGTAAAAGTGTGACATTTTAGTCTGAGAGAAAACAATTGCCAATAGAAGATTTGCAATTTATAAGGCAATGTTTAATTAAGGAAAACCCTGTGCATATCATTGCAAGATTAAATAAAACAGTAGCAAGGTCATCATTGTCTACGCCACAGCTTTTGTCGATGATTGCATTGTGTGTAATCTTCGATTTTGAGCGATGAAATCCTTAAAAGACATTTGGCTTAATCATGTCATCTCCAGAAATCCCACATGATTTTGCAGTTTTTCATAACGAGCCATTAATCATAATTAATTTGTTCCAGGAGGTGTCTTATCAGGGGTTAATGTTACAAATAAATCCCAATCAAGAGGTCATCTTGTCCGTTTAAAAAAAACCTGGCATATAAACAAATTATTAACTGCACTATATTCAGGCATGTAAGGATTATGCTTTCACTGAAAGTCTGTGATGGAAGTCATCTTATCATATTATTGTCTACTGGAGTTGAGGCATAAAAGTATAGCAGGGGTCTCTCGATGTGGCAAAGAAAATTCACTTTCAACATCGATTTGTTAAAACGCTTTCCGTACTATACTCTTTTACAGCTATAGAATTGCTTAAATGCGAATCAAAACAAATCAGACAAATTCAGGGTATGTAAATCTATAGTTAGTCAATAAATGAGTTTCTACCTGTGAAATCGGCAGGGAAGGGGCTATCTGCTAATTTGTTTTCCTATATTAAAACATATGTAAATACAATCAAAATCGATAAAATCAATATGAATTGTTTTGATTTAAAAATGTATCATAATGAGATTTTTCTATCTGATATGAATTATTCAATGCTACCATTGTGCTAGTATATAGAACCATCTTAACAAGACCTTGGGCTTTCCGTTGGACGAAGCTATCTATTTCTTGCCTCAAAACACGTTAAAAACGACACGGTTTCAAGCGAAATATGCACCAATTGCGTAGTCTTAGCTCAAAAGCCTGACAAATTTTGTTGATTTCAAAGAGCCATGCCTGAGCGTCCAGCAATGAAATGGACAGGCCTACGTCACATTGTTGTTGACACATTTACCCAAAGTTCAAGCTCTTGTTAAAATGGTTCTACATCTATGCTGCGATCGTTGAAGTATATGTTTATAGTAAAAAAAATTCGTATTTAACAACAGTTACAACTTTTCACATTTTAAACAATAACATTTGTTTTACTTACAATTTGTTCATTTAATTACTTACTGCTTGTATTTTGAAAATTGCTGTACAAGGTTTTAAAGATATGAAACATACAAATCTTGCTTGCCACCTTATTTACTCGAATTTATTATGATTTTTCACTTATACTAAAAGACCGCCATTTTTGTTATGCAGCATGACATCAATGCCTTCATCTGTTCATTTTATAATTTTCATTTTTCGTAGGGCAATAATGCTCAACTGCAAAATAAATTTCTATTTCATTATCTCAAATAATTTTTGTAATCTGCTTGAAGCTGACAATACAAGGTTGAATGGCGAATGATTCATTCCGTCTAAATATAACAATAAATGACTTTCACGATGTACATGTACATGAATATAATCTTTTCGAGTACATTGTATATAATTTCATGAATCCGAAATTAGATTCCACGTACCATTTCCGTTTTTTAAATATATCTCTTCGTACGATAATTGAAACAAACTAGCGGATATTAAACGAATCCCCCAATTTATAGCCTAGTCCCCGGCAATGGTAATGTCACTGGTCTGGAAATTAAATTTTTTATTCTTTATGATGATTTTTCTGTGCATGCTAATTGACTTTTCTTATTGGACCGAAATCAATATTATACAAGATTTCAAGCCTGTGGCAAATTGTCTAAAGACCCACATGAGTCCTGCGTTGTCTTAATTCCCTAAGAGGATTGTTTACCGTTAGAATAACTAACTGTTTTGAAAATCAGTTTAAGCCAACTTTAAGGCATGACACGCGAGTGTCATGTGAAAAATTTGATTGAAAAAGATATCTAATAATCAGAGAATAAGATGCCACTTATATTATGATATATAATAGTTGGTTTTGTTAGCATCTGTACACAAGATGCTTATTTTCAGCACAGTGCTTCAACTGCAAAAAAAAACAAAACAAAAAAACAAACAAACAAAATCCAACAACAACAAACAAACAAAACAATAAACAACAAAAAAGATTGCAGATCCAAATTATTTTAAAATATTCGCAAGTTAAAATGACAGAAAGTCATCATAATAATTATATTTCCCAACCTTTTAAAATCACTTTTTTTCCGAAAATTGTTAGTAATTGTTTTCATATATGGGTATTTTCAAGAAAAACACGTATAGAAGAAATTAATTTTTTAAGTGCAGGTTGAAGCATACCTATAATAAATTATGGTTTACTTTCAAAATTTAAAATATAAGAAGAACATTTGATGTTCAAGTTGCATAATGTTTAATTTATTAATAATTCGGTTTAAATACAGGAATCCTTCGTACCATGTCCGATTAGAAATTGCACCCATTCATTGTACCCACGACTGAAACACTCCTTAAATTGAATATATTATAGGATTTAAGGCTGTCATAAAGTTTGATTCATTCGATTTCTCCATGCATTTCTGTATTCGATGCTTTATGCTACGTTAACACTATCATGATTCGCGGTTTTAATTGTAATAATCGTATCAATTCTAACCAGATTTTAAAAGGTCTGTCGTGGCAATCGTGTTTATTGTTATTATAAGTGATCACCATTTGTGTTCATTGTATGAGATCGCATTGTATCGATAAAAAGCGCAGCATGTCGCATTCAATCGTTTTCCCTAATCGTGACGATCTGGATCAATCTTGGACTGGAGGAGACAAACAGCAGCACGATGCCCTGCGTTCATGTGCGATGTGTCAATATTATCAGCCGGGCAATATTAATTTGTTCATCTGGTCCAACCGTAGCTCAAATCGTTATTGCTTTCCATCAGTAAGATAATCGCGCATCATTGTCATACCCTATCGCAACATAGCGCATCGGTCATTTCAACTCGCATCACCTCGTACCTAAGCCTTAAACTCCAGCGAAGTTCCACGATCAGCTACGATTTGTCAATTGTGCTATTTGTGACAAATCGCACGACAGTGGGAACCTGGCATTAGCAATGTAAATATTTTTGAAAGTTAAAAGTAGCAAGAAATTAACGTATAATAGAAAAATCCCGATATATGATGTGAACAAAGATATATCGCAAACGCGTAAAAGGGAAAGAGCAAGGGGAACATTGCTTGACTTTTTTTTGGGGGGGGGGGGGGTGTGGAGGTTCAAGTCGCAAGTCGAGAAATATAAATATATGGATAACAAATTACTTGACCACAGGATTATTTAGTTTTTCGAAAATGAATATTAACATAGAACCATTTTAACAAGAGCTTAGACATTTAGTAGGCTGTACATATCTATTTCTTGCGTCAAAACAAGTTAAAATGACGCGGTTTCAAGCGAAATATGCACCGAAAACATAGTAATAGCTCAAAAGCCAGACAAATATTGTTCAATTCAAAGAGACTTGGCCGAATGTCCAGCAATGAAATAGACAGGCCTACGTCACAATGCTATTTGACAAAACTACCCAAAGTTTTAGCTTTTGTTAAAATGGTTCTATCTTGAACTATGACCCGATTAGCAGATAGGGTGATTATCTATTTACTGAAGAGAACGACACAAGTACGAAACATATGATTCCGGTCTCTGTTGGTTCATCCCCGACAATATTCAGGAAACTCGATTATAGAAGGTGTTTATTTCAAAATTGTGTCATAAAGCAAACGTAGTTAATGAATCATACACAATCGACTTCTAGTATAATTGCAAGCCATTTTAAATAAGTGTGATCAACTTAGTTTAGATTTTATGACCATATATATATATATATGCCCTCTGTCTGAACTTTAAAGAGCGTTTGCCATTTTTAACCGGATTTTCCAACGGAAAAATCCGGTTATTAAAATGGTGAAAATGGCGGGCGGCTGCCAAAAGGGTACCCTCATTGAACGGATAACTCCTCCTACAGTTTTCAAGATAGGAAGTTGTTCTTTTGCAGATCAATTGTACTTATATTAGAGGTGTGCATATTGCTAGGATTTTGATTTCCGATAATTAATCATAAAAATACCAGCTTTTGAACTCATTTTTTGGCAAAATATTGCATATAGTGTACCCTCATTGTACGGATAACTCCTCCTACAGTTTTCAAGATAGGAAGTTGTTCTTTTGCAGAGTAATTGTACATATATCAGAGGTGTGAATATTGCTAGAATTTTGATTTCTGATTATTTATGAAAAAAATACTAGCTTTTGAACTTAGTCATTTTTTGGCAAAATGTTGCATATAGGGTACTCCACTTCACTGGATACGGGTTGACATGGATTATAGATACAGTTCACATAAAAGAAAACCCGGTTTGCTGTCACATTGACAGCTTTTCACTTGTTTAGAATGTTTGTGGGTGTACAAATGTTTTGCTTTTTATCGGGTAGTTTTTTTTTTACACGAATAGTATGAAAAATAAATAGTGTCGCTCTTATTTAAGTATTGAATTGTTAAATTGAAGCCTTTATTTTACAACCATTTTAACAAGGCCTTGGACTTTCAGAATGTAATCATCTATTTCTTGCTTCCAAACAAGTTAAAAATGATTTCAAGCGAAGTATACATGTACACCGATTGCGTTGTCTTAACTCAAAACCCAGACAGATCGTGTTGATTTCAGAGAGCTATGACTGAATGGTCACCAATGAAATAGACAGGCCTACGTCACAATGATGATTGAAACAACTACCCAAAATCCAAGCTCTTGTCATGTCATAGGCGTTAGGCCAGTAACCGAAAGGTCACTGTTTCAAACCCCACTGTGGTCACTTGATGTTGTGCACTTAGACAACGCACTTTATTTACCATGTCTCAGTCCATCCGGCTGAAATTGGGTACCGGCTTACGCATATACATGTATATAAGGCCGGTGCTTATCCCAGGTTTCCATGGTGCTAAGTGGATGAGAGTTGTTGACTCTTTCTAGATGGGACACCAGTCCATCGCAGATTAACCGCCCAGATGGCACGGAACAGGCTTTGTATAACTAACTTGTAAAGGTTTCAAAGTATAATTCTTCCAATTCTCCTGACTTGTATGTACATGTAATGTTCACATCAAATGTACATTAATGTGCTGTCCGTCTTACGAATACTGACAAAAATGATAGTTATATCTTAAACGGCATTGATACACAAACGCCTCATAACGTAAGAATATTTGTGAAAACCAGCCCCTTCCCCCATTTTAATCTATACTATATATAGGCAATTAAGCAGGTAAGAATCTGTTTCCAGGACTCATTCCTACTTGAACTGTTTGGGGAAGCCCAAGAAGGAAAAAAATAATGCCTGGCTCCCTAATTGTAAGCAGCCGTGGCATATATCGCCAATAAATAATCATTATGAGGTAATGTTTGTATAGCTATTCTTATTATTCCTATGATTTAGGCATCTCTGATAATAGGATTTAACCATTTAAGGTTAAATCAATGAATCGAAGGGCCGGTAAGCTTGTTTCAAGTTTCATATGGGTCTTATCCTGATTTTAGTATTATCAGTGTCATAAGGCGCCTTGGCCTTTCGGATATTAGTTAAACACAACCAAATCTGTGACGTCATACTCAAGTTCGTCTGTCTTTTTGAAGAAAAAACACCCCTCCCTTCCAAACCCATGTATTACTCTCTTCTCATTATATCGCGGGTTCCGTTGTATTGCGGTATGTTCCAAAAAATAGGATTCCCTTTTTTCCGCGATTTTCCACAAGGAGTTCAGTGCAAAGAAGGTTGTCAAATATTATCGGCAAATAAAATTTTTCTCACAAATAATATTTTTTCCGGAGAGAAAGCAAGTTCAAAAGTCCACAATTTATCTGATGAAAAAAACTTAATGAAAAGCATAATAGAAATCAATGTATATTTCATTCCCTAACAAGTTCAAGTGACTTTGCTTTTATGAAGAATCATATTTAATTTTTAAACAAGTGAAAAGCTGTCAATGTGACAGCAAACCTGGTTTTCTTTTATGTGAACTGTATCCATAATCCATGTCAACCCTGAATTGATAAACACTACCTACCGTATCCCGTGAAATGGAGTACCCATAATTATGCAATAATTTGCCTAAAAATGACTAAGTTCAGAATCTGGTATTTTTTCATAAATTATCAGAAATCAAAATCCTAGCAATATGCACACCTCTGATATATGTATAATTGATCTGCAAAAGGACAATTTCCTATCTGGAAAACTGTAGGAGGAGTTATCTGTACAATGAGGGTTCCCTATATGCAACATTTTGCCAAAAAATGAGTAAGTTCAAAAGCTGGAATTTTTTTCATTAATTATCAGAAATCAAAATCCTATAGCTAGCAATATGCACACCTCTAATATATGTACTATTGATCTGCAAAAGAACAACTTCTTGTCCTGAAAACCGTAGGAGGAGTTATCCGTACAATGAGGGTACCATATGGCAGCCGCCCGCCCGCCATTTTAATAACCGGATTTTTCCAAAACCCAGTTTTAAAAAAAACTGCTTGTTATAACTGAACCAGGCTTCCAGATTTCTAATGCCGCGATACAATGGAACTCTCTAATTTTGAAGGTGAATAAGACTTGTGATTTAAAAATAGCACAGAAAATAAACTACGTAAGTTAGGAAATTGATGTTCCTCAGAAATGCTAGTCTAATACAAACTTTTTCGAACAGCACTAATGACATGTGAAAATGATAATGGAATTTATCCCTAAGGATAAATTCATTTATACAAGAAGCAGCGGCTTGATTCCAATCTTAAACCCATTCATTTTGTTTTTAATCATGTTCGGTTATTTTTAACCGGGTTTGTAAACTCAAATGTATTCGGGTTCAGCACCCTTAAATCCTTGATTTAAAAATAGTACACACAAAATAAACCACGTAAGTTGGGAAATTGATGTTCCTCAGAAAAGCTAGTCTAATACAAGCTTTTTGTACAGCACTTATGACATGTGAAAATGATAATGGAATTTATCCCTAAGGATAAATTCATTTATACAAGAAGCAGCAGACTTGATTAGCTCCAATCTTAAACCCTTTCATTTTGTTTTTAATCCTGGTCGGTTATTACTAACCGGGTTTGTAAACTCAAATATAATCGGGTTCAGCATCCTTTTTATTTCAATTGGTGAAACAATAAGCGTCAACTGTAAAATTTTGAAGAAGAAATCCAACTAATCACCGACAATCTTAAGTCATCGAAGGATACCATTCAGGCTAAGTATGAGTTAAACTACTGTACGTATCATTTCATACCTATTTTGCGATTTAAGCCACATTTCAGCAAATTCTTGGACATTTTCAAATCACGATGTGTACATTCCCACGCGGGTCGTGCACGTGCACCATACTATTGATATTTGATTAAAAATCTCAATATAAATTAAGGATTTTATAGCCTGTCCCGGGTTGTCGCTTCTATCTATTCTTGATAATAGTTAATCCAAATAAATACCCGTCAACCAAGTAGTAAAAAATAACCAAAAAACAAAAATTCATCTGTTTTAACCCGGATAATTTTCCTTTCTCTTTTTTCTTTTCATTATGTGAATAGTTGTAGTTTTGTGCAAAGGTATTCATTGATTACCAAGATAATTGCAAAGCGATGGAGGCGGAATCTTAGGACGGAGCATAATAATACCTCCTTTTTACAATTAAATATCAGGAATGTTACTTTAATAAACAAGCATTCTGAGAGTATTGCATAAGCAATACACGTCCCCTACCGGTTTGTGGAAATTGTGAAAACAATGCACTGTTATGCAGAATATCGAACCCGAACATTAAAAAATTGGAATATAAAAAATTAATTTTCCAGAAAATATGTCAACCAGACGCTACAAATATGTAAACTTGATCTGTAGTTTGATATTTGGAAGCTCTTCAGCAAATTTCATATTATTCCTCAAACGCATAAAGAAAAAAGTGTGGAAAACTGAAGTGGGACAGACAGACCGACAGACAGACGGACGGACTGACGGACGCAGAAGAAAGCTATAGTTCCCTCCGGTGAAAACCGGTAGGGGACTAATAAACATTAAATGAGGTTCACTCATAAAAGTACAATTTATCAAACAAGGTGCACTATAGTACAATAAACGCATATGTGTGTACTTAATCATTAAAAGCCAACTTAGTGTGTTATACAACATTGTAGTACGATACCAAATATAAAATCCCGTAGCACTCTCGCCAGGCTTCCATGTGTAAGGAAACGGACGCCTGCACGGAGATCGCTCAATGACCCCATGACCGCAACTCAGACGGCTCGCAATGACCCCATGATCGCAACTCAAACGGGTTTGGACAACGCCACTACTAGCATCCTGACTAGCGCTGCCACTGGGTTCCCAACATTCTCCAGTGTCCTCAGCCTAACGCATAATTTGAGGCTGCCACTTCAGCACCACAGATGGTTCCAGCACCAATGACCATTTCCCCATTGATAACTCAAGATCTCAACTGTTCCCAGGGCCTGCTGAAAGCTTGGGATTAGGTGGTCAACTGTTCCCAGGGTCCACCTAACCTAGCCATTAACCCACTTTAATCATATACATATATGATACATTATTGTTTATGCATTTGATAACATTGACTATTTTCAATAATTGACATTAACTATTGATTGCATGCATTATTGTGATTATTAGATTGCTTGAACATTGTTTGCATTGATTATCATGATTGATTGACATTGATTGAACACTTGATTTTGTTTATTGTACAGCCATATACCTGCTCACCAAGTGGGTGGCAGGTCGGTTGTTAAACTATTGGTAGATTTTGTAAAATAAATAAGCCATGACCAAAAATCGCCAATTGGTGTTCTGCTGTTGTCTTTTATTACTTGGTATATCTTTTTTATGGAAAAAAATAAGTACCGCGTTAGTATGAAACACCAGTATAAATCTCTTTTGTAGTAAAACTGTACTAAACTTTTGCTTTACCTGTTTCCGCTGCTGTCTCGAGTTTTTTCTCGTTATAATTTCAGTGATATATTTATTTGTCCATCCAACATTCCATCATCCCAATCGTCACGGCTGTAAACAAGATTACCAGGAATGGGAGCTGTCCAGGTGTGTATTTGGCTCACCAATAGTGCGCAACTGTGTCCTATTTGATTTTGTATTTATTTAAACATTTTAATCTATACTAGGTGATCAAGCAGGTAAGCATCTGTTCGCAGGGCTCATCATTCCTGCTTGTATTGTTTTGGAGTGCACATCAAGGCAAAAATTGATGCCCGGCTCCCTTATTGTAAACATAACTACAATGTATCTTAAATTATTTCGTGCCAAATTATAATGTGTAAAATGAAAAAAAAAATTCTTCAAACGAAAACGTTTTTTAACCTGAACAGTTGTGGATATTATGGATCGAAATTTGAAATTAATTAAAGGGTTATGTTCCATTACACATATCCCATTACAAATATTGTAAAATATTAAAACTATTGAATATCTTGATGCAGGAAACATTGATCGAATGAGAGCTTTAGGTTGAAGCTTATCTATTTGACAGATAAAAAAATCTGCCGGGAATAAACGTAAAAAATATCAAACGGAAATCTGTTTTTATGTTATAAATATAAAACAAGTTGTTCAAGAAGCACTCCCGATCATGGTTATAAGAAAAAATATTAATATATATGCATAGAGAAGGGGAAAAGGGGGAAATAAAGAATTGTCTTCATAATATTTATCATGGGATAAATAGGAAATGATTGATTGAATCTGCTGAAATCTATTGAAATTCTCCATTGCATGAATAATTCATCAATGTTGAGACGCACCAAATGATATTAGATTATGATAACAGGATTTGAAATATGAAAACATGAAAAAATCACATGCTTTTCCAGCATGTTAAATGAAACTATTTGATAAAAAAATCAACATTAATTTAATTTGTTAAGATCAAACTCTGAATTCCGTTTTGAAGTTAGTTTGAGTAAGTTTTAATTGAAGAACAGCTTTAAATAATAATTTTGTATTCTAGTATTGAAAAAAAAGTTGCATTTAGTATTTTGTATGTATTAACCAGTTGCCGATTAAACCAAAAAATCCTAACAAACAAAAAAAGTTTTATAAAACCCAATCTTATTATTAAAGCTGGGCAGATAAAATAGTTTGTTAAGAGCCTGTAAGTGTGCCTAGATGCTTCAAGGACATAAATTGAATAAAGTACATTCTTTGAATTTTTCATTGTCACATAATCATACATTTATTTACTTATCTTCATTATTTTAAAATACTAACATTTACAAGGGAACAAATAGATCATCTTAACAATTGATAATTTTTTCACCTAACTTATACCATTTTAAGGGAAATATAAGAGGGAAAATAAAAATCTCCAAGAATAATTAAAACAATACAGATAAAATGAAGGATGCTTTTGAGGAGGGGGGGGGGGCTGTCTGAATGTTTTAGTGCAGTACTCCCTACGCATATGGGATATATGGTGAGAGTGCAATTTCCTGTTGTGCCTTATTACATCATTTGTGCATTTAGAATATCTTGACATTGGACCGCTGGATAAGCATGGCCTGCTGATTTTTTTGTATAAGAAACTAATAGCATTACTTACATTCATCAGACGATTCTTTCAGTTATATTTCCTTAGGTCTTGTCGGTAGGGGAATTTTCTGAGTCGCATTTTTGCAAAAGATTAACATATGCTGTATGGTTTTTAAACTGTCACCCAAAGCTACAAGAGAGTTTTACCATTACAGCTCATGAGAAAAATAAGCATTATTCTGGAAACGTAATAACCCCCTGATGTACTTTCAGGGACCGACGTGACACAAATAGTAAAGAGGGAAACTTTCCACTGCCAGCTTCAACTAATAGTGACACTCAATGAAGGATGCAGGTCTTTTCGGAATAGGTAACTCAATCGGTGCTAAGCCGTCGATTTATTTCGTTGATACTGACGTCTTTCGTGGGAAATTTTCGGTAACGCAATTAAAGTTTAGACAATTTAGTCTCTAAATTAGTAAAGAGTGTGAAATTGTATCGATGTTGCATAACTGCCGTAATGAAGACAAACGAACTTCCTATTTTTTTTCAAAAAAAAACCCTGAAAAAATTCTACTAGTAGCGTGTTAACGTTGTTAAATTGTCTGATTAAAAGACATGAATGAATTTACGCTCTTATATTATGAAACTGGCATGTCGTCGACGAAATCAAATTTATTTCCAATGAAAAAATCTTATTTATCGAACCAAAAAACAATAAATAGGAAATAATGATTGATTGTTTGTTTATTTTTTATTTTTTTGTTTCGTGTAAGATTTTTTATTCATGGACAGACTGTTGACGCACATCAACATCGTATTTCACTGGTTGAACACACTAAACTAAACAACGATTTTTGTCGGCCTCATTACACCGACCATCGAGTCGAGGCCTTTCTTTACAACGAGAGAGCGTACTATAAAGGACAATGCTTTTTATTTTCTCTAGGAGCTTTACAGCACTCTTAATCTCTTTGTATTACATGTATATAAAAGGGAGAGTCTTGTATGTATAAGAGTATTATTTCAATCTTATGCGATAAATCTGTAACCAGGTAATATGTATGTTTTTAAGAGTATTAGTTCAATCTTATGCGATAAATCCGTATCGAGGCGATCTTCAAACCATCTTTGAAAGTTTCAATCTTATGCGATAAATCTGTAATGAGGCGATCTTTAAACCATCATTGAAAAAACATTCACCGTAGGGCATACCTGAAAACTTGGTCAGTCTTCGTTTGGTCTCGACGTAGGGACAAGTCTGCACATTTTGGCTTTAAAAAACAGCTATTTTCGCTATGTATCAGCAACCTACACAGCCCGAGAATTGCCATTGCCTGATTTAATTTTTACTAAATTTGTGATTGCACGATCCAGCACAAAAGACAAGAAATACTTTCAAACAAATACTACACGAATTCACAAACTCACGTATTCCTTTCGGGGATATTTGTGAAACAACTTGTGGCTGAAGTTCTGTATACACGGAACCCTACTCTCCAGTCTGCTGGAGGTTTAATGCTGTCCCCAACGCATGGTCAACTCTAATTTACATTGCCCAATTCTGGACAAGGAAACGCATTTGGGACCCTACTGCGTTTGTAAATTAATGGAGAATCTGCGGTTACGCAAAATGGCAAAAATACTGAAATAAAATACATTGAAAATTTATGACTATGTTCTTGGATCGTCTTTTCATTCAACTCAAATTAGCAAAAATCACTCCTTACAAGGAAAGGATCAGCGGAATACACGCATGCTGTATGAAGTTTGTATATTCATGAAACCTAGCTACCTGGAACAAAGTCTGTTGTAAATCAATGCCACCAGCTCAACCAAATACAATTTTAGACTTGAGCTCATCACTGAGACAGCAAAACTTCTAACTGTAAATGACATCAACAGAAATCACATAAAATCAACAAGACCAAAGAAAACCACAAAATCATACGATTTCAAAAGCTTCGTTGACAATTTAAGACCACACCGAACTTTAGACTCCGCTTTTTAAGTCCACGCATACAACCATATGCTATTGATAACGTCAAGCCAGGTTTCAGAGTATGCTGCAACTTTGTCTTCGCTCATGTTTATAGCTTCATCGGAAGAATAAGGTATAAACCCATGTATTCGTAATCGGTTTGAGGCATGCAAAAAAAAACTTTGCTGACAAATATTTTTAAAGAACGTGAAATCATATATATAATTCCGTCCTCAGTAGACATTTCCAGTTAAATGTATACACCAGCTATAGGCGGTAACATTGCGCCGGAGCAGCCTATCAATGCCTTGAGTTCTACACGCGACTTCTATCAATATCGGGAAAACTACTAAAGGATAGATGCCGAAGGTATTAGCACAGCTGGCTAACAGACGTTTGGTCTTGCGAAGTTTGTGCTAAGAACTGTGGATCTTCATTGAAGTGTTATTTTTAAATATCGGATGTTTTACGCACAGGGCGATATTAAAATGTTTTCAGGGGCTCATATTTGTTAAGGGAAATCTGAAGATGAATCAGTGTGCTTTTTTTAACATTTAATTAGACTAAAAAAGCGGAACATTCTCAATCTGTTTCGTTAGAAACTGATCGTTATTTTTAACGATAGTGATGGTATTTACATTTTCCAAGAATCATACGTGAAATTCAAAGGGTTACAATCCGGATTTTTATGTTTGTGGATTTACAATGAATTTAACATATAGCTATCAATTCACGGATTTATCCGAAGTGGAGAAGGTCGAAACTACCATGAAAATAATGAACACGACAGTGGGGACCGGAAGCGGAAATATGTCCGACAAAGGTCTTCCTCGGGAAATGACATTTAACGACGACAATGTCATGTCTGTGATAGCATATGCCTGTCTCTTTCTGTTTGCAGCATCTGGAAATTTAACCGTTTTGGTGACTTTGTTAAAAAGTCGGCGGTACAAATCAAGAGTGAATACTTTTATAATGCACCTGTCCATTGCAGATTTGATTGTGGCGTTTATTATGTTACCACTGGAGACTGCATGGCATGTTACAGTCGCATGGGAAGCAGGGGACGCCGCGTGCCGTATTCTCATGTTTTTTCGCGCCCTTGGATTTTATTTGTCTTCATTTGTGTTGGTGGCTATTAGCTTGGACCGTTACTTTTCCATTGTTCATCCCTTAAGCATACACGATGCAGACAGAAGAGGAAAAATAATGCTCACAATGGCCTGGTTACTGAGTATCATTGCTAGTCTGCCCCAGGTAAGCCAGCCCAATTCGTTAATTACATTCCAACGTCTTAATCTGACATTTTAATTAATAATGAACCAGTTCTAAAGGATCCAATAATGAACTCTCGGGCTAATCCGTTCCATTACTTTTTACATGAGATGTATTCTTAGCATTTTGATCGCATTCCTATTCTGATTATCCATTACTGGATAAATGTATATTTTTCTGTAAACTATTGAAAGTCTAAAGCATATGAACGCTAAAAGAGTGAAAACATTAGTTACTGCATCTATTAAGTCCAAGTACACCTAACATGTATTGCGTCATATTAGTTGTGCTGGCTGGACAAGTTTTTGATAGCTAGATTGACGGGTTTTACATCCCTTCAAAAAATATTTAAACTTTTTAAGACACTTCAAAGTGAAGAGTTAATAAAAGTGTCAGTAAAACATCGCCTTTCGCTATTCTACTTTTTTGACAGCTATGAATACATGCATCTGAATTAGTTTGAAGATTCAAATCACATAGATATATTGCAATTCAATGCTACACTTACACTTTCGAAAGCACGCAATCGTTTTTGTCTTGTCAAATAAGCGATACATATGATTGAAGGATAAATTATGGAACAGTTTCCTTTCGTGTTTCAATATTTGCATATTTTAATTGATTTTTATCTTTTAGTGAAATATTTGCATTTTTTGTTGCATTTAATTTCGTGTTAACATGTACATATATTTGTGTATACATAATTCATCACTATATAGTAAAAGAACGTTAAAACACTTCCTTTTCATAATGACCAAAGTGATTTTTTAATTTAATTAAGCATTAAACATTATTACTTTTTAAAAAAAAAAAAAACCCTGTCTTTTTGCTTTAAAAGACGAGAGAAAAACCACTTACTTATGATTTCCATGTTTACTGCACTTCATTTATTGTAAGACTTTTATAATCTAATAGTTATTTGATGTGAAATACAAATTAAATTGCCGAACCCCTCCATTTTATTTGCAAGGTTAGATTACGTGTACTTCAATTAATTCAATTTTAATTCTGAATCTATCGTACCAGAATTACATTTGTTATTGAAGTCTGTATGCTTGCGTTCTGCATAGCCTGGTAAAAACATTTCTTTCTATAAACAAAATTATCTGTCAAGTGAATGGAAACGCATCATCCAATACAGTGCAATGACTAGTCGAAGAAGGTTAGAGCTATTATGAAAATTCTATAATTGTTCTAAAATATCCGGGTAACAGAATAGTTTTTTTTTTCAAGAGCAATTAAAATATCGTTTGTTGAATCATACATCGTTAAGAGGCCATGGTCATCATCATGGGATTCTGTAATTAACATTAATTGAAACGAGCAACATAAACTGACCTTCATCATCTTATCGTTAAACCGTCACGCGTTTCCGACAAATTAATCAATTACATAGAGAACTGGAGATCACAATTACGAGACCTTAGGTCGTATGCTCTGTTATTAAGTTTCCTTAAGGTCTGAGCTAAGTCATCTTAGCTTTAAAACAGTACACGCTTCTTTTTGAAAACGGTAAAAAAACCGTAGTCTTAATTCAAGTTGAAGATAGCGATTATTACTGAGTATGCTACACTCGAGATACTAGTATTGAGACTGGCAAGGAAAAATTAACATTCTAAGAATCTTTTATATATTCAAAAACTATTTGCTAGATGCTTTTTCATGTTGTTTTAAACAATAACTTTAATCCTTTTAATACTATGGAATACCCCTTTATAGTATAATATAATTCACTTCGAATCAAAATGCTTTTGGAAGTCCGTTGATGCAATTACAGAAAAAACTAATATTCTGTAAAAAGCTGTTTCTGGTATCGACCCTGAAAGTACATTTCGGTGCGTCAGACTTTGGGTTCTGCAATAACTTCGCGCTGCTGGAAAGTGCACTTGAAATTTTTAAAAGAAGAGATATTCCACAAAGCAGGTCGTGTATGCGCATTTGAGAAATAAACCTGGTGAGTTTCCAGTATATTCTGTGTAACTTATGCAACTGTTTTATGAGCACAAATGTTAAAATCATAAATAACAAGCATGAAACATACTGACTTTTTGATTTAATGTATTTTCAAATATGCCAATAGCAAAGGCGTATAAACTTTATTGACGATAAATGTCGATGCTGCTTTTACAATGATGGAGCCAGTAGGCATTTTGACTGTATTGCTCGCTAAAAATTACTTAAAGATACTTGAAATTGTCAACTTTAAATACATATTTTGCCAATCTTTTACGAATCATATGTCAGAACAGCACAATGACTCTGAAAATAGGCGAAAAAAAATGGTAAAACCAGAGTTTCTCTTGCCTACATATGTCATGCAGCCTGTTTTCTATTACATTGTTCCTACCGACTGGATTTTAATCAGGAGAGTCACACTGTTAACTTTTGCAAAACAGACTTACTTAAAGAACCTTAACACAACCCGCGACATTTATATAAGATATAGGATTCACGCATCTCACCATATTTTGAAAACGCAGAAGAATTTCATGGGGTTTTTTTGCGTTCATAATCATATTATAAACACAATTCAAAACAAGACATTTACTGTACGTATTAAATTGCGCATTCTAACATCAGTGCGTAGAATTTTTGAGAGTTCTACGACTTGACATCAGGTTTGCTATATTTGCAATACAGACCGTACAGGACTAACCGACATAGGTTCGTCTGTTATATCACTTTCTACATATTGTTTTAAATAAAGAAGAAAAAAACCCACAAACTAACAAACTACTGAGCACTTCTGATGTGACAGTCGAAGTAGTGAATAGTAGAACAGACAGTTTGACACGAAAAATCAACAGAATTAGTCGACGTTTCATGACACGAATTTTAACTACATTTGAGACATCATCTGAAGATTGTTTACAACTGAGAGGTGAATCAACTAACAAATTTGGAGGGAGGGAGGGTTAACCTTTGTAGACAACTGACGAACTTGCTAAAGCCGTAACACGTTCAGGTTGTTTTCAACAAACATCCCATAGTCCGAAGACATGGATGATACTTAAACGGAGGCAAGACAACACGATATCTTAAATGCCAAAATTGAGAGGCTAAACTTCCATTAAATCTAATTAATTCGTTAAAAGAACATTGATTTTGTCGCAACTGACTTTTGCTTTGGAATAGCCACTGTAACTAGCTAGTATTACATAGTTTCAAAGGTGTGTCAGGCAAAGGAGCACGTCTTTCCCCACACTTACTTTCAACACCAATGTTTATTTTGCGTGGGTGGTTAGTTTTATCAGTAACTGTAATCTTTTATTTTGTTGGGTTATTTTGTTTTTATGGGGGTTGGTGCTGTTTTATTATAGTGTTTGGTTGGGTTTTTTCTTGTCATCAGGTCAACATATGTTGAAATCTCACTGGATCGCAAGTAAAATGGAATGACATGAATGCAGCTATGGGGGCCGGTTAAGTGATTTAGATTGCAGTTAAGCTGATGAATGAAGAGAGTAATAGCTTTAGAAAAAAAACAAGACAATGAAATTGAAAGATGTTAATACAAACATTTCTATTTTGAATAAAACTTTACGTCATGTCAGGAGCTGCCAAGAGTTGCGATACACTGTAATCCCTTGCGTTTTAATAACTCTTTTTTTTATTCATTTCCCCCAAGCCACCTGTTGATGAGATATGCTGTATTCTGTTTTAGATCATTGTATCTTGATATCAATTTATTCCATGACTTAATGTTCCAGGTATCTCTAGTTTTATCTCGATGCTTGGCACCCCTTGACGTTCTGTATACAGTGTACATGAACACATACAATACGAAAATTTGTTTTGATTTCTACGAGACTCTTTTACTCTGGTTGGCTAAGAATACTTGAAGTGTTTTCAAAACAGGAGAGTAGATGTTTTCAAAACAAGAGAATAAATATCTTATCAGATCTTATCCACTTTGTTTATCGATGCATTACAAACCAATGCCACCTGACTACCACAACACGGGACCTCACAATGGAGGTGAACATTCTATTAAGACACTTATACTTTTAAGCATCAAGAGATTGATGCTTAAAATCATTCAGCACTGCTAAGGATGCGAAAGTAAGCATGTAAGAACAACTTCTTGGACATATATTTAAAAAAAAAGCATAAGAATGTGTTAAATAAAACGTATAGAAATCTTGAGACGATATCCGATTTCAATTTTAACAAATGCGATTTTTTTTTATTAAAAAATTTGTAAAAATAAGGTCTTATGAAGGGTTTCTTATTGCATAGATCCAATTTATATAGTATTTATTATTTGATATTATTTTCAAAGTGAACTTTAGTTTATAGAACAGCTCACAATCCCATGACCACAGTCTTGTCTATAAAACACCGGCCAACTCACAGTTCTACTGGTATAAAATCCCTGAGGGTAAATTTTAAAGATTGTTTTTCTATATTGACAACTTTTTTTAACATTATCAAAGTAATTAAACAATTTCAAGCCACATTTGGTCAAATAAACTGGTATTAAAACATTAATTATGCGATATTGAGCATTCCAATTATCCTCTCTTTAAAAAAATATTCTTCATAATCTTTAAACGATTTAACTTAACTTTGATTGTATCATTATTAATGAATGGTGGCCATTAACAAAAAAGATGCTCGATGTTATGCACCAAACAGTTCATACACCAATTCTATTACATATACAGAAAAAACCCATCAGACATCCAATTATCGGGTTGTTAGATTGTATTCCTCTGGAATTTGCCATGCCAAGGATAATTTGACGAACCTGCCTACGATCCATTACCTATGCGCCAGAGCATAATCATCAAGCGACCTTTCATCTCTGTCGCCGGGTGACGCGATTGTGTTTCGCGGGAAGACTCATCTTCATAAGACACATATATGACGATAATTACTAATACAGTTTTAATTAACGAGAAAGGCCTACACGCTTTTAATGAGAATTATATTTAGCTTAACGATTTTGTTTATGTAGTTTTTATGGTGGCATACTTCTGTTCCTTGTCTGGATGCTACTATTTCTTACGGGATTGATTGTACGTTCATAGTTCACGGACTGCACGAGATAATCATGCTGATGTCAGAATCAAATTCGTATAGAAGAATTTGGCTTCTTCTTTTATCCAACGTTCTGATGTACATTAACAACAATTTAGTCATTAGTTTTTTTGTTGTTGTTTTTTACTTTTAACGATCAATTTATTAATTTGTTAAAAAAAGAGATGTAAATATAAAGAATAAAATGCTTTCTTTAATGATTCATGCAGGTAATGAAGGTAGCAATCACTGCAGAAAATTTTTACATAAACCGCTAACGCGGGTTATCACAGCATGTTGACACATTAGCGCAAATTTGAGTAAGACACACCATTCAAGATATCGAAGGCAGATTTGATAGCGGCGAGTATAATATCTACTAGTATTTCGTTTCGGTCTTGACCAGCATTTGACCTTGCCTCTATCGCGGTTTTTAATTAGAGAGAAATGGTCTTCATATACACATTAATACATGTATTTCCGAAACGATGTTTCGTCGATTAGGATTATTTTTAACACCACGTGCTTTTATACGGGCACGAACAACATAGTAAGATAGACACAACTGGGGTGGGGAGATATTTTGTTTACTTAAAACAGACCTGTGTTGCATTGTAAACAATAAAAACAATAGCAAAACGATACTTAATCACAGAGATGCGAATGTTTGAAGGCGATTCGGGGGTAGGAGGAATGGTGAGGGAGCCAGCAGAGCTCGAGCTCCAATATAATTTTTAGATGTGAAAGGGGGGGGGTCATCTTTATTCTTCTTACTTCGTATTCATTCAAATGATTTGTTGATATTCTTCTTACTTCGTATTCATTCAAATGATTTGTTGATATAACTGGTTATCCTCAGTCTGCTTTCGAACACTTGCAATTAATCTCAAAACAACTAATGATATATTCTCTTATGCATTTGTTGATTAACTTCGTTATGATAAGCGAGGAGGATTTCAAATTCATGAAACCGGAATCAGAGAGTCTTTAAAGAGCTCGAGGGTAAAGTAATAATTTTGATCATTTGTTGAAAATGTTTTAAATTCGTAAAATTCGGGAGTATAGACTGTATCTACTAAGCTTTCATAGACGGCAGTGCAAGGAAGATGCCCATTATTGTATACATTTTTTTACTATAAATAGCATGATTCCTACTGGACTAAGTTAATCATTTATTCTAATTACTGTGTGTCTTTTTTGAAGACCTGCCTTAATCCAAATTGACTTTAAAAGAATAAATACATGCAACGTGATTCAAAAGGTTTTTGTGCTACGATTCGTTGTTTTCCTACCATAGATTACTAGATACCGTCTATCACATCGTAGGTCCTGTCTACAGTGTCCACGCAATGAAGACATCTATGTGACATTGCAATGAAAAATTCCTCTAGAGAACATTTTGATTCAGATTGATCTAACGTTTGTTCAGGTCTTTGAGATTTTATTTATTTACTTAGTGTTTGGGTCTTCTCAAAATTGCACGAAATCATCATTATAAAATGAATGTGATTATTTAATGATTGTGTTAAAAATTAAGATTTTGCTTGCATCTACGTGAAGTTGAAATATGTGCTTTTTAAAACAATGTTAAACAAACTATCTCTACATGTAAAATTTTTGCAAATGCTTATGATTGCAAAAGAAATGTAAGAAAGAAAATAGCTTGATAAAAAGGTAAATCAAAGATACCAAATTTCAGGAGATACTTTATCTCAAATGCCTACCGTAACCGTCGTTGTAAATTTGAAAAGTTTTATGAACAACTTAGTAGTTTAATCGGTAAAAAAGGAAAATATATTAACAGGTTTGACAATGCATCGGAAAGAACATTTGCAACTTAGCTTGCTATGTTCGTTTATTCAATTAATTGTATTTGCCCCCACTTTAACGAAAAGGGTTATAGAAAATAATGTAACAAACACTGCAATTACGTATCATGTTAAGGAGTGATGCTTCCAATTAGTATTTGCTGACTTTGGCAATTTTAAAACATCTAATCTGATAAGAATTGGCAATGAAGTAACTTTTCATTTTGCTTGTGTCGAGAAATCCGGCATCCTTCAGTCGTTCTTATAAAAAAAAGTTTGTCATGCGATAACCTTACATTGTCTGCATATATTCCAACCGAGAACAGATTGTGAATGAAAGCAATACTAATACACCGATAGACGTTACGAGTAAAAACGTTACAATAATGCACGATTTTTAAAAAAATACAACACGGAAAGATAATGATCCATATATGTATTACTAAAACCGATTTGGTTTGACTTTTCCGATCGCGTCGCGTTCAACTTTTTCAGCTACGTCATACATAAACAATACCCGCACCTTAACCACAGTTTTTTTATTGGTGGATTCAGCTTACCGCTGATTGGCTGCTGGTTAACTAAGACTAAATTATGCACGGACAGAACAACAACATATCAGAGAATGAAAAATTCACATGGGTACTCGTGACTGTCGAAATTGGGCTATTTTTCGAAAGTGTACACTTGTGATAAAACAATACATACGGTACATAACATATATAGCTGTAGCTCTGTGTATAAATTTTGGGTTAGAAAATATAAAGCTACAGTGCATACAATACTTACATGTACAAAAAAACTTTACGGCAATTTGCCGCATGTAAAAATAACACTATTTTTTTAAAATATTTACATCATACAATACCACATTTTGTGCAAATAATCCATTTAAATAATTCTTCATTTAGTTTACTACTGTTAATAATTGTAGCTTTACCCGCCCCAAACTTTCTCCTATTAAACAACCTTTAACCGTACTCGGAAAGCGGATCAAGAACTGTATTTTTTATGTATGTAAACAAACCAGTGTTCATGTATGGAGCGGGTGATCGGGGGTTCAGAGACAGGTAAAATAAAGAAATCTGCAGTAAATGGTTTGTGGATATTTTAGTATATATATATTTACACCGAAAGTGATAGGGCAACAGAGAAACGAATCGGACACTTGCCTAATGAAGACGCGCACATGTACAAACCCCCTTGCACTCTCCACTTCCGTCTCGTTCTTTCACACCATCGTTCAATACTTTTATTGCCTGTCGATTGCCGATCGAAAGGTGTAGAAATCGAGGAATTCATACCTATCACTTTGACTGGCAAGTTAGTAGGTAATACATGTGCATTATACATTTACGGTATTTACATGAAATGAACGCTTAGCACATGCAACTTTTAAATATTATATTTTTTATAACGCCGTACTCTGGACCGTAGCTTGAGGCTATGGTTTAACGCCCGTTTACACAGAGAGAGAGAGAGAGAGAGAGAGAGAGAGAGAGAGAGAGAGAGTTTAGCACAGAATTTAAACATACGGGATAGTCGATTTTGAATGAATAAATAAACTGTTCTGAGAAATCCTTCAGCTCTGGCATTGCATAAGCGTATACTGATAATTCGGCCTAAAAATAGGAGTTAACCAATCATATAGTTTTCACACCGGCGGCGTGTATAATTTATGCATGACGTAGCTGACAGAAATGATCGTGACGCTATAGGAAAAGTCAAACCAAATCGGTTTTGATAATATTGCATTAAATCATATTTCAGGAAAATTTCAGGGAGTTGTCAGAGACGGACACACTCACAATAGAGATATCAGTAGAGTTAATTTCCTAACAGACCTGTACATTCAGGTACATTTTGATTTTAGTCATCACCTTATGTTGAATGACGTGTTGCAAGGTATTCTATTCACTGAGAGCCCCCATTAATTTTTTAAAATTTAGTCACATGTGTGTTGTTGTTATTGGGGAAATTTGACTGTCATGTTTTAAAAAATCTAAACAATAAAGAACAAAACAACTGCATGCACGTTGCGTCCAAAGATAATAAGCAAAAGGCTCATCAATGTAAACTATATTTGGACATTGCGCTCGTAAATTCAATTTGCTACAATTACATATCAAAATAGAATTGAAGATAAGATAGCGATGAGAAAGAAATCAAAAGCATCGTCAACTATTCTGATCCGATGAAAATGGATAAATAAATGCATGAAGATTGCAGGAAATCAAATGAGCTGGCAAACACCCCGAGCACTGTTACAACGCACTTTGAAAAATTACGCACTTTGAAAAAAAATTTCAAAGTGCGTTAATTTTGGGACCAAGTCAACGCACTTTGAAAAAAAAATATTTTTTTTCAAAGTGCGTTGATATCGTCGATATTAACGCACTTTGAAAAAGAAATTGTTCAGGGTTTAGTCAAAATAATTAATACATTTATATACAATAAATGATTGTTTTAACCTTGTGTAGTTTAATTTGAAAAAAGAACCCGTTGCATTCTCAGCTAACTTGATAAACAATTTGTAGATGAGAATTTTTTTTCTCATAAGACAATATCGACAATTTACACACAAAGAACAATTCGGGAGATTTGAATTATCCAAATATGACATAAACTTCATCGCTTAGCAACTGCATTTTTCTATTTTGAGTATGCAGCAAATTTACTTCTTATTTGCTATACTGAGCTTACAAGAACGAATGTGATTTGTATATATTGATATATTGATAATGGAGATCAATGTACAACGTATTTAAACTGGCTTACTGCATGTGCTTGTAAACAAACATAATATGATAAAAGGATACATTAGTTATGTTTATCAAAAACAATATGATCTTTTGGAAGATCAGTGCGAGAAAAAAAAACCCCACATCCTAATGCTCATTTTAAGTTTATAATAATTTAATGTTTGTTAATGTAATTTCTTTTTATTTTGAAGTGATTTATTTGATAAGAAAACAAAATCAGAATGTTAAAACTCGTATATTAGATTCTTTCACATACCAATGGAGAAATTATTGTTTGGCCATCTCGTTTTTTCAATATCACTCCATGTACTTAATTTACAACAGAGCATATTTCTTTTTCCGCTTTAAAGCGTTTTAGTTGCTGAATATCATATGTTTTGGAAGGAAAAATGAGGGGTAGGGGTCCTTCTTCCTGTAATCAAGTAAATGCATGATGCACTGGTGATTGACCGGTATCTTTGGATAACCCCACCCCACCCCAACCCCATCCCCGTTCTCAAATACGGTAAATTAAAGATTTACCAGTGTTAACAAATCATCATACTATCAACAAATTAGAAATTCAACTCCAGAACTTGTGATTTATACATTTTTTTCAAAGTGCGTTAAGAGTGTCGATACTAAAAAATTTTGGTGTACCATCTTAACGCACTTTGAAAAAAAATTTCAAAGTGGGTTAACTTAGTCCAAAATTTAACGCACTTTGAAAATTTTTTTCAAAGTGCGTTGATTTGGTCCTAAATTTGACGCACTTTGAAATATTTTTTCAAAGTGCGTAATTTTTTCAAAGTGCGTTGCCACAGAGCACTAAATCATCTATAATAGTTATAACCCAGATGCGACAACGAAACAGGAAATCAGAATGTTCAACAACTGCTTTTTTTTTTTTTACAAAAAAAAGTTCAAATAAACTCTAAAGGTATGATTTATTGTTCATAACATTTATTTTTTTTTTTCTCTGTCTCTATTAAACTCTAATAAACTATTCCGATTGTTGTGGATGAAAGAAATGTGATCATGACGTGTGAGGAGTGCTCTATTAATCGCCATGAAATTGAATGGTAATGGGTTTAAAATGGGATTTTCAGGAGACAATACAAGGTCTGAGACTTTCAACAAAACTTTATTTCCTTCTTAAGGCAGATCAATACTAATGAGTTTTGTTATTTGCATTTTTTTCTGTTTTGATAACAATGAAGTTTTCGCCATTTTTACGTTTTTATGCCTAAAACCGATCCTACAATGGTTTGTTTACTTCATGCCGAGGGATAAAACTTGCTATGTCCGTGATATTATTAAGCAAAGGTATAAATATTCATTAGTTACAGTCATGTATTTTCCGCCATGGGATATGCAAATGATTCTATACACCTGGGTTCTTGAAGAAATCTGATTTTTTTATCATCCCGGCAGAACTCTCTCAAAGATGCACCGGCATCAGTAAATGTCTTAATAGTTTAAAGCATTGTTCTTTTTGCAAAACGATAAGAAATTAAATACGAAAAATATCGCCCTCTCTTTCTTTTACTATTTAAAAGTATAAATATTGTAAACAATAATAGCGTACTGTCCACGTATAGATCGCACTCTGTTTCTTTTACTCTTTATTAGTAATCATTTACACGATGATAGCGTACTTCAACGTATGGAAATTTACATCTAATGAAAACTGGTATTATCTGGGTGTTTTTAAAAAGTACATTCGAATAATAAATTATCAAAGAATGGCTAATATATCTATTTATAATGTAGGAGAAAGTTTGGTTATCCAAAGTTTATCGTTCTCCACTAAAATTAATTAATATGTTATTGTCGTTTAATGGCATCTCAAGTAAAATATTTTTAGTCGTATTATATACATTTATGCGCTATTTTGTTGTGAAACTGTGGTTTATTCTCATATAACAGAAAATAATTGGTCTCTTAAATCTCTGTTCTTCCTGATCGAAGCTCCAACCCAGCCTTACTTTTTGTAAAATAGGGACGATAACAACCTTTATTTATATATTTGGATCGTTGGAAAACGGTTACCGGCACTTATAAAAAAAAATGATGAAGATCGTTAGGGCCTCTCTCTGCAGGCGTTCTGTATTGATCAGTCTGTCCTTCCGTCTTTCCGCCCATCTGTCCGTCCTTCTCTCACCTTGGTCTAATTTGGCTGATATTTCACTCAGAGTGTCTTTGGACAAAGGGTGTGCACTGACCTTAGATGACGTTTGTAGGTCAAGGGTCAGGGTCATATCGGACCAGGCAAAATTCCTTTTCTCAGAGAATATACACTTTCCACTTTGCCTAGATAAGGGTTTGTAGTAACCTTGAACAAATTTACAAGGTCAAATGTGAAAGGACATAGCAGAAGAATACGAACACTCCTTGTCCGGAGCATATAATCTCTTTCTTTGCTCAAACCTGGCTAATACTTCACCCACATGATGCTTTGATTAATGGATGTGCAGTGTCCTTGAATGATGTTTGTAGGTCAAGTGTCAAGGACATATTGGATCGCACACAAAAAAATCAAGAGCATGCATGTATTTATATACTCTCCACTTAGCCATATTTTGCAAATACTATACATGAACTTTAACACAGCTTTTTGGTTAATTGCATGCAGTGACCTTGAACCAAGTTAATGCTAAGGTAATTGCGGATCTCTTGCTCAGATTAAACAAACTTGTCTGTATGTGTAGTTTACATTATTGAGGTCTTTACATGTCAAGACATACGTCTAATTACGGGTATTTAACGAGAGGAACCGCGAAGACGTCAAAATCCCGCGATCCTTGTATCATATTACAAATCAGATTCTGACCATTGGCAGAATATACATAACAGCCTTAATTAAACCTGTTTCATCCAATATTGTAAAGTATCATCACAACCAGTCAGGTGTCAGTACCGTTGTAATGTTCCAGGCTTAAACAGATAATTTTTTCATGTAGAATTTTCTCTATCTTTCAAGTAAAGCTATGATTGGGACTAAAATATGAAATGGAATTACGTGTGATGTATCTGTTATCTGTAAATGAAGTAATGTGTTTTATATATATATATATATATATATGATTGGGACTAAAATATGAAATGGAATTACGTGTGATGTATCTGTTATCTGTAAATGAAGTAATGTGTTTTATATATATATATATATATTCTCTGTATAGGCATATAGAAAAATAATTCACCATATTGGAGCTCCACATCTGCCCTGGTCACGGTTTGACCTCTCCTTGATGCACGTAGCTAGCGTGCTATAACCACTATTTATAGATACACAATAATACAATGTTAGCAAAACAGACAAGTGCTTTAAAGGAGACGTTTGTATTTTAAAATCAAATAGTTCTGATTAGTTACTATTTGTTGGTAATGTTGCCTCTTTCTTCCTCCTAAGTGGCATACGCAACAATCTAGGTTAAACGCCGAGTTGCGTGCAAACATTCGGTTCTCTTAGAAAAAAAGCCAGAGTGAATGAACTCTTTAAGAAAAATATAACACTCTGTCATGCAAACAGAAATGCAAAGATCGTCCAAAACTCAAGATACTCTAAAGTATGATTTGTTAATATTTTGTTTTACTTTGTTAACGATATATGCTGAAACATTATCCTAAACAGACAACAAAATAAAGTTAAGTTTACGTCTGTCACTATAATACTTGATTTGCTGACAGCTTTTCGTCGATATAAAAACTACTTCGACGTCGCAAATTGAGCCTTTATAACACATAGTTCCTTAATGAACTAATTCTTGTCTTTATGAAACCCATTGTTATTATAATGAACTTCGACAGTGAACTGTAAGAACTCTTGTGTAGGATGAAAAGATTGATACTCCGTATATACGTAAATGTCGTCGGTCGCTTCCTATGTTCCCATGCGCGGATCCAGAAAATTTTTCCAGGGGGGGGGGGGGGGGTCCGAAGGATAATTGTGTTTGCCAGGGGGGTGCGAGGCATATATTCGCGATAATTTTACTATGTAAATTTAATAAATTTTCATTTTCCAGGGGGGGTCGGGACCCCCCCTCTAGATCCGCGCATGGTTCCTATGATAGAAAAGCTTTCAAATTGATATCTTTTGTGTCCTGTGTTTTAATAAAAATTATTCAAAGCCTTTCTTTCTAGCATTCTTTATCCAAAGTTTGAAAATAGACATAACTAATAACAGGTATTTATAAATTCCTGGCAGTCGTGACCAATTTTAACTAAATATAATAGTACTATCTTGCACTGCAATGCCTTGGTAATATATCGGCATACACGTATTGCTGGTATTTTTATTTAAATTATCAGACCAACTAAAATCCCTCCACTTTAACCATAAAAACGTTTATATTGTAGTATCCACCTCTTAAGATGAAATGGATGCAGTCCATTAATAAACAGACTTACATGTAAAGATAACGACTCCTCTGCGATACGATTTTATGATGTATTTTATAAAATCTATCTTTGATAATTAAATCTTAAAAGGATTCATATTAGACTTGTAGAACCGAGCCCATCTGATTTTTGGTTAATTGAAATGATTGACCAGACAGCTAGTCCGACGCAAGAGGCTTCCTTTGAGATCCGTAGTCTAGAAATAAAAACGATAGAACGACACGGTTTCACTAGCAAATTTTTATTGATCTATATGATTAGGAAATTTCTTTGCTATGTTCAGAATTATGTGAAGCTTTAAGAAGTTTGCTGAATTTTGTGAATTCTTGATTAATGGTGGGTTGTTTTTTTTTTTATCTTGAAGTGGTTGCCAACTGCAAAGCTCAAAAAGCTTTCAGAAGCAGATAGTTTCAATATTTACCTACTCGTGCGTAGTTAATACACACCTATGTATGGCAAGAATTAATGAACAATTACATGAGGTTGATTACTATTCATTTAGTCTTATTTAAAGTCTGGCAATGAAACACAACGGTTCTGGTAGTGATTAGTGATAGTATAATATCGTCAAACTATTCCACTCTTTAACTGAGAGCAGATGTAGCGATACTTAATGCGGATTGCAATCTTATTAACACAATTTTATGAGCTGCCATGACTTTACCTTATTTGCCCTTCATTTTAAGTCTCTTTTTTGGGTCAATCCTTAGATTTTATGTGAGAGAGGGTCTTTTGTTCATTTATTTCTTAAACGGTGTTGGTATTGCTTCATTGTTTATATCTTCAGTTATTATGCATATTGGTTAAAATCTTGCACCATCACACCAGTTTGGTTCACAGATAAGCGAGAAAATGTACAACATATAACTATGATAAGTAATCAAAAAAGTTTGTGATAATTTATATGTATGGTTTCTTTTTAAACGAAAAACAAACTCGATGTATAGAAAGTTTCTTTGAAGATTCATTCCTCTATCTTAATTTTGTAAAACAAAAACATTTTCCTGGTGATATTCACCGTTTTGCTAACTTTTGGGCCTTGATTAGCCTTGATAAGCTTACCAGGGAGCTCGAAAAACATTTAAAGGAAAATGTTAAATGCAAAAATATCTCTTAAAGCATCAATTAATATCCTCCTTTGAATTTTTTCTGAATAAAAAAAAATCCTAAAGGAGTTTAAGAGAGTATTTGTTTTAAAGTTTAATGGATTTTTTTTTGTCACGCGACCATTTACTATTGTTTGTACGATTACATACCCTCGCTCAGTAATTTATAAGATATAATGACTGGGTGTAAATGTTCCGCTTTCATATAAAACTACTTCATAATTTATAATTAATCAATGCGCCCAAGAGACAATACAATCTTGTTTATCTTTTTTGCGGAAGAAATTAGCAAAAAAAAAACAAACAACTTTTTGAATTTAATTTTCAGAGCATCATCTTTCATGTTGAGCGTCATCCCTTATTCACGTGGTTTGAGCAGTGTGTGACGTTCAACTTCTTCCCCACAGAGCAGCATGAGCTGGCCTATAATCTCTTCAATGTCATCACCGTCTATCTGTTGCCATTGGTCATCATCACCACGTCATACTCTCTCATCCTTTACAAGGTTTCGAAAACAGCGCGAAGGGACGAAGGTACTATTCAAATTAGTAAAAATGTTTACTTTGTTGACTAAGTGCACTTTTTAAACGTGATTTTTATTTATTGTATATTATATCAAAACAAGACACCCTCGACTATTATCTAAAGCATTGTTTTTCAATGTAGGCCAGGCCTACCCCTGAATTATCTCAATAAATTCCCAATCCCTTGAGATAGAGTAAAAAAGATATAAAACAAGCTTTTAGTGACTCAAAAAAGTGTTGGAGAGAGAGAGAGAGAGAGAGAGAGAGAGAGAGAGAGAGAGAGAGAGAGAGAGAGAGAGAGAGAGAGAGAGAGAGAGAGAGAGAAAGAGAGAGAGACAGACAGACAGACAGACAGACAGAGAGGTAGCCCCCGCTACCCCCATTTCTTATTGCGAGCTTGAATTTGATTTGTATTTCAATCAAATGCAAGTGTAATATTTTTTAACTATACAATGTATTTTCGGCAGTTTTTTTAAGGTTTTGGTTTTATAAATAATAACACTGGATAGGAGTATTCATAATTCCTTTGACATTTAAAAAAAAATTCCCTTGTGACAATTCGAACTCTTTTAAAGCTGAATCAAATGTACGTCTCCACAAAAGGCCAAAGTACATAAGAATCATATTATAGACTATAATATTACATTCATAATTATAATGTGCTTAAATTACACTTTTAATCATATTTCGAGTAGCCTTAGAGCAAAAAGACACAAACTATCATAAACTATTAAGCTTGGTGTTTTCGTCAACTGCAGGAAAATTATAATGCATTGGTACGTATAAAAGTACAGACGACATAAAAACCATTTCCTGCAAAAGATATCAAGCGTGCGGAAATTGAACCCAATGGCAAATACAATCTTAAAATCTCTCAATCTGTGTGGTCTTCTAGTGTTATTAAAAACAGTCTAGATTAAAACACGAATACGGGTCATTTATCTAGATGTTACAATTCTGTCTGGTTAGAGGGAAGACCTAGCGATCAAATGTTCAAGAAAGTGTCATCAAAGTATATATGCCATTTCAGCAAGTTGTAATAAATTGATGAGTAATAAGCCTGTGTTTTAATACTGCAGAACGCAGAACTTCAACAGATTTAACTGGGATACTGATTTATATTTTTGGCAAAGTACATAAAAGGGCTTAATTCATCGCCGCGATATGTTACATGTATCTGCATTAACGCTGCTTATTGTAGATCTAAAGTTGAGGCTCAGAATCGGCATCAGTCTGCTAGATTCAGTTATTTACCACTTGAAATAGACTTTTTCATGTTCCAAATAAATCATTTAATCGCACAATTGATTTGAATTGAAATAGCCGGTAATAATTACCATGAATTGAAATAACCGGTAATAATTACCATAAATAATTTGATTATTGGTTTCATTTGGCGTGAGCCACAAATAATTGTATATATATATCAGATACCCTTTAGCATTGAATGCTAATATTTATATTCACATTAATGTGGGGTTTTTTGTATGAGGTATGTGTGTATCGTCGCTTTAAAGCCATTATATCCGCTCTTAGTCAGGGATATAGAACAGCCATATTAACTTATTTAATTCTGTTCCGCGACTTTAAAAAAATGGTGCCAGAAATTTTCGAGTATATTAATATCTTTTATATTAATTAGTGGATATGATTTGCATCGCTCACCAACTTGATGCTATGTGCATGAATTATTTTAAAACTCTACTACCTAACTAAAAATACATTATCCGTCTTAATTAAGAAGAACTAGGGACTGCTAAAATAAATAGTATGGACCTTACATATTGTAAAAATCAATTATATTTGATACAAGAGCTTTGGAAGGTCATTGATGTCATTTATAGTTTGATAAAGGGAAAGGGCCTAGAAAATCAAGGTACTTTGAAGCTGAACAACTGAAGAAACACTGCAGTAAAATTAATTTTAGATGAAACAATAACTGCAATAATAGCCATATCGGTCAGAAATGTTTTCGTCAGACAGTTCCAAGTATATTTCATCACCTATCATTGTTGTTTTTTTGTTTGTTTTTTTTTTTACAGAAGAGCGCCGTGAGTTTGGCCTGTATACTCATCGCTCCCACACATATCCTCTCTCCAGAAGTGGACTCATCTCATGTACCAGAGCAGGAATCATCGGAAAGGCCCGCATAAGAACACTCAAAATGACGCTTGTTATAGGTAAATCATACACTGTAGTTACATTGTTATAGGTTAATCATGCACTGTAGTTACATTGTTATAGGTAAATCGTACACTAGTTACATTGTTATTGGTAAATCATACTCTGTATAGTTACATTGTTATAGGTAAATCGTACACTAGTTACATTGTTATAGGTAAATCATACACTGTAGTTACATTGTTATAGGTAAATCGTACACTACTTACATTGTTATAGGTAAATCATACACTGTAGTTACATTGTTATAGGTAAATCATACACTGTAGTTACATTGCACTGTAGGATGATTAGTTTTTTTCATTGATTTTACGGGTATATTGTACCATTTACCGACAAATTTTAATCAATGACTAATAAAAAAAACCCATTACGTAATTGGATGATTTAACAGTATAGACCGACAAATAGACACAAAAAAAAGTCATCGGAGTATGAAGAAAAAAATGTAAACATTCAAGATATTGGATGAGGAATTCATACATTACAATAGATTAAAGGAGGAAAAAAATAGTTACACATTTTATTGTTTTGTAATCCCTCAACCCTTTCGATATATATTTTAGGGTCATGATGATTTATAGTAATTTAAAATTTATCCCGACTTGCTTATACAGAGCTTTCATTTTATCAAATTTCTAAAGATTATACTGTGTCCAGAATCAAGACACTTTAAATCCATTTCCGTCGAGACAGTTTCTTGTTTATCTTCAAATACGTTGCAGTACATTTATACGTATAAAGTACTGGAGGATTGGTTAAAAAGCCTTAGATATTTTTTAAACATCAATATATTTTAATAAATGTCTTAAACATTGGATATTGGCATTATGATCTCAAACAATCGTCATTGCAAAAATGTGGTTATTTCAAAACTGTGACATCCTTTCGCCCAGATCACCATCTTTAACCGTACATTATGTTAGGACAGTCCGATATGCCTGCCTATCCCCTAACTTATTAGCTATTTTGCCTCGATCAGTTATATTTGATATTGTTTTCATATCAGGAGACCACGCTGAGCGCCATGTAATGGTTCGCAGCTGGTCGCTTTTTGACGCAAATGACCTAGAAATGAATATATCAATAATACTTCCTCCTAGTAAGAGATCATTTATAAGAGGGGTTACTATAAAGCCTTTTTATTTCTAATTCTTCCTGAGATACATTTACATGCATGTATAAAAAAGAAGATTTAAGAATGCTTGGACAACATATTTGTTAATTCTGTTACAACATGTCGAATTTATTTTTAAATTTGAGTGAACTTTTAACCCCATTTGTAGATTTGAATAGAACTTCACGCAATTAAAGGTACATCAAAATCACATGTAGATACCGACACATTGTTGAAGGCGCTTACCATTAAATAATAAATACTGCGTCTGGTAAATAGAGAATATGTTTCGCGTTCGGTAAAAAAAAGTCTGATCAATTCTGACATTTCAAAGACTGACTCCATCACCTTTTATTCGTACGTAAAGCAGGCACTGATCATACCAAGCAGCATGCCGTGGTTTTTATGGCAACGCTTTTTAGCTGCTCTCCAATATGTTGTCGATATGTCGACCAGCCGATACGAATTCAATTTGATTAATCTAAAACAGCAGGCTCCCTCGTAAGGTCCGCTCAGAGGCATGTTTCATCGTCAAATGAATTCTTTAAACAAATTGATATTTAATCTTTGTTTATTTTATTAATATGATCTTATTTATATTATTAGCTTATTTATATGCTTTTTATGGTAATATTATTATACATGTAAACACGTTTCAATGCTGACTGAATATAATACATGTAAGCATATCTGTGTACGTGAACATGTATAACACAGTAAATTATACTTCACAAAATGTATCTCTGAACTTTTGAAATTAAAAAAAAAGAACATTATACTACCGATCTTAAACATGTGATGCTACAATGACCTTGACCGAAGTAGACAGTCAGAAACCTTTGCAAAATTTTCACCTGCAAGTGCTTTGGGTGTAAAAAGGTTTCAGAGAGCCTCCGGTATTTCAACAAATGAACCAACACAGAATTTACGGATTCATGAAAGTAATTGATGTGCCAGTAGACATTTCATCGAATATCAAATTGCACACAATTTTCGAAAAGTGAAGGGAAAACTTAAGAATAAGAAAAAACATTTAAACTATGAAATCCGATAGGTGTGAAATTCTAATAAAAACTATCTCGACCTATCAAAAATGTATATAAACTGACATCTATCAACATGTTATATTTAGGTTTAAGGTGCCTCACTACACCTTGAAAAAGTTTCTCAAATCAGCAGAAAATTACTTAATTATGATAGAAAGCACGATGGATAAGAAGTATATATGTCAAATACAATGCAGGCGACAAAATGTGCAATTTTAGTTGAAAAATGATATTTTCAAAACTTTCATTCAGTAAACATAAACAAAAGCCCCAGGTGGATTCGAACTCATGACCTGCGTTCACAAGCCTGATACTTTAACCACTGAGCTATGACGATATAACGTAGTGTCTTAAAAAGTATAAGTCTCGGTGTAGTGGAATACCTTAAAGGAAGTAGTATGGAAATAAAACGTATCAAGATGCCAATTACACAAATGGCTAGTTCTTTAAATAGTATTACCATTCTAATTTCTCCCCTTAGATAAAAACATTCTCCGTACGTATCTAAAAACTGACTGTCCATAAGTAGATTTATTAACAAAAACCCGCGCCGTTTTGTCGTAGGCCGTTAATCGATCACTCCGCGGGCCGTCTTTGAGCGCTTATCGATGTCTTCAAGTTGAGGTCTTCCTGGCAGAGATCCTGACGTCGTGTTCACGCCGCTGCTGATAGAATTACAGACCGTAACTTTCTACCATCCAGCTACAACACCTCGATTTTCCGTCAGTTGTAAAGAAGCAGCAATGAATTTAAATCATAGTCATAGTTGCGAGAGAGGAGGGAGGGGGAGAGGAGTTTCAACCCTTCTTTTCACTTTTAGTAGAATGTTGATATGTCCCAATTCCACACCAGTGATTAAAAGTATCTGTAATAATTAACAGTGTATTAGTTTTAGTAGACTCTTTTTGTTTTCTTCTTGAATTCGTTGCATCTATTAAGTTTTTAAAAAAATGTTTTGTTTATGCCTCATACCCTCAAACTTTTAGTTTAGGCTTTACGGCCACTCACATTATAACGTGAAAGTCTTCCCGCAGCACCGAAATCTAAGTTGTGCATGCAACAATCTACTTGAACTGTGAAAATGCATGAATAATAAATGGCCATTGTTAGCTTCATGTAATTAAATCGACCTTCGTACTAATTTTAAGTTTGCTGGGGTGGGTATTTGATTCCTTTGCTAGATAGTTTATCCTATATTGCCATTTTTAAAACTTTGTTTCATTATTAAAAAAACAACTAGTTTTACAATTGAAGCCAATCTTTTTGTTCGTGAAAAACTATATTTTTTATCATTAAGATGTACGAGTACAGTATGATGAAAAGAGTTCAGATGCGATGCTCTACTAATTGATCGCAATGATTTGTCGATTACACCGACTTGGTGGCAATAGAGATAAAAGCGTTATAATAAAATGTAGACTTCTACTGATTGCCGACATCTGTCGTTAATATCAGTTTTGATGTCGAATTCTTACGTGACCATAAATCCTGCAGACTTCATAAAATATTGGCATTTTCGGTAAAGAAATCGTTTAAATCGAACCACTAATACTCAGCGGCTTATCTTCTGGTGCATTAATACCCTATGAAATGGAACGATATTGCGAAGAATCATTAAATGCACATTAACTCCGTTTCTAACGTAACTCTGTACTTATGTTTCCAAACCAACGGAGAACCGTCTGGATATTTTAATGATTTGATTAAATATTTCATGTTCTGTTGTGATTAAACGCAAATTGGTCGTTGATCTCTAAATAGTCCTTGAGTAATGTATTGTCTATCTCAACAAAACGAAGAAAAGGCGCTAATTTAAGAAGATAATTTTTATCATTATATGTACAGAGAAGGGGAACATCTTAATCTCTAACCTTAGGGATAGATATCAAAATGCTTTTGAAAAGTATTTTAAAGAGAAGTTTATTGATGATTCATTTTCAAATCTTTTAAATACTGTATACAGGGAAATATTCGTCCTCGTTTTATTTTCGCCCCTTTCGCCCTTGTTGTCAGTATGCGAATTTAAGACTCACCGAATTCCGAAGTGTAAAATTATGTCTCTATTTAAAAAATTGTATAGGCGAATTTAATACGGGGCGAAACCGTTTGAAAGTATAGAAGGGCGAAAATAACACGGGGCGAAAGTAACCCTGTTTACAGAAGTAGTTACAATTGTTCCGTACTCCGTGGCCTATTAATGAATAAAATACTTCCTTTTTCAGTGACAGTGTTCGTCTTGTGTTGGACTCCATACTTTTTAATGGTGTCCTGGTTTTGGATAGACCGGTGAGTGTCATCTTCATTTTATTCACTTAGCACTGTCTACTAAAATATAAATTGGATCAAACGCAAGGATGAAAAAAGTCACGTCAACATGATGCTCATTGTTTGATTAAAAGTAAAAACAATCACTCTTAATTACACATGTAAATATCACGGCACGTAGGGACAGAAGTGGATGGGGGAAGGGTTATTGCAACCAACATTTTTCTTACTTATGAATTTACATATAGTCAGTTAAATTTTAAAAAGACCCCCCCCCCCCCCCCCAATTGTTTTGGGACATTTAAAATTCAAGGGAAAAGGAGAATTTTAATTTAATACTAAAATAGAAGTTTCAGAAACTTTGCATTCCTCAACAGATTAGGATTTTGTAAGACTGCTTATGTTTGTTTTGTTTTTTGCTTGTAAAGATTCGGGATACGCCCCCCCCTCCCCCTTACCATTCAGAAACGATGCTACGCACCTGATTATAATTACCAAGTATCTTTACATTGTTGTGTATTTAATCTTAAAAAATACCACCATTCAAATAACACATGTACAGTACATCACTTACATTGTTAGCTGTAATAAACTATTACGGGCAAAAATTAAACAAGATTACAACTCTCAAAGAATAGTAAAGATACAAAACAAAGCGACCATTGTTCTGCAGAGAGATTGATAAATGATGAAAACCCACTTGATCAGTAAGCCAATACAAAGCCACAAGAGGCTACAGAACACTCAATATACATGATATAGGTGAAACTATCTAATTTTTCTTTCTAGTATACTTTGAAGGCGCCTAGCTATTTTATAATATAAGAATGTTGTTCAAAACATTAATGAAGGTGCATTGCACATACTTCCCCAACTTTTCCGAATGTTCTTGACAATAAGTATTCTTAGTCCACGCAATATTGATATACGATGTAATTATCCAATTTATCTGTTGGCTTTTATTATATAGCGGCCGACATATTGGGCGCACGTCTAGAATTACCATACATTTATCAATTCCTTTGGGCACCATCTTCTATCGCCCTGGCAGAGTAAAATGTTTTAAAAGAAACTAGCTTTGTTATCTATCTTTTCTTTCACATGAGATATAATGTGTACTTAATAATCTTAACATTAATGGCAACGGGACCAATATTGTGCCGAGAGCAGTTTTATTCCGAGAAAGACAATTTAAAAAAAAAAAAAAAAAGGAATCATTGCATGTGACCATTAATGAAAACCAAAACAGCTGAGCATCGATAATTAACTCTTCAATTAACTACGTCGTTTTATTGTAATATAATGCTTGCCACTAGAGAGTAGGTGTTTTCAATATCTGATCAACGGAAATCCTAATATTTAAAAATATGCCATGAAAGACCTGGGCGGTATTATGAATGACTTTCTGAGGGATGGTCTATTTATTAGTCTACAATCTGGCTTTCCGAATCTGATTCATTTTCAATAAACTGTACGTTTTTTCCTAAATATCATGTAATTGATGTCATTAATAGCCATTTAGCAGTGTCTGTGAGATGCTGATCATATTACCCAGACATCCTAAAGGCAATTTTCTTTGTAGCACAAATCATTGACTGCGGACTATATATGATATGGGCCTATAATGGCCCCCTAAAATGAACATCATAATTTTACAGTAATTCTTTGTTTTCTTTGTACAGATATATATGTAATGTTCTTAATGTAATGTTCATTTTGATTCAACTGTCCACAATTTAGAAATATGACATCGTAAAGACAACCTTTTCCCGCCATTTTTGCATTTTTAGCATAAAACAGCTTGTTTTCGAGCAATTTTTCTTTCAGAAAACATAGAGCACATGCTTAAACAAACAAAATATTGTAATCAGAGATGTATCTAGCCAAGGCTAATAAGTGACAAAAAAATTTCTTGTTCAAGCATGCGCTGTATATTTCCCATTCATAAAAAGATAAGAAAAATGTCAATTTTTGACTGATTTTGATTGAATTCTAGAAATAGCGTCACTTCTGACGTCATATACTGCCAGTGAGTGCAAATAAATCAAATAATCTGGTGAAAAATACATTTTACGTCAACTCTTTTAAAATGTAAATTTTATTGTACCAGAAACACTTTTAAAAATGGCGAATTATAGGGGCCAAATCATATATAGTTCTTTGCAACATTTGTTGCAAAATCAAAAATGATGATCAACTTCAGAAACAGAAAAATACTGATAAAAAAAAAACTTTGATCAATATTTATAAAATATGTTACTTTTGTGCCACTTTTTCAATTATTCTGCTTTCTTTCTTTCAGGGAATCAGCTAAAAACATCGATACTAAAGTTCAAAGAGGCCTTTTTATTTTTGCTGTTTCCAGTGCGTGTCTCGATCCAATTGTCTATGGTAAGTAGTAGATGGAAGAATTTCTTGAACAGCACTTGTCACGAAAATGATAATAAAAGGATTAAATGAAGCCAGTGAATGGAACTTGGTAAAAAAAGGAAACATAATCAGTGCAAAGAAAATTTTGAAGTTACATTGTAAGTTGACTTAGTATGCACAAGTTTTATTGTAATTAGTACGATGGATCAACAATAGAACAGAAAAAAAATAAATGCTATTGTTATGTCTCTGTTTTTTCGGTTTTCTTATCATATTGATGCATTATATAAAATACAGGCCTCTTTGTGTCAGTGTCATTTTTGACCAAAGCAAACAACAGACTTACGTAAAATTGTTAGCTAATCTAATTTCCTTTTCCTTCTTAATAAGAAAAATCATTGAATTCTTTTTACTATACGATTTTCCCTCTACATTTCCCTATCTTTTAAATTGAGCCTATTGAATTATCTATAAAATATCTACCATTCATGTCAGAAATCTTTTTCGAATATTTGAACGATTGTGATGATTGCAAGACGTACACGTGACTACTAGTATATATTTACTAAATATCAAGCATTTTCCAACAGCTAAATAGGGGCAAAATATTAATATGGTTGATTTGTAGGTTTTAACAGACTGGTGGGTTTTTTTAAATAAGAGGGCGGTGCTAATACTTTTGGTCCCCGAGTTTTGATCCTTTATAACTCCTGTGATGAAATATATGTTCAAAAGCAATTAATTTTTGTACAGGAATGTTCACGGCTGCGTTCAGGAAGGAAGCCAGGAGGTGGTTAGGCTGGTTCAAAGATAGGTTGAACAGAATGGGAATATACACAATGACGCCGAATACAGCGAGTGAACAAGACAATTTCAAGTAGTAAGGCTGGAGAAACGAATTGACTGAATGAACTCTGCCCCATGCATATTCACAAGAAGCCTTTGACCACAGAGAATTTTTATTGCTACGTGTGTCAGTTCAAGAGACAATTCCACGTGTCTATATGAAATTACTTTTCACAATGATGCGCATTCAAAGTGATTTTAATGTTTTGCTTCTTTAAAAAAATACGATGATACCTTTTAAATATATATAAATCGCGAATAATCCATTTATTATTATAACTGTATAAGATGCTTTTGCTTAGTAATTAATGAATTTTTTATGTTTAATGATAGCCTTTTATTAATACGCTCATAGCTGGAATAACAATAATTTCAGAGAAAGTAAATGAGAAATCATCTGTCACAAAAACCCGATTACATCTATAACGTGTTGTCGTTTAACAAGAATAGAGATAAATGCAAATAAAAATCCCATTCATTGCAGTTCCAGCACAAGATGATCGGATTTAAGTGTAGAGAAATTGAGCTGGTTTTCTCAATAAACTTTACAGGCTAGGGAGGTGTTATGGGTTTATTGAAGGGACACGTCCTTTTGGCATGGAATTTGATAAGAGAAGGATTAACTGAAATGTTCCATTTCATATCGAAGCGGTTTGTAATGAAAATAGACCTTTTTCCCATTTCCGTCTTCGTATCAGATGACAACTTTAACTCTGATGGGAAACGTCAGCTTTATTTATTCTTGTTTATTCGAGGAAAATAACAATTTATGGGATTTGTTAACACTCAAAGTAAGATTTCATTGACACTGGTTTATTTTGTACTTTTGTCCGTAAATGTTTTCCAAAGTTGTACTTAACTTTGTTGTTTTGTTTTCTTCCATTCGATCTTCACAGGATTACAATTTCAAGTGCACTTCGGGCACGGACGTATAGAACATGTACATGTTTTTATTTCGCTATAAGTTAAGTGAATTTGGCATAACTAGTCTAATACAGAATATAAGACGATGTTGACTCCGGATGTGAGATCATACTATGGTATGAGTAAAGTTTTTTCTTTAGTCCGTCCCAAGATATTTTTGCTGCATATTTTCTTAAATTATTTGATATTTATATATATTTCTGGAATCATTCAATAATACGAAAAAATCCCAATATTTCACCTTTGAAACACCCCCTTTAGCTTGTCAGATTTCAAAACACGGCTAAAAATAAAAAGACAATGGGGATTTTGCATTACAAAAGAAATGAAATTACCCGGATGATAACTTTGGAAAATTGTGCGAGGTATTCCGTGTGACTTCCGAATGAAGAAAAAATGTCAATATTCCCCATTATAAATCTCCGTAAGATATCTATTTTAGTTCGTATGAATTTTCACTCGATATTTTCTTGGAAATTTTCCTTTCATCGATTTTGATTGAACACTTTTATCACAAATATGTACATTTTTATTAAAAAGTCTCCAAATAGCTGCATAAATATATATGGACAGACTATAAACACACAGTAAATAAATGAAATAAATTATATAAAAATAACATTTAATAATATTCTTTCATCAGACTTGGCAAAACGTAAGAAATTTAATTGGACTAATTTGTTCAGATTTCCCCCCAATAATATTGTTTGGCAGCTCTATTATAATAAACAAACTTCAGTTTTTTCTGTAATCTACATATTAGTGCATTTATTTGGTTTGAGCTTACTTTAATTTTTTTATATAATTTTCTGACAATGCAAAAATCTATTAATACCTAAAAGCATCCATGGACAGCAAATATCAAACATTTCTTAAAAGTTTTTTCATTAGTGTAATTTTCACAATTGCGAAAATCTTGATTTGACATTGTAACATTGGTACGGAATTCAAGAAATTTTTAAAGGCTACTTACTAAGAAAAAATGGCTTAGCTTTTGAAAACTGAAAATAGCCCTAGCTAGAATGATTTGTTTACTATTTACTTTTTTGTTTTGGTTAAACGTCATCCTTAATTTAATGACTCATCATCTATTACAGGGTGCTACTTTTGTTTTGTAGATTTTAATACACTAGTTTATGAAAATATGAAAAGGGAGATATAAAACTTCAAATCTGATGAAATTGTAATAATGATAGTCAGTTTTGAAAATCATTATTTCTTTTCTAAATAATAATTAATTCGGTATACAAAACATTCCATTTTTATATTCCTTCACTTTCTCAATATTAATGTTTATTCATGTTTTGTGTTGATTGGCAATGGACAATAAAGTTCTACACAAGTTTTATCTGTTTGTTCTAATTGTAGAAATTACAATGATAACAGTTGTACAATACAGCTACAATACAGAAAAGGTTAAAAAAGAAAGATATTTGGTGGAAAGGTGTTTTTATGAACAGTATAATTTCGATAACAGAATCATGTACAGACAGTTTGTATGATTGGCAAAATAATCATATCATAATGATACGCGGAGACATGTGATAAAGAGAATAAACATTTATTCCTGGTTTTATTAAATTGTCAACAGCTCATGTAACGCTTATCTTTGATTTCAGTACTAATAATAGAGAAATCCCCAAGAATATTGCTAAAAAAAAATATGATTTAACGTTTTCCGATCCTTGACCTCAAAATTTTTTTCATAAAAAAAAATGGTATTTATTCTTCAAACTTTATTAATGAAATAATGAAGTTATTGCGATTTTGGCAACGATAAATATAATGGAATAAATAACGTATAAGCCTATTCAATTTGAGATCAAATTAGAAAAAAAGATTGTACTGGTGCATCGGTAGCTCGAACCCCTTTACCTCTGAGCCGAACAGAAAAGGGCATGGCTTAAGTGATTGGCTGAATAAATTGCTGCAATAATGATTATTTCAAAGTAAATTTATCACTGTTTAAATTCAATAATGAAATGAAGAACTGCAGAAAATAAAGAAATAGAAGGGTTAAAATAAAAGGTGGGTCATTTTTGAGACTTGAATTTGCTGCGGATCGCTGCAAGTTCTATATAAGCAAGCTTAAGTTTAACGTATCAACGCCATGAGACCATATATATTTCTAGCGATTTTTTGTTAGTACTAGTACTGGGAATGAACTTTCAAATGAGACCAAGGACATGTCTATAAAAAAACAAAATAACCGGGTGTGTTTAGGCTAACGTTTAGCTCTATGGGAAATGAATTGGTACTCTTTTCCTTAAAAGGATGCATCGCACACTGAAGAGTTCCGGTCCGAGCCACGGAACTTGTTTGTTGTTCAAGTTACAGTAATCTGCCCTTTGTTGTAAATGGATTATTGGATTAGCATGAATTTTACATTAGACGACAACATTAGCAGCAATATAATATATAAGTGATTTGTACATTTTTTTTAGAAAACATTTGCAAACGAATAACAAATACACAAGTCTAACAAAATGGAATCACTGTGCACATCTTAATGCTTATATGATTTTCCTACCATCATTTATGCATAAGGAATCATATCCCACTATATGCATTACCTTTTCCTTTGCTGCTCTAAACCATGTTTTATCAATATTTAGTGCTTGAACAACAATATATATTGATATCTACTGATGCACATGAATATCTAGGTTATAGACCAAAAAATGTTCATTAATTGTTTCATTATATGATTCAGAGACAGACTGATACAGACATTAAATTTGATGCAAGTCAAAACCACGCACATTGAAAAACGGGAAATGTCATTGGATTGCAGGAATGGTGATTACCAATCTCTGTATATTGGAAACTTCCAATGTATTTTAGGTCTAAAGTGAAAAATATCAACTGTTTAATTCACCTCTAAAGTCACGTGCAGGTTTTTACAACTACATGTACATGCATTTACTTCTTTTTTTTTTAAGAAAGTTTGAATTCAACCAATCAAAGAGCAAGGAATCACATAATGGCCTTGATTTTTGATCCAGTATATTTTAGAGATTAACAGATTGGAATCATGTGCCCTCTGAATTTATAAAACATTTCAACGTTTTACTGTACAACGTTAACTCTTTAGGGTGAATTATATTGTTAATTGTTAGTGCGTTGCAAAATAACACATTAACATCGTTTAATGAAAAATATCCATGCTAAAAAAAGCAGATTGTTAAAACAAGTCCTCACCATCTTGATGCTTTGACATTTGAAAATCAATCCCGTCTTCAATTCCGTATATTTATGATTGGCTGAAAGCTTTTATAGGCAATTTCTTAATGAGGAATTTTCATGGAGAGAAATTTAATAACTATTGAGGAAACAATAACAGGATTGCTTCAATTGCAACGACTTCGCTTCTGAAAATTAACCATACCGTGACAATGCCACGACCTGGTCCGTGTGACTTAATGAATTGCTGCCACAATGAGAACAAGAACACAAAATTTTCGCAAGTGTCAAATGGGCAGCAAAAAATATGATTGTTGTATGAATCATCATTCAGTGGCATAGCTACCATGTATTCTTATATGCCTGAGCATGCACATCATTTGGGGAAAAAAGGAAGAAACTCAGTAAAAAAATAAAGAAAGAAAAAAATTAAACAAAGAATTCAAGTATTAAGGTCCATACTTATAGTTATTCCATCGACAAAATAATCAATGCTAAACATAAAAGTACCAAATATAGACACACAACGTGGTCTTACAGTACTATATTAAAGCAATATGAGCTGCAATTTTCATTTTGAATTTTTTTTTTTAAGAAAATGTTATTTTCTACAAAAATGACAAAAAATATCGTGGTTTCGAAATTTCTGTTAGCTCTGTTTTGTGGGAAAAGCCATTAAGAAGCCTTAATTGGGGCAAGATAGAATTATTGTCGTCCCGTACAAAAATTGATCTGCTATATATTCCTTATAAGTGAAATCTCTCTCCTGACAAAAACTAATGATTTTTTCAAATCTTATTTATCATAAAAGTTTAAGTTACAAGCAGACTTATCATACTAGCAGGCTTTTGCAGCAAAATAAAATTCTAAAAAATACAGCTCATATTGCTTTAAAGAAACAGAACACAATGCATGTACATAATAAAGCAAAGATTTATTTTGCATTTGAACTTAGTTTTACACATCACTTTAAATTTCCCCCATAGCATATCACATTTTTTGAGATTTTCATTACCATAAACTAGGGGAAAATGAACTTAAGAATAAAAGCTTTGATTGGGTCTAAAACAAACGTCAAAAGTTTTTTTCTTCTTTTAGCTTTTAATAAGTTTTGTAATTTTATTTTATGCCTAAACTATAACCAAAACAATTTTAACTGCCTAAAAATATGTTTAAATAGTGAGCATTCCTTCCAATTTCTGCGATGTTTTTTAGTGTTAAAGATCGTCAGAATCCATGAGCTTCCGCGGCCTTCGTCCTGGACCCACTGGGGGCCTCATGGCGGCCCCCAGACCCACTACTATTTTAAGCATGCACTTCGTTTCTGGTCTAGCTACGCCACTGTCATTGGTTGTTTACATTAAAACGCCACAAAAAAGAAAGTAACGAGTTGGTTGTTATACAGTACTAATTTTGATGGTAAATTTTAATAGATTTGTACATTATTCAAATACAAAGTTCAACTCATCATTATTTTCATGGAGATTATATATTTTAAACCATTTTTATTTTTTGTTGCACTGTATTGAATTAAAACTTAATGTATCATTTAATATGATTTTAAGGGACCACATAATAAAATAGAAAAATGGATTATTTTAAAGGTACATATAAGATCGTGCTCATCCGTTATAAACTGCACAATTTAAAGTACAAAATAAGCATTTTTTCCCAGATGTAATTTCAAATCTTTCTCAAAAGAATTAAAAATAAATCAGATCAGCTGAAATTTCAGGTCAATTCAAATTTTCAGATCTTTCATATTTTTTAGTAAATAATTGATATGGATGTCATTTTATGATATCTTTCTACCACATTTCACATGAAAATATAATAAATACACACAAAAGTCATTTTATTTGACGCAGAACATAGAAATTCAAAATATCATTTATAATCTATATAATAGTTCATGTCAATCAGGTCTTTAGTGTTTCATGTCTTTAGTATGTCCCGTATACCGATCCCGATACATTGTTTTGAAAAGAAAGAAAAACTCCGAAATTTTCCGAATAGATTATACTAGTTTCGATAAAAACGCGTCTAACACGACAGTCTATGACCTACTTATATTTACAAGTAAAACAAAAATATGTGATATATTGTTTTAAAGGCATAAAACACATTTCTACATGCAAATTTACTTTTACTTCATAAAAATAAGCATGATATGCTATATAAAAAAAGACAACTATCCCGCAGGAACGCAGTTACAATATCTAAATGTATGCCTTCTGGCTGCCCGTAATAAATAAATACTTATTACAAGCTTTAAGACCGTGGATTTTGTTAAAGTTTTAAGAAGTAAACAAGTATACATTGTTTACTGAACAGGGAACATGCATAGTGTTTCGCATAAACAATTCATTCATGGAAGGCAACAACCTAAGTTTTGCAGGAATAACTACAGTAAATCGTTTATACATATAACGAATTTGCGGATATAACGAATTTTTTGTGTCCCCTGCAAAGATGGTAACAAATCTTTAATAAATATTACGGATATAACGAATTCTGACATAACGAATTTACGAATATAGCGAGCGAAGTTTATGTCCCGCGGACGTAAAAAGAAAAAGAGGAGTTTTACAATGTTTAAAGCGATTTTTTCTGTTTAAATTGTCAGTAAGCTTGAACCGGTACCGCTTTCCAAAAAAAAATTGCCCGTAAGCTTATTCTGATTGAACATGCGTTCCAAAAGCGCATACTTTAGGCTAGTAAGGGATACATAAGATATTAACTTACATTAAAAAACTAACACAAAATTTAACATCAAAATGCCTGATAGCCACCCGTGGTCGGTGGACGCCTTTGATTTATTAAATATTGCCATATATATAGAAAAACTTACAGTAAAACATCACGATGAACTAGCATATATAAATACTTGTATATGAAAACTACTAGTGTACCGATTTACATCAGAAATAAATATCAGTCATAAAAAATATCTCCCTTTACACAATGCATCAGGGCCGGCCAGGAAAAAACTATGGTCTGTCTTAAGTTATTGCTTCCATCACTTTTCGGTGATTTTTGATAAAAATACACACACCTGTGAAAGAAGTGCAGTCGAAATCGTTGAAATGGAAAATATCCAAGATAACTCCATTGACAAATTATCCCTTTTCACTCATTAAAGTTTACAGGAACGAAAACAATTTCTTACGGAGATTTATAATGTAAAAAGACACCTTTACTCCATTCGGAAGTACTCGGGACCCCTCGCGCTATTTTCCAACGTTATCATCCGGGCTTATTAATGGATGATGCAATGCAAAATCTCCATAGACTTTCTATTTTGGGATGTGTATTGACACCTGAAGCGGTAGAGGGGGCGTTTTAAGACAGATAATCTGGATATTTTTTATATTAGTGGATGAGCGTAGTTTGAGCGTAAAGGTATTTATTATTATAAGAACTCTAGAAACCTGTGTCTGTTGCCAGGTGCCGCTGGATGCAGGCCTAGGGAGGTTGTGAACAGACCTATATACATATACGATATATATTTTACATATAGATACTTATCAATAATTTGTTATTAAATTTTGTCCAACTCCTGACGCGCGGCGGCTAGAAGTGAATGCCTGAATAACACCTGTCTAAAACTTGTTGTACTCTCCAATTCTATTGGCTATTAATGGATCCTTCCATAATTATGCAGGTATTTTTTTCTTCCAGTTGAGATTAAATCTCAAACGTCACAATGATGAGTATTCACGGTACGCTTCCCCCATGCCAGTCTTTGTGTGAACAATGGCTTCCCCGTCACGGACGCGTAAAGCAATCAATATATATCACTAGAAACAAAAATTAATATTATAAGATACGTGGAGGAATCGAAAATTCTGAAAAAGATAGTCGCAGCGAAATTCGAAATATTGCCAAACACTTTGAGTACGATTTCAAAAAACAAGGCTGAAAAAAAATAAACAAGAGATGTAAGTGACACACTTATGTCCCCCTCCCTTGGAAACATCCACAAAGAAAATGAGCGGAAACTGCAAATAATTGGAATTTTTCTAAGTCCAAGGGGCATAACTTAGTCGAAAATTGCTCTTTCATACCAAAAATCAAACTTGACCTAGATATTATTTAGATAAGCATGTATACTAAATTTCATATCAAAATGAGCATCCTCTGCGAAGAAAATGAGCGGAAACTGCAAATATTTGGAATTTATCCACGTTCAAGAGCCATAACTCTGTCGAAAATTGCTCATTAGTACAAAATATAAAACTTGACCTAGATATTATCATGATAAACCTATATACCAAATTTCAATTCAATATGTTCATCCTCTACGAAGAAAATGAGCAAAACTGCAAATAACTAGAATTTTCTACGTCCAAGGGCCATAACTGTCGAAAATGGCCCAATCGTACCCAATATCGAATTTGGCCTACTTAAGATATTATCATGATAAACCTCTATACCAATTTTCATTTCAATATGTTCATCTTCTCCGAAGAAAATGAACGCGTACGGAAACAGCAAATAACTGGAATTTTTCTACGTCCAAGAGCCATAACTCTGTCGAAAATGGCTCGATCGTACCCAATTTCGAACTTGACCTAGTAGATATTTTCATGATAAACCTGTATACCAAATTTCATTTCAATATATTCATCCTTTGCAAAGAAAATGAGCGGAAACTGCAAACGTCCAGGGACCATAACTCTGTCGAAAATGGCTCAATCGTACCCAATATCGAATTTGGCCTACTAGATATTATCATGATAAACCTCTATACCAATTTTCATTTCAATATATTCATCTTCTGAGAAGAAAATGAACGGAAACAGCAAATAACTGGAATTTTTCTACGTCCAAGGGCCATAACTCTGTCGAAAATGACTCGATCGTGCCCAAAATCGAACTTGACCTAGATATTATCATTATAAACCCGTATACCACATTTCATTTCAATATGTTCATCCTCTGCGAAGAAAATGAATGGAAACTGTTGGTGGACCGACCGACCGACAGACAGCAGCAAAGCAATATGCCCTCCCTTCTTCGAAGGGAGGCATAATAAGAAACGGTCCGGGAAACATGACAGTGTGGACAATGCACGACATAAGAAGTTCAATGAAAAACGTGCCAAAAATATTCATATCAGTGGGCCATTTGTTTTACAAAAAGCCAATGCTTTCGCTACCAAACCTTGAGACCCCAACTTTAAAGCTAACGTGGGCTGGCTTGACCGATTCATATCACGACACGGGATCGTCTGTCGTTCAGTTTGTGCAGAAGGTGGTGCTATAGATTCAGATTGAAAGCACGACTGAAAAAAAAACAATAAACTCCCAAAATTGATCACATGTTATGATGCATTTCCACAGAAATAGAATCAATTTAAATTTATTTGTTTGTTTTTGTTTTTGGTCTTATTACTATTTTGACATAAAGTAATCTACAATTTTATTTTTATATTGGGAAACTTCCGGTATTGGGGTAGAAAAATTCGTTTACTATGAATTCGCTGTAAATACTTCACGAATTTGTAAAATGGATATAAAGAATTACGAATATAACGAAATCAATTCACATGTCCCTAAAAGATCGCAATAACCAAGTTTTACTGTGTCATGTCGTTCTGACTTTGTAATGTTAAATTATTATAAGCGCGACTTTGTAATGTTAAATTATTTCAAGCGCTTACAATTGGCGCACATAAATCCCTATTGGAATCGTCATACCAATGAAATGATTAGTAACAGACAAATTGGTGATAATGCCTCTATTACACTCCCCCACTTTCCACTTACCGATATCATATGTGTAAGTAATGAGATTAAAGGAAATAAAACAGCACGATGATCGATAGTTTGCTACTTTTCCTGTGTATTTAATTGCTGAAGATAATCAATGAAAGGTTTTGGTTAACCTTCATTAAGACATTAAACTAAGTCATAAATTCCTCAAAGGGTTAAAAAATGTTCGAACACCAACCAAATTCTTTGAACTTCACATACAGTCAGTTCGAAAAAAAATATAACAATCTCCACAACCAATTAGCCAAAATAAAACGATATACACTAATGCGTTCATTATCAAGGATAATGATGAAATTCCGATAGCAAACATGTCAAGTAACTCTCTTGTGGTAAACCCATGCTCCTCATTATACAATTGTTCAAACCTCTTGAAAACAGATGAAACTTCAATATCTTCCCCCAGCCAAACATTTTATTACTGTTTACGCAAAAATGCATAAAACAGTAGCTTGCGCAATTGCCCTTGAATCTTTACGAAATAAGAATTTCATGGAAAACGTTTTACATATTTAGTTTGGCCTATCTTATGCATTGTTAAAATCAATTGCCAAAGCTCATTTGCTTTATTAAGATATGGATGGATTGTTGTTATACTGATCTGAACACGATTACATACCACTTAGATGACCATTTAAGCCCATTGGCTTTTTTTTTAAATAATTGTTTGAAATAACGGTCGTTAACAATTTCAATGTCCGTATAGCCAAGTGTAGACATTGCAGTAGCTTTCCCGGTCAATTCAGCTATATTTCAAAGAAGAAATGACGTAAAATTTGTTTTACAAAAAAAATGTTTTTTGTACAAAACAAACAACATTAAAAGGATATGGCGTTATTCCGCCTCATATTGAAATTCGCCCCTGACGTCGAGGCAGGTATGATTGTAGTACGACTTTTACATCGCTTTTAATAGATTCTAAGTGTTGTTTTGTCTACACTAGATGCGTAAAATGCGGGTTGAATAAACCCCAACATTTGGGTGACGAAACCAAACCCTTCCATTTCCTAAATATTCCCAGGATGCATTTTGGTTTGCTTTTATTGTAACGAAAGTATTAAATTTTTAATTTACATGTACAGATATTTCCAATTTTGAAAGGAGACCGATTCTGCTGGTGTAAATGGGCGAAAGTATATACCGTTCTAAGATAATTGGTCTCTATGGAAAATTATTTGATACTGTAATTGCTAAAACATCGGATAATGCAACTGAAATATTAAGCAAAAGGGTCGTAATAGAGTCAATTTAGTAGAATCAGGACAATTAACTGTTAAAAATACATTAAGTAGTTTTGCGAAACTGTGAAGACCAAGATTATCTGACAGGTTTCACTTGAGATCTCAGACGATAAAGAAAATTCTACAGTTATTTTTTTTTTAAATATTTTGATAAACCTCTACTTTTCAAACTTTTCTAGAGAATCAAATAAAATGTTTATTAACATGTATCCGACATGTATCGGACTTTACGAGCACGAAATAAATGAGAATACATTCACTGCCTTCGCCAACCCCAATGATTTTTTGGCAATTTATCAGATCATTTGTTATTGATTTCAGTACTAATTGCTGCAGTTGGATCGAGTTAATTTGCTTATAAATTAAAAGTTTACATTTGATAAAAAATGTTGCGAGATGAAATGGTCTGAAGCTGCAATGTGCATTTGAAATAATAATTTAAGTCTATAAACAGTTTTAAGTATGATTCTCAAAATCTAAGATAAAATTGGGGAGTTTTTGTTGTTGCTTTTTCCATTGTTATTCATCATACAAATTGATCTATATCAAAGAGGAATTAGTCATTGTTTTATGTAAGACATGTTTTGAGATGAATTACCGATTTACAAGTCCACAATGATTGTATTATTTGGTCAACATGTGAAGACAGAACAGGAGATTCGCAAGAATGTCACAAAGCATCTCAGAGCATTCTTTCAAATCAATAATTGCACTGCCAATGTATAGAAATTGTCATAAAGAGTAAATTCACTACTATGGTATAACGGAAAAGTAACTCATTCCTATTATATTTAGTAAAATCTCCACATATATAGGATTTTCATTGATGTTTTCTATGAGATAAACATCAGATTCTACCAATAAAGAAACATATTCAAGCTATTGAAAACCTATTCAAATGTAATTATGTAATGATTTTCCGGTATTTTAAATATAATTTAAAGGCTTCTCAGGCGAACCAGTACCACAAGCGAATGTCTTCAATATGTAAATTGTCTAAATAGTGATTCCAGCTTGACATTATTTCCTAAAATAACATTATAAGTATAAGATTTTTAACACATCTTCTGCTAAGATCAGTAGTCAATAAATTGCCCCTATTGACTCTACAAATATACAGACTTTGAACAATTTAACATCACGAAAAAAGGTGGATATACATGTACCATTACAAAATAAATAAATTTGATAACGAATCTCAATGTTCGTGTTATGTATAAAACGTGATAGTCAATGGAGAAAAATCAGTATGAAAATCTCGCGCTGGTGTTTCCTGTAGCCTATTACATGTATCTGAATGGCAGCCCTATACAAATGAAATAAATTCGACGACGTGTCTACCAAAAAAATGACACCGTAGACAAGCCCGTAGATTGATGGAAAATTTTAAAAATCCGTAAGCATTATTTATTGTTAACAAGTACAACACAATTTCACCATTTTTATTCAACCATCCAACTTAATCCTTTTAACGAAAAACAAATATAAAAAAACCTAATTAATTAGAATCGTTTAAACCCATCGTTTGTTGGAACCAAGCATGCATACTTTCAGCTTACTGCTTTTCATTTAAAAAATAAAAAGACCTGTTGGCATGTTGTATGCCGTTTAAAACATACATATGTATTTATTGAATGACACGCATTAATACTATATTTAAAACAATAATTTTCCCCAAATTAAAATTTTAGATCTTCAATAGGCCCTGTAAATGTTTAAGCTTTAATATACGAGGGTTGTTCGGAAATTATTGAGACACCACGGATATTTCCCTTTCTAAGTGACGAAATAGGGTGAACATTGGCATGGACTTTGAATAAACCTTAATAAATAATTAAAGAAAGTAATATTTAAAAAAAATTTAATATTTTGTTTTCAACGGTAGATAACAAATCTGTGGTCGGGGTACCCGGCGCAATCATAAACTCGGAGAATAATAAAACTAAAACTTCATCAACTGTCCGCAAACTTACCGTTTATAATAAAAGAAATCAGATTATATTACTAAAACCGATTTGGTTTGACTTTTCCGATCGCGTCACGTTCAACTTTTTCAGCTACGTCATACATAAACAATACCCGCACCTTAACCACAGTTTTTTTATTGGTGGATTCAGCTTACCGCTGATTGGCTGCTGGTTAACTAAGACTAAATTATGCACGGACAGAACAACAACATATCAGAGAATGAAAAATTCACATGGGTACTCGTGACTGTCGAAATTGGGCTATTTTTCGAAAGTGTACACTTGTGATAAAACAATACATACGGTACATAACATATAAAGCTGTAGCTCTGTGTATAAATTTTGGGTTAGAAAATATAAAGCTACAGTGCATACAATACTTACATGTACAAAAAAAACTTTACGGCAATTTGCCGCGTATAAAAATAACACTATTTTTTAAAAAATATTTACATCATACCATACCACATTTTGTGCAAATAATCCATTTAAATAATTCTTCATTTAGAGTACTGTTAATAATTGTAGCTTTACCCGCCCCAAACTTTCTCCTATTAAACAACCTTTAACCGTACTCGGAAAGCGGATCAAGAACTGTATTTTTTATGTAATATGTAAACAAACCAGTGTTCATGTATGGAGCGGGTGATCGGGGGTTCAGAGACAGGTAAAATAAAGAAATCTGCAGTAAATGGTTTGTGGATATTTTAGTATATATATTACACCGAAAGTGATAGGGCAACAGAAGAGAAACGAATCGGACACTTGCCTAATGAAGACGCACATGTACAAACCTCCTTGCACTCTCCACTTCCGTCTCGTTCTTTCACACCGTCGTTCAATACTTTTATTGACTGTCGATTGCCGATCGAAAGGTGTAGAAATCGAGGAATTCATACCTATCACTTTGACTGGCAAGTTAGTAGGTAATACATGTGCATTATACATTTACGGTATTTACATGAAATGAACGCTTAGCACATGCAACTTTGAAATATTATATTTTTTATAACGCCGTACTCTGGACCGTAGCTTGAGGCTATGGTTTAACGCCAGTTTACAGAGAGAGAGAGAGAGAGAGAGAGAGAGAGAGAGAGAGAGAGAGAGAGAGAGAGTTTAGCACAGAGTTTAAACATACGGGATAGTCGATTTTGAATGAATAATATTGGGGGGAAATAAACTGTTCTGAGAAATCCTTCAGCTCTGGCATTGCATAAGCGTATACTGATAACTCGGCCTAAAAATAGGAGTTAACCAATCATATAGTTTTCACACCGGCGGCGTGTATAATTTATGCATGACGTAGCTGACAGAAATGATCGTGACGCTATAGGAAAAGTCAAACCAAATCGGTTTTGATAAATATATTTTCATTTTGCTATTTTTTGTGACTAACTTTTGATCAAGTTTCACTACTGTTCGAGTTGAAATACGGATATGGTACAGATATATTTACCAAGCAATAGAAACCTGACAATGACGGTATATTTAATTTTGACGTCAATGCGGCGCAGCGAATATCATCAAATTGGTGGAAATTTAGGAAAAAACCTTTTTCAGGGCACCCATCTGCTTTAACAAAATATATACGATGGCAAGGGATAAAGAGCTTCAGTTTATCGTCTTTTTTCACTGATTGTTTAACTAGTATTAAGACAAAGGCACTAAATATCAAGTACTTTTTACACACTTACAAATGTCAACAGTTCTAAAATATGTACACAGAATGACTGTAGGAGACATTTTACAGTAATTTGACTTTTGGTTAGAAATAACCCGATTTTTTTCCACAAAAATCTAGAATGGAGAGAATGTGCGAATGTTGACATCTAAAAATGTAAACAAAAGATGAGAAATGAAAAATTAATTCTATTTTATTTTGTTTGTAAGGTGTTTAAAACATAGGATCAATGAGCTGCGTTAAAATGCCGTTGCGGTAAGTTTGCAGTTGCGCCGGTCCACTGGACGAAGGCAAGTTGGTCAGATTAACCAGGAATGATCTAATCATTCTGTGGACACGAAACTTTTCACAGTGATGAACCCTATCCTGGTTTACGTTTTGGGGAAATTTGAAGGGTTTATCTTTTTCCCTAAGGAAATAAGAGTAAATGTCTCAATAATTTCCGAACAACCCTCGTATATATATATATATATATATATATATATATATATATATATATATATATATATATATATATATATATATATATATATATATATATATATATATATATATTAAGATACCTATATAAAATGCAGTCTTGAAAAATGTCTCCGAGACGGAACGCAATAAAATGCCAGACTTATTTAGCGACATTTAACCCGTCTTTGTTTACCATATTAAAAGGGACTTGGACACGGTTTGAGATCAAGATTTTATATTTAAAATGATTTACTTGTGCATTTTGAATGATTATCCAAATTTTGAATGTTATAAGTCAAGATACATGCGAGATACAGAGGTAAGAATTAATTGTTTTGTAAACAAAGATCAAGTCTTTTCTTTGTTTATTTGTAAATGATATAAAGTAAAGAAGTTTCTATATCTCTTTGATAAAAATGACCCATGGCAAACAGGTTAACTTATTCAATGCGTTCAATTATGTTATGAACAAAGGAAAGCAAAATTTGATTGAAACTTATACCAATACAAGGCGTACAATATATGTAAACAATAAAAAGATTCCAGCTTTGTTTATAAACAGAAGAACTTCAAACCCTGTATCTTTCTTGTAACTCGATATTTGACTTTTAATTTGAGGAAGCATTAAATTTACCCATATTAACCATTTTAGACAATAGAAAATGGAAAAATAAAATTGAAAATTTAGAGCTCTATTCCGGTCCAAGTCCCTTTAAGCTTAAGGTGGAAAAAGATCAAACTTTTTGGGTGTCGATGTACACCTAATGTCATCTGAAACTATTTCACTTTATGATCAGACAGCAGCTACATATGTACAAAAATACGGGCTATAAGAGAAAATCTATTATGATAAAGTGAACTTTACTGAACAAATTTAACAAGAAGCGAATCAGGAGATGGAACATGACTGAGGTAGTGCGCTCTTCCTCAATGACACTAGGAAAGTTCGTACCTGACTACAGTGAGGAGGTAGACGACAATCCACGAACACCAAGAAGACCTTAGAATATTTTAACTCTGAAATTAGCCTGGTAATGCACCCTGAGATTTTGGGCAATAACAGGTTTTAATGGAAATAAATAAGAAATAATCTATTAAGGAAAATTACTAGTATCTAAAAATTACGAACGTCGCATCTGTACTTAATGTTTAAAAATGGCTTTTTCTGAGCCGATATAAGCCTCGGCTTGTTATGAGACGTGATACCGACTTTGTTATGTATTTTTCTAGTACATGTAGGTGCGCTTTCATACATTTGTTTTAAGAAAAGGGGAAATGCTATCCTTATATTTTGTTTTGTACGTGTATTAATAGCCCCCTTCAAGATTACGGCGGTACTGTTCTCTTGTGATACACAAAGTGATACACATTGTCGAAGGGTTTGCTATTTATATTTAGATAATTGAAACGATAACCGTTTATTAATGTAAATTATGTCATTTGGTCCGGCAAAATAGCAGTACCGCAGATACTATGAATTGGTCTTTTGTTATTAAACTCTGTTTGCTACAACTGCTTGGTGATAGGATACTGATAGCGTGCAAAATACTAACTTCAATCAATCGGTGGTATGCATTTTGAGCCGATTTGTGATTTTACGAAGACTGTCAAATTCCAGCTTCTGACATACGCCATATTAAACCATTTATGGTTTCGTGCTAAAATATCATAATTGTCAATTTGCGGCAAATTTCGTGGTATGAAATTATTTTTTAAAGACGTTTTGGCATGTCACAGAAAAATACTAGTTTCGTTTTACAAAGCTTAGCAAATTAAAGCACTTAAATCTCTCTCTCTCTCTCTCTCTCTCTCTCTCTCTCTCTCTCTCTCTCTCTCTCTCTCTCTCTCTCTCTCTCTCCGCATACACATTTGCTGTCAATTTATCGTCTTGTGTAACATTGGTTTATTTCTAGTCGAAGCTAAGAGATAGCGAGGCGAACTCATTTTTGTTCGATGCCGTGTTCATTTGTAAATGGAGAGGGATGGTTTTTGACATCAATTATAGTAACCTGTAATGGCTGATATAATGCAATATAATGCAACGAGAATCGATGAATTAGATGGTATCTACGTTATCGTAGGATAATTAGTCTCAAAGTCCTATTCTAAACAAGGGTAAATACCAATTACATTGCATAATTAACACATGTCTTGTTTTTCATTAATCCATCAGAACATAAAATGCAAAAAATATATACTTATGGTACCAATAAATAATTATTCTGTTTCCATGAATAAGAGATAAAAAAGATGGGTTGAACATATTTTATTGCATAAAATTATACAAATGATTCAAACAGAAGTATCTGTTCTTAAAACCTACAAGATTCGTACCATGTATACCAATTTAAAGTTGTCTATGTAATCATTATGGAATAAAAGTCAATCTTCGTTATCTCTTACTAGATGGGGCTGTTTAAAAAGTTCGAGATATCCGAGTATACGAGATATAGAGGGTAAAATACTTTAAAAAAAGTGGTTTGGACTTTCAAATCACTCACACAATTATATCCGAGTATACGAGATATAGAGGGTAAAATACTTTAAAAAAAAGTGGTTTGGACTTTCAAATCACTCACACATATCCATTATTTTCGATATACTAGAACCAGTCTTCGAGATATCGAAGTTCAACTATAGAATTGCATATTATTAAAATGGTAAAATTATTGAACAAACGCGATATAATATAAACAGTTCTTTTGGAATTTGGTTTATGTATTAAAACACTGAAATCAAGGGAATCTACCACAATCTCTGATAAATCTTAAAACAGCTGTAAAATACGTTAATTTAAGGGGCTATGTGCGGTATGGTCAAATATCTGCCCCCGGTTTCAACCAATTTTTAAATAGTATCGTATAAAAATCAAATCTTCATAAATCATTGTACAGAGGATACATATCACTTTTATCTTGATTTTAGTCATCATTGTTCATTCACTGTTTATCTGTGACGTCACCTAAATGACCTATTTCCCGCAAATTTGCAAACAAATGAAAAAATTCTGATTTTTGCTTTATATTTTGCATTCGGAAGTATCGAGCGCAGGTCTGCTCAAGTACGATTTTAACATATGTTTTTCTTCAGATAGTTAATATCTACATTTTACTTAAAAATGGTACCTGAGCAAGCCTGCGCTCGATGTTTCCCAGTCGAAAAACCGTCGGAAAACACCCATATTTTGCTACAAAACATCAATTTATCAAGTAAGGCAATCTTCATGAGGTCATTTCTACATTATGACGTCACCATTGAATAACTTTACACCCTTATTTTCAATATGATTTTAACTTTCTTTCACCTTATTTTTAAAGCTCTCTATAAAACCTTAATTTTGGGGGCAAAAAATGCATAACACAGCACATAGTCCAAAGTTTTACAGATTGAGATTCATCTCTCCACAAAAATAAAGACAATTAATAAAATTAATGTTACTTTGATTTAAGGATGACGTTTACTCAGAATGAAAAAAAATTCCACTGATGATTATGAAAAACCAACTATTGTTTGTTATAGAACTTACATGGTAGTGTTATTCTTCACTTTCAAAAAAGTAGGTCAATGACCTACTTTTTGAGTTAATGACCATTGAATATTTTTTGGAAATTCAAGAAAAATCCATAAAAATTTTACACTATGATTCAGATTTTTTTAATTGTGAAAATAATACAAATTGCTTAACTCTTTAACAAATGAAACACAGTTTATGAATGGTAGTGACATTAAATAAATACAAAGCATTAAGTTTTCATTCACAATTTTTATAGATATTCTAGTCCGAATTTCCTCTATCAGTTTTCAAATTACTACCCATTTTTGATTCAATATAACAAAAAACTGAATGATGATAATGCTAAAACATTTATAGTATTAAACTAAGTATATTGTCCTTTCTCTGCTGGTATAAAATTTATATGAGGTCAATGATCAAAATTTTGAGATATGGTGTCTTTTTATCATTTTTGAGCATTTTTCAATATTTTTGTAGTGTGTGCCATACGATTATCTAAACGAAAAAGCAAGATAAAACCAACAGAAAATGTGCAAAATTATGTTGACTAACAAATAAAATATTAACTTTAAATATTATAGTACTACCAAAAATATTTCAGTGGAAAACAAAATCTGAAAAATTTAGTCCGAATTTCCTCTGTTTTGCTAAAAGTCAAACTTTGTCAGAGCCTAATTCCATAATTTAGCAAAAATATCGATTGTTATATTAATAATAATTCATTTCATAAATACTTTTGGTATTTAAAACAAATTTTACTCATGAATTTGAACTTTTTAACCATCCGGATTTGAGAACTCAAACCCTGAGTAAATAACGTCCTTAAATTTGAAAGGTTTCATTTTTTGCATTGGTATATTTTTTAATCCGAAATACAAATGATAAGAATCCTCTGGTAATCCACATTGGCAGTTAGGGCTTTTAATGATATTTCTTCTGAAGAGATCCAAGTTCAAAGTGCAGTTATGTCGAGGTTTTGTGAGTATAATATTAAGTTGTCTTTTGCCAAAAAAAAAAATTAGGACGGAGGTTTTTTGTTGTTTATTTGAATACTGCTTTTTATACTTATGGACGGGGTAATATTTCTGGTGACTAGTTTTCAAATATTCCATTGATTGATGGTGTCAGGAAAAAAAACGATTTTTAAGATATAGTTCTAGTCTACATTTGGTATAGTCATCTACAAGAGCTAATGATCAAGTGACTCTCTCTCTCTCTCTCTCTCTCTCTCTCATGCTTAGAGTTGTTCTAGTCTACATTTTGGAATAGTATACAAGAACTAATGATCAACTCTCTCTCTCTCTCTCTCTCTCTCTCTCTCTCTCATGCTTAGAGTTGATGATCAATTATAAACACAGAGTGAAATTTTGGAGGCAAGATTGATGAACACATGGACAATGTGCATAGGTGGTTATACATACATAATAAATGACAATTAGCCACGGGGAATGAGTTAACTTCCTATTGGTTTTACCTCTTGACTTTTTAAATGATATTTTTTTCTGAATCATTTCATGATGCGTTCGAAGTTGTTGTTTTTTTGTTATAGAGGACTATAAATGATTATAATGTCAGTTTTGGCCCAAATCAATCAAAGTCGACTTTAAATAATGATATATCTCATGTTTTTGCTAAGTATATACTGCTTTACTTTGTTTTTAGTTCTTGTCATCTTAAAAGCACATTTTTGATTTCATAATATTCCTCAAGACGTAGAAAAAACGTTTAAAAAAGATTACAAACCACTCACAGCGCAGATTGCAGGATTAAGTGAAGTGCCTTTGTACATGTACCATATCTGCTGAAACAATAACTTGACCCAGATAGAAAGCATAGTTAACAAAAAAAGTCGTAGAAAAATAGGTTAAGTACTCCAAGTCTACAGTTTTCAATTCATTGCATTGCTGCGCATGCATTCGTTTAAAGTATAGTCAAGTACGTTATATTCACAATTCACCTGGACAAATGGTGCGGCACAATGGGGATTAAAAAATTAACATAGGAACGCATTTATTTCCACCATTATTGCGTCCAAACTAGCTATTTAATTATATTCATTCACTACATGTAGTATGAAAAATCCAGTTTTTGTTTTAAACTCTCCTTTATCCCTTCAAGTTTTAATACAAAGTTAAAAATAAGTTGAAGAGGATTTTACAATGCGCACAACAAGTACCCTGGTGATAATGTTGAAAAATTGAGCGACGAGTCCCTAGATTTTCCGAAAAAATGACTTCAAATTTTCCCATTTTAGATTCGCAGGAAATATTTTGTGTTCTGTGTTGATATCTGCGTGTATAAAGGTGGAGCGAGTGAAAAAAGAAATAGAATTTTTACCATTGTTTGTCACTGACAGGGAAGTGTATTTATTAAAAAAATCAAGAAAAAGTATTGACTTGTTAAATAATTGCTAATTTAATGACCCTAGCTTGAAAATTATTTTGGCAATATCTCGATGAAATGATCAATTTTGAATTAATTGTTTACTTCAGAATTTACGTTGATCTGGAAAAAATAGGCATGGGATTGTTTATGCAACATCACGCTCAAGTACATGTAACTATCACTTCACGATTATCAATTGTTAACACACAATGGCAATGACTTCGCTGGATTTCAATTAAGTTAAACCTTTAATTCCTAAACTCTTAAGCAGCGATTGAATACTATGCGTGAACAAACTTATTAATATTTGTTTATGAACGAATCTGAAACATCTTTTGATGTCTTGACAAGTTCAATTTCTTAATGTGGAATAGCTGTGAAGTCCCCCTTACATTATGTAAGGAAATATCTATAAAACAGCAAAAATTCCAACATAATTTTTTATAAAGTTGTAAATTTTTAGGAAGATGTATTTTCTAAAGCAACGCATAAGTGTATCCTGGTGTCATGAGTTTCCGATACATTACATGTAACTCTAAAGGCTCCCTATAGTGATTTGTTTTGATTGTCAGAAGTATACTTTTCCACGATGTGCAAGTTACGATATTGTGATATTTTATGCAATGTTAAAGACTTCTAAGAATATAATAGCCAAATATTTTTATAACTCTCTTGAGCAGTTGTGTGATTTAAACCTTTGTTCGCAGCGTTACTTGGGTGAACTGCGTACGTCCAGTGTTGTCAGTAATCTAAAAATAACGTCATTTTGGGGTTAATTAACTCACGCGACAATAACGGAAACGTATGACTATCAGAAACATATGACGAAACTTCAGTACAAGTGCTTTTAGCTTTTTAAAAATAATACATAAACTGTCACAGTCAAGAGTTTATAACAAAGAAACCCTGCTGTTTTCAGTTTGATTACCGTCAATTGTAACGTGTCAAACACAAAAGTCATCTATTCATTAGCTTGCAAAGAAGTACTTATGATTGCAGAGGTTGATTGTCGTTCGGTCAACAGCACAGAAGTTTTAAATTCTAGTATCGCCCTTATCTTGGTATCGCTGAAGGAATAAGATCCTGCCATCCATCAAACTCAGCTAAATTGACTCGTTAAGCTCGAGGTTCCATTATTAAATGCTACTTAAGCATTCAACTTTATGGTCTTTTCCTTGCCCCAATTTACCAACAAGACAAGACCGTGTAGTAAGTAAAACATTTATTGGAATTCATTGTACAGACTTGTTATTCATGTACATTTAATAAGAAATTAATATGTATAGAAAAATGCGTTTCTATTCTACGAAGATATCTGATGAAGGATTGCAACTATAAGGCAATAGTCTCTGTAATTATATTCATAACGAAAGTATTGAAGTCGTCAAAGAACTTATTGTTGCTTGTCAACTTTGTTTGTCAAGACTGTTGTGTTGAGACTGGCTAACCATACTAGTCGATTTTATGCGAGCTCCTGAATCTCCCGAAAAATAACATCATTGCAAATCAAAGTCTATTGCAGAAATCCCAAGACCAGTCATGCGTACGGTCATTGACAATGGCAAATGCTGATTTTTTTCTTTTTATTTTGTCATCATTTTTAGTTGGCTCCATCACTCATTCAAGAAGGTCATCATTATTAAATACATAAATGCTTTGCATGAAACTACTATTACCTTGTATGGTTTTTCTTCCAAACTTTCAAAAATAAAGATTTTTGCCATTCATAGGTGGATATATAAATACTAATATTTACATAAAAAGAAAAAAATTAACCATGTGTCATCAAACAGATGCTAGACTGAACGTGAGTTACTAAAGTCACAGTATAACGTTGACAAAGTTTAGTCTGCTGTTTGCATTGTAGGAAGAATGATGTTAAAAAGTCGTATCTGAAACGAAATGATACGATGAATGTCAATGAGGTCACAGTGTGCTCTATACTAATTTAGATACTCTGTTATCAGTTGGGTAACGTGTTCTATCCAAAAGCGCTGATGAATATCCATATGTTGGCAACATTGCACAACATCATACAACATGTATAACATACATTGCATCTTCGGAGTTTCATCAAATAAAGAATCAAATATAGAATGCTAGATAAGCTATTGGAACTTGTGCATGACTGTACTTCAGTAAGCCGATTGTTTAAATGCACGCCGTACATTTGTTTAGCATTGTATGACAAAGAAACGATAAGGAATACCAGGTACAATGAAAATTTCATATTTCACACAGATATTATGACAAGTATATTAACAGAATGCAAAAGAGCAGTACTAGTAATGTAACAAAACAATAAACACAAATATCAATACTTTGCGTCACAAAAGATTGAAAAAAGCACCACAATACATAACAACAACCTAAAAGTAAAAACACACAGTGATTTTGTTTTTTTAATCTATTATGTAGTAATAGCAGGGGGTGCCTCGTCTCCAGCCTTCTCTCTAAAACTTTTCCCTCGTGATACTCCTCTAGTTGAGGTTGCTGCTGTAGTACCACGTGACTGTAGATGCGTTCTCGTTGATCCACGAGATTCCGGAGGATACGACTCGGGGTCATATTGTGACAAACGGTTAACGACTACCTGGATATCACTCTCGCTGTACTTTTTATCTTCCTTCATCCAGCTTGGTTCAGGGGATGGTACAGGGTAGCCTCGTGATTCTGGGACGCGGTACTTATCGTATGTAGACAGTCTTTTGACGATCGTGCTTACCTCTTTAGGGGAATAAGGAAGATATGATGTAATAGGAAGGTTCTTCTTTATGGGAGGAAAATATGGTCTCTCATGAAACACGTTTTCAGATCTGGCAGCATACGTTGGATCGTTGGAAGGGTTCCGAACATGGCGACGGATGCGTAAATCTGCTTTCGGTCTTTGCGTTTCATGAATCAATTTCTGTTTCTTTAGAACTTTTTTGGCGAGCTTCCTTTGAGAGTTGTCGTAAACATACTTTGGCAGAAACTTTTTGGAGACATTTTCGTATATTGTATTGTACATCCCTACTTCGCTTTTGCAAGGCGTAACCTTTTTGTAATGACATAACTGAGCATAACTGGACCACCCAATTGGAGCAGATGTCACCATGATTCCCAAATTTTTCTCAAAAAGAATTAAAATTCGCCAAGAAAAAATATAAAATCACAAGATCTTTCGTTATCAGAACAGTAAATTCCGTGACTGTGCAACAATTAATTAACAGTAATCCTCGTTAAACCTTGAATTGCGGTAGGACCAATTACGCACGCAGTCATATTAAATTGCCACCGAAGTATACACGTTAGAAGTGTTTAGCCGGGTTTAACATTTACATGAACCAACGGATTTGGCAGCATTGTCTAAAAGAGTTACATTCTCTCTCTCTCTCTCTCTCTCTCTCTCTCTCTCTCTCTCTCTCTCTCTCTGATTTAAGACTTTTTTCGCTTCGCTTCAAGTATTCTGTTCAGTTACTTTATTTACATTTTTCTTCGTATACATGTATATGTTTTTGAAGTGAACGAAATCGTTAAACTTTTTTGCGTTGTGAAACACCACGACTGAATGACCCATTTAATAGAAAAAGAAATAAAACGCCAATTCTGAGGGTCAACAATGAAGATAAATCCGAAAGAAATCAAACGCATGGTTCGGAACAATCCCGCCACGATGAATGATTTATTCTCTGTACAGCACTGCAACCCATTACTTGATTGTGCTATCCCAAAGAATAGATGATATTGTGTTATTAATCTTAATTTGGTTGCTATAAGATATATCGAAAAATCATAACCCACGTTTATCACTGACGTTTATTAGAATCATGTTAATTTTTTTTAAGCATGGGCCTGGTCAATAAATGGTGTTTCTATATAGAAATATTGCTGTTCTTAAGTTTGTTTGAATTGTACATGAACATATGTAGACATCTATACTTAAATTACAGTTTCAAAAATACTTTCCAATGCTCATCTTTGTACAATGACCTGGTAAGGTAGACATTCAAATAGTTTTTTATGCTACAGTGTTTAACGTGAATCTGATCTTATATCCTATTTTTGTTGGAGGTTTAAAAAATAAATAAGATATCAAATAAATTAGTAAATTAAAGTGCTATTACACATACACATTCAGTTTGTGTTCATTATTTCTTTTTTATTTAATTCGAATTAGATCTCTATAGATTATTCACAGGAACAAGCGTCACCAGATTATCACTAATCGTATTGGATAAATCTTAAGAGCTGTTAAGCCCTGAGTCGGTTGTACCGTTATTTCATTAAATAAGTCAAACGTTTTACTTTTAAAAAAATTAAATTGCCGATATAAAAACTCTATATTTCTTAAGAGTAAACATTACAATTTTAAGGATCCTATTATAATATTTGTAATCTTATACAAAAACAAAAAATCAAAATCTGATACTAAGTTAAGTTATTCCTTTAATTTATCGGGAAAAAAACTTTAAAACATTTATTCAACTGGCAAAGAAAATACAAAAAAAAAAAAAAAAACTTGAACAAAATATAAAGTACAAACTTCAAATTTGAAGAATCATTTAGTTTTTTCAATGGCAGCTCAAAAGTTTCAGTATTGAATTACAGTAAAGAATGTTTCAAACTGGTGTCTGTAGAATATCTGTTGCTTTGTATGTGTTCTATGGGACAGATATTTATTATATTATGTTTGATCAAGATGGTACACCCCTCTTTAATTTTATAAGTCGGTTATGTGTCTGCATAGTTCGACGACATGGCTATATAAAGAAACAGTCTAGTCTTCCAGGCTGCAATAAACGAAACTGAAGTTTGTAGCCATTTTATTGCAATTTGAAGTCATTACAGCGTATAAATATGTTGATGATAAAGCCTGAAGCAGTTTTCAAACGTCTGAGCTGAGAGAAATTTTTTTATTCATAACACTGTCCGTCAATATCGCGTACATCATACAAAAGGTCAAGTATCACAAACTCCCAGTCCGAACACACAGCGATGCAAACGATCTTACTGCAATATCCATAAATTTTCGTATTATATATTCGATATCCTTCAAGTCAGAGCTTGTTTTTTCCAGTCTTTTATACGTCTGACGGCGGAAGAGTCCCCTCGGGATTCTGGCGGATGCTTTTGTTGGTCGAAGTCCGAGAGCCGATCTACGATGCTGCTCACTTCCCGGTGCGTGTATAACTTTCCGCGCTGTTTGTTTTGTGGGGTGATTTTGGCATATCCTTTGGATCCTGGTATTCTTGCAAAATCACACATTGTCAATCGAAGTACGATGCGGTCAATATCATCCGAAGTATAGCTGGAGTCGGTCGTGATACACGTGGTTCTGCCGACAGGTGGCAGATAAAGCTGTCGTTTGTGCATCAGCTGGTTTGTCGTGGCCGCAGCAGTCGATACGGAGGAATCATAATTCGGTTTATAAGACACTAAATCCAAGTCGGAAGAATCCGTATTATTCCAGCGGGATTGTCGCTGTTTCTCGTGCAGTCTCCTTTGTCTTGCTAAAATTCTCTTGGCTATTCGCACATTTTCCTCTTCGTCGCGACTTCCTTTCGGTAATAAACTCTTTTTTACCTTTTTATGAAGATTGAGAAAAAGTCCATCATCTCTGTCGGGAACAACCGCTTTATAGTGCATTGCACGGCGTGATGTTGACCAGCCCGTGGGTGCACGAGACGCCATTTTTTTTTTTACCGAACTGTACGTGTTCGTGTATTAGGAAAGTGTTCATTCAGTTTTAAAACCCATGGGCGGATTAATAAAACTTGTACGAATAAAAACATTAATCGCATCTAACCACGGAGATTAGTAGGGTTACGTACCTGAATAGATCGATGTTATGCAAGGGAAAAAATAAATTTTTATGAAAATAATAACGTGATATTTTTAATTATAATAAGCATTGATCCGGATGATATTGGAAAACCTTCAGTTAAAACAAAAGCATAGAGAAACTGGTAGCTGTATCTGGACGAGTTAAAAATGTAGTTTTTTGCGATTTATGCACACTTTATAGGTGGTCTTTTATAACAATACAAGAATCACCTTCTTAACCTTTAACAATCATTGTGCTTAGAACTAAAGATTTGACAACAAATAACTGAGTAAAGATTGAACAGTCTGATTAATACCATGAATTTATATATTGCTGATATAATCATGTTTACAACTAGCATTTTATGTATTAGAATAATTATATGCCAAAAAGGGCAATATAATGCTAGCTAATTTTAAGCGTGAAACAAAAATACTTGTGACTGCCTTGCGACCTAATTTAAATAATCTTTAAAATAATAAAGAGCGGAAAGTCTACACTCAAAGATAAGTTGATTTGTAAGTTCGTCTCAGGTATAATTTTTTATTTCCTGATTCTAATAAAACATAATAATTCACATGATTTTTTCGCAATTTCCAAAGCCTTTTTAAAACGATTATTAATTTAGATATCAATGCTACTATTTATGATCACTTTTAACCGTGCTGTATATATGTATATTTCAAAATTAATTTGTAAAAAGAGCTGGCACGTAGCATCGTTTTTGAAAGACTCATAAAAAAAAATCTTGACATGCAGCAAAAAGAAAAAAAAAACCAGCTTCCCGAACTCATGAAAATCCTAATCCGGGTAGGGAGTTACGTAGTATACCTACACGTATACCTTCAATTTCTCTCTTAATTTCCATATTTTCATTTCAATTTTTACATACTCCTAAATAAGGGGTCTCCATGATAATGCGATTTTTCATTTATGTGTGAATTAAAAAAAAGTTTGCTGTGGGAAAAAGTGCCGAGGGGGGGGGGGATGCAGGTCCAGCCCCCCCCCCCCCCCCCCCCCACCCGCATCCCGCCTTCTACCGATGCTTCGTACCTAGAGAGTCATTGAACAGAATGGAGAAAAAATTCAGGATGAGAAAGCCTTCACTCCAAAAATATGACGCCGTTGCGCTATGCTTTTAATATGATATAAACGCAAAATATCTCAAGGAATTGACATTAGTTCTGTGGGAGGGAATTTCAACGGAAACCACCTTGTAAAAGATTTTAACTTGTCACGTTTGAATAAAAAATGGTGGAATATTTTGACCTGCATCTGCAAGGTATAATACTGCTGATTAATTGATGTTTATCATCATCAGAATGTTCGTTTACGCAAAGTTAAGTTTTCCAGTGCTCAGGTTCTCCAGATAAACTGTTGTCTCATGATGGCATATATAATTGTTGCCATTTGTGGGATAGGCGCGAGAGCTGACTTTGCAAAGAATAATTATTTGAAAATTATTCCAGGATTATAGTAAATGCTTCATCACGCATTTCCGAAGTTGACACTTCATCTTGTACACCTGCAGAAACACATCAGTCTAATGTCAAAATAATTTTATCAGCTATAAAATCTTTAATTTATCTGGTTTTAGCGGTTATCCGTTATCGAAATCATCTATGATTAAAGTCATTCATGAATATCTTCGATCTCAAGGTTACTTCTTTTGCAATTGCGTTACAACAATTTCCAAGTAAACAGTTGGCATTTATATTTGAAACAGTTATTGATACATTAAGATGCTATCGCGACATTTTATAATTTAACTCTGTCAGGGAAACTAGGTCTCTCTCTCTCTCTCTCTCTCTCTCTCTCTCTCTCTCTCTCTCTCTCTCTCTCTCTCTCATTGTTACAAATGCGTGTCTACACCGGGAACAGTGCAGATCCGAATAGACATTGTTTAGTAAAATTCTACAGTAATTTAATGCATACGTTTTGATACGATATGCAATTTTAATAACATGCTATGATATTATATGCAATGCTATAAGATCTGTAAGAAACATAAATTTAATAGAACTGATTTTAAAAAGAAATGAAAAATTTATTTCAGTGAATGCTCAGAAATATTGAATAAAAATGATAGAAAATAATTTTCATTATAATAAATTCAATCTCGTAAAAGAATAAAACCAAGAAGATATTATGTTGTATGCTATGCTAAGGTATGGTATGCTATGATGAATCATACGAATCAACTGTAAATGTATGCTATGAGATATGTATGCTATAGTATTGGATTTAGATTGTATGTTATGCTATGGCGTAAGCTGTAAAAGATATGCTTGAATTGACTATACCTGTAATATACCTAAATACGTTTTGATAATAGTTAATTGCAATTGAGATATCTGCTCTACTGGTACACTATGAAGTAATTCTTGAAAACATTATAAACTTAATACATGCAGAACTTTTTTGTTTAGTCGTAACATGGATGAACAAGACGCGCGGCGCGCCCACCTCTCTTAGTATTTCTCTCCTTCTACATCTAAAGACAAATGAATAGAGTAGATATGTGTTATTTGTCCCGAAGACAAGAATAATTAATATTGTAAATATTTTATGTGTGTCTGTTAATTTCTAATAATTTCATTAAAACAACCATGTAAAGCCCATTTAAAGAGTTATTTGTCAATATTTAAAGAAAATCAAATTGGAGAAGAATTAAAGATTTTACTACCACTATGTAATAATTATTACATTCATCATAGGGAATTTTGTATAATGCAGTTATAATGGGACTATCTATTAAGGGGCTGGCTAACACCCTGTACCCCAAAATTTGGGCGTTCATATTCGACGGGAAGGGGGCCCCGGAATCGACCCTCAAAAGGAATTAGGTTTACATGACAATTAACAGGCTAAGCTAGCCTGGCGAATATAGGAAATTTTGTATAATACAGTTTTAAGGGAATGTCTATTAAGGGGCTGAAAATCATCCTGATCCTATGTTTGGTAGGGATTTGGCCCCGGTAATGTCCAGTTGACCCTTAGAGGGAATCGGGTTCACATGACCATTAACAGTATTATACGAAATTTCCTATTTTTACCAGGCTAGCTACGTCTGTTAATGGTCTTGTAAGGCTCATTCTTTTTTAGGGTCGACTGGACGTTCCTGGGGCCCCATCCTCACCAAATATGAAGGGCCAAATATGGGAAACAGCGTGTGAGGCAGCCCCTTGAAAGATATTCCCATTTTAACTGTATTATAGGAAATTTCCTATTTTCAGTAGGCTAGCTTAGCCTGTAAATTGGTCGTGTAAATCTAACTCCTTTAGCGGGTCGACTGGACGTTCCCAGGGCCCAATCCTCATCAAATATGAAGGCCCAAGTATGGGATACAGAATGTTAGCCAGTCCCTTAAATACTGTTCTCAATGCAACAGAATATGATGGTTCTCGTACCTTTTTGCCAGTCTAGCTTATGTCAATGTCCAGGTCTGTTCAACAAGTAATAAAGTTTACCAACTCATAGTTTCTTGCGATCAAAAAGGAAGATGATATGGAATTGTGACGTTTACGTTTTTAAAAGCATGTTTACGGTAATTTGAATTGTGAACCGACCACAAAATTCTATTCGCTATTGGAATAGTGAATATCAAAAAATGAATAGAACTCAACTTCTGAATGCCATATGTGTACCTTGTATATTAGGTAGAGGGTATAAATTTTTGAGGAAAATAAGATACGTCAGGTGCCTTGAGTAGCAATTAGAAAACATTTAAAAATGATAATTATGGTAATGCATTCTTTTATGAACTAATGTCAGCTTTACTGAGTTTTCTCTTTATTAGTCAAAGTTACCCGCCTCGTTGAAAATTGTTTTTCGACAGTCTCATTTTTTCCCATCCGAGTTGTTGAAGTTTGTTTCTGATTAACTTCTCTTGCAATGAAAAGTCTTTACAATTGTATTTGTTAGATCTTAGGCAATAGCGTAATCTACTTTGGCTGATACTATACCTTATCGTAGTTGAATATTTCAAAATGTTTTAATGATTTTTTTACATTGTATAAAGCAGAGAGTTTTGCTCATCTCAATATTGTGTGCGGACAAGTACTATAAGAAAGCAATGGATGGTAAGGTGCATTTTTTACGATCAGTTGGACATTTATAAGATATGTGCAATTGATATAGTGGATCATAATGTGGCTTCTGTTGTTGCACACGTTTGGTTTAATATTTCTCGATGTCGTACATATGTTCCATCATCGTCGACAGATTCAACCCCTTATGTATGCAAGACAATTCTTTTTAGAAATAATAGTAAGCTACTATTGACCAATATTTTGATTTGCACCGATTAAGGTTGGTTTGACAAAGTTAATCTTTCAAGACCCCCACGGGAGGCTCCACGCCCCCACGAACCACCCCTGCCTCCACAACCTCCTCTAACGACACCTCATGGTGACTGAAGATCACAGTCAAAAACCAAGAGTATTCTATTTTTAACATAGCAATACCGCATTAATGTACAAAAAGAATTTTAATTTACAGGATATAACTTTTTGACAAAATAAACAAATTGCTTGACATTTACAATTTGTATTCTTTGATTGAATAAGCAATCGCCTTTTAATACATGTACTTGGATTTTAAAACAATATTTGATATAAGAAACGTAGTTAATGCAGTAGTCTCTATTTAATAAAATACAATAAATATGTCCTCGAAAAGGAGGGGCTATAATATGATGACTGACTTCAGTCAGATATTTTTGCTACGCAAACAACTATTAGATTTAATTAATGACTATTCTTAGTTTATATCAGTGTGTAATGTTCATATATTCAGACGATGTATATTTATGTCGATCAGAGCATTGCCCTAGCATGGTTATCAATTTATTACTTTTTAGCTCATATCTCAAGAAATCTGATCCTGTTCATGTAGCTACTTATAAACCGAATCGTGATCAAACTATTTCAGATCAATTTGTCCGCCTAGAAATATACACATTCGAATTCATTGACATTTTAAGTAATTTACCAAAAGTACTAAAAAATTGATCCAATGATTTAAATTGCAGTTTTCTGTCTTTTTTCTTTCACTAGGGCGTCAGTCTGCGGATACCCTATAGTGATCAGTCTCTCCATCCGTCTGTCCATCAGAGATAACTTGTCTAGGGCATATTTTCTCTTTCCTTGACCCAATTAGACTCACACTTAACCCCCAGAATACCTTTCGGTGAATAGTGTACTGTGACTTGGAATCAAGTGCTTAAAGTCGAAGCAAACTCTTTGTCCGGATCATACATTCTCTCCCCTAGGTCCAGTATAGTTTATAATTAACCTACAGAGTGCCTTACGGTAAAAGGTGTGCAGTGACCTTAAACAATGCTTCTAGGTCAAGGTCATATAAAACTATATTAAATAAAGATTTCCAAATCAAATATAGTCTCTCCTTTAAGCCCTATATGGCGCATATTTCACACAAACAAAGGTTTAAGATAAAAGGTTTGTTATGACCTTGAACCTTATTATTTCTAGGTCAAATGTGAAGATCATGGCTTACATTTTTAAAATCGAAAAAAGGACCAATAATATCCCATCCAGATTACTCAGATGAAACTAAAACGGATGGTTAAGAGGTTTATTATGATTTTGAATTTAAGTGCATGCAAACTGGATAACTGGATAATTTTTAAGTCTTATGTTAAGGTAAAAGCAAGCATTCTGAAAAATGCTTTTCACTATTCCAATGATGTCTAGTTTTGTATTGAAATCCAAGGTTTTTCTGGCGTAGGAAAATAGTGAAAAGTTCCAGATATTTTCTGTCCAAGAAAGACGAAAGGGCTACATGTATTTTCAAAATACAGAAAATGCATAGAAGTACATATTCTTGTTCAGATTGTCATCACATTCAATATATACTAGATATACTAATCCCTTAATTAAACACGTATTTTTACTGTGCTAAGTTAAAACATTGATTTAGCAAAGTGACAGAGTTTGTCGGAATTTCAATTTAAAAAGTGTCACTGACTTCCATGAGTGGACGTTAAGATCCTTTGGAAATATATCCACTGGGAGTTCTTGCGATCACACGGCTCTTACAATTCAGGTCGATACCCTCTATAAAAATCGAGACCCTTTATTGCAAAGTCTGACAGACAAAGAGATATCAAGAATATGTAGAAATGTTTTTCATGACAGTTACTCCTAGAATGATTGGGATCGCTGTCTGACAGAGAAAATATTTGTATGATGTTGTGAGAGTGTACCCTGTATTAAAAATGGCTGTTTGAAGTTCAACTCAAGATTCTGAAATGATAAAAAGATCTACGAAAAGAAAATACTGAGAAATCCACAAATGTATAACACCGGTATTCTCTTACAACATATAACTGTACTATTGGGTATCTGTTAAACACTTAGAATGGAAGATAAAACATTTGTATAAAAGATGAAAAAGACCGGTGTGTATGTTTTCAAGCGATACATAACGAATAAAAGTAGCCAAATTATGTCTTCGAAAGATTTTATGGCTGTAATGATAGGAAGAGTGAGGTTAATAATTGAAACATTTTATGCTAATACATGTGAATACATGATCTTTTAAACATTAGGTGTACCAATATTAAAGCAAAAGATATCAGAATTTTAAAAATACTTGCCACGTCGGTCCATTTTATAGGAAAATACAAAATTACAATTTTTCATGATTTGGGTTGCCATTGAAATTTTATTGTACATCATATAATGAAATAAAGACGCACAGATTCATACATTTACATCTCTGACAGTTTTTACCTAATCAAACTATCATATACCAACAAACCGCTATTCGTGAAAATTTCGTTTTACAAAGCGAAAGTACAATCAGTACATATGACTTATCAGAGTTGGATTTTCCGATACGTTTTAGTCATCCATTCGACATCGTTTTTCCTAAAAAGATAAAGCACAGAGTTATTTGAGGTAGTGTTTTGACTAAGATCTTAACTTTGTGCGGACAAATAGTTCAGAAAAAACAATGGACGGTAAGATGCATTGTTTTATCGATTTGTCAGAACACTTTGAAATCAGTAAAATTATTCTGATAGATAAAAATGTTGTGTCTTGTGTTGCACATGTTTTCATTTTATATTTCTTTATGTCGAAAATATTTTCGTCGAAAAATTTAACCTAATGTATGAAGGACAGGTTTGGAAATCGTAATAAGTTATATTTAACTTACGTTTTCATTTGCATCGATGTAGGTTGGGTTACAAAAGTAAATGTTCCAAGACCCCCACAGGGGCCCCCTCCCCCGCAACGCCCGCAGGAACCAGCCCCGCCTCCACCACCCCCTCCTGCGGAACCATGCGGTGACAAGCGATCATTGCCAAAACCAAGAGTATTCTTATGCTGACACAAGCAATGTCGCATTTCAAGAACAGAGAAGAATATACGTCAAAATGTGTGACTAAATCTAACTCTAACAATTAAAAGCGCTTTGTTTTTCGTCATTTACATCTTGTAATCTAATTTTAATTTAATAAATTGCAATTGACTTCTGTTACTTTGATTTTAATTAAAACAATATTTGACAGAAGAAATGTAGTTGATGCTATAGATTCTATGAAATTGATTACAGATTCCTTTTTAAGACGCTGGATGATCAACAGGTTACCTATCATATCTATATGTACAATAAGAGTTACATTTGTTAAGCATCAACTATTATTTTGTCAAGAAAAGTTGCAAATATTTTAACTTAAAAATTTGAATATTATCAAATATTTTGCTTTTATGTATTCAATTTGAAAGCTCTCCTTTCAAATGAAATTTATATAGTCTTCAAATGATCACAGCCATTTAGCACTCTTAATCCCGCCTTCATTTTCAATAAAAAGTATAACACGTGTAATACAGGGTGTCCCAAAACATATGTTACACTTTTAATCATCAATAACTTTATTAGATTAAAAGCAATTATAATATTTTTTGGTAAACATCTAGTGTATAAGTATTAATTTTATTTGAGAAAAGTTCGGGACATTCTGCTAAACCATCAGGTAATTATGACGTCATAATGTCATCACACTTATCAAGATGGAACCCTCATGTGAACAACTGGCAGAAATTGTTAAACTTTACTATGAGTGTAAATCTGTGACTTTAATCATAAGTAAAATAATACATCTTGCATATTTATGAATTTTTTTTTTTTGCAATCGTTCTTTGTTTTTTTTATTATGTATTGATATCCGATGAGTTTTCTGGCGTAGAAAAATTTAGAAATAGTTACTGATGCTCTGTCCAAGATAAAGGGGGATTTAAAACTTAGAGTAAACATTTAAAAATAATGTAGATTATCTTTCTTGAGTTCACAATCACGTACACTGTATATAATAATAACATCAATTTTAAAACCATGATATTTAATAAATATGGCATGTTTATCCTAGAATAGAAAGGAAGTTATCCTATCCTTCAGTTAAAAAAAAACTTTGTAACTTTATGTTATTTAAAGAATTTATTATATATATTTTTCCCATTATGAATATGGTTTTAGGTACATATCAGGTAGGATAAACATGCACGAAAATGTTGGAATGAATTTTAATTTTACACAGGCTAATAACTTTATTATTAATTTTCTTAATTATTTCATCTAGGTAAAACGGTGTTTAGGTGAATAGAACGAATTTGTAGGAATTCGATATGGAACTGTGTCACTGTCCGTGTGTTGGTGGTTTTCAATGTCTCCGTTCCGTAATTCGAAATGCAATCATTCTAAAAGCGGGCGATTTGATCTTATGGAAATATTACCATCGGGAGCTCATCATGCGTACTTATATGACACTTACAACATATAGGTCTATACACCCCACAGAAAATCCTTGATCGTTCAATGCGATGTCCGTTGGTGAAATAAAGGTCGAGAAAATCTAAAGAAGTCTTTAATGATAAGCAAATTATTGCGCTCTTCATATGATTTGGGTCACCGTCTAGCAAATGAAAAGTATTTGTGTTACAAAGTAAAACCGTACTCATGATTGCGAAACGGTCGTTTGACACCACACAGCTTGAGAACGATTCTACGTAAATGATTAAAAAATCATGGGTGGGAAAAATTTCAACACCGGTTTACATTTTAAACAGAATATTTTTAAAATAAGGTAGTCATTTAGGTATCTAGTATGATAGTTGCGAAATTCAATTATGTTGACTTGTCTTAACTAAAAATTGCTAAACTCAATTCTTGTCACAAGAAATTTCCCAAGTTTATAATAAGGATAAAGCGAGGTAATCCAAATTAATTTTGCAAGCGATGTTGTGGCCCCAAATATCGGTGTTGTATTATGAGAAATTAATATCATGTCAATTATTGCAAATTATTGCCACGAATGGTCCGCCATTAACATGAGTGTAAAAAAGGGGAGAAATCTACTATATGGGTATATCCCTCTAACTATTTTTAGAATCGGTAGGACAACAAAGTAGTGCCTTTAAGCAAAATAGTCCCTATACTTGCAGAGGGTATATACATTTATTGGGACATTTTAAATCAGAATGCTTGACACATGTCAGAAAAGAGGATTTTCAATTTTAAAAACAAGTGTCAAAATTGAATTATCATTTGAAGAAAAGGATTGAAATTGTTTGATGTACACCCTTTCCAATACTGAGAAATTCCCTACTTTTACTTTCATTTTCAGAGTTTTTCAATACAGACGCATTTTGCCGGAAAACGAATCTGACTTCAAACCACGAAATTTTAGGAGGAAAGAGACAATTTGATGAGCTTTCATTCAAGAGGTCCCTCGTTGCTGAACGAAAATAAGAGCCGGAGCTATGAACCCTAACGTTAACATTACCGCCTATGGAAAATGCATTAGTGGACTATACCCATATACATGTAGTAGGCTTTCTGTCGGGGTAATCTGGCTATAAAAAGGAGGAAAACCCACTATATAGTCAGCTTTTCGTGGGGGAAGAACTGCTATATAGCCATTTTTCCGGGGGGAAGATGGCTAGGGGGAAAAGGCACTATATAACACCGGTATTGCCAATTTTTAACTGTCGCATGCTGTGCATATTAATGTATGATTTTGAAAAAAAATCAGATTAATCAATGAAATAAACAACATCAATTATAGTGATGTGTTTTACGAATAGATCTGTAATGTATTTATTTCAAATTGCACCTCACAAAACGAAAGTACAGCCAATAAATATAGCTTATCATCAAGGGTTATTCCAAACCTTTTATAGCGATTCACCATGTTTTTCCTTTACAGTTAAAGCAGACAGTTGTTTGAGGTAGTGATTTGATAAACACTTTGTGTGGACAAAAAATTCAGGAAAATAATGGATGGTAAGATGAATTTTTTGATCACAAGTCAGATAATTTCTATATTTTATAGGGATAATACTATTCGTATCGATAAATGAATAATTGCACATTTATCTTTAACTTTGAATTGCTCAACATCGAAAATATTAACCTTATTGTAAAATTTAAACAACTTTCATGACAATTTTGGAAATACAAGTTATTTACATCTGTATAGGTTGGAATCCAAAGGTTAGTTTTCCAAAACCCAAACGGATACCTTCTATCCCACAACGGCCGCGTATACCAGCCCCTAAACCAACAGCCCCTCCCTCTGCACCATGCGAACATAAGGGACCACCGGCTAAAATGAGAGGATTCTTTGGTTGACAACAGCAAAGTCGCATTAAAGACGGAAAAGAAAATTGATTTTATGTGACTCTCAGAAAAATTACTACCTCTCTTTGTTTTATGTTTTCTAAATTTGATTTAACGATTGACTTCAAGTACTTGGACTTCAATAAAAAAAAATGATATTACAAAATGTAGTTAATGCTATAGGCTCCAAGTAATGAAATACATGTACAATAAATAAGCTCTAGAAATTAGAGGCTGTATCGTTATTATTGTTTTGTTATTTCTAGGTTATAACTAAAAATTGATGACGACAAAAAATAGCCTTCTGTTTTATGGACATTTGTAAACAAGAGCTAACCGAAGCGCCATATTGTAATAAAATGCTAGATAATCGTCATTGACAACAAATCAACAAAATGTTTACTTTGTAACACGTCATACTTTTAAAGGGACCTGAGGTCAATTTGATACTAGTATTTCTATTTAAGAATGTCTTCATTGGCATTTCTAATGAAAAAACTTATTGTCATTTGTCCATATATTAGGGAGAACCAAAATTCAAATTTCATGCTTTGAAAACAAAGCTTAAGACTTGTATAGGTCACCTGATTTTTTGACGTGGTCGATCGACGTCCGTTAACCGTTTTGCCCCCCTTTTTCAAAACTACAACACCAATTGTAATACAAGTTTTAGGTCACCTGAGTCACTCAGGTGTCCTAATGCGAATGGTTTTCATCCGGTGTCGTGCGCTCTGCGTCGTTCCGTAACAATTTTACATTTTTAGATTCTTTAAAATTACAAGGTCAATTGTTATCAGTTTTGCTTTAAAGCACCTCCATGATAAGAGGGATGTAAATTGTGATAATATGGCCATAGAACCGCTGGTTAGTTAGGAGCTAGTTTGTGTGTGTTTCCGTATTTGCTATTTACTTTGGATGTGCCATGACGCAATTTTTAATTAGATTGCTGTTGGGTTTGCGTCTTCAATTTGGGATAGAACCATTTACTAAGTTTCTTGGGCGGCTTTCCATAAAAAGAGTTCTTCACACAGAAAAATTAGCTCCACTCTAATTTGCAAAAGAAATACACACACATAAAAATACACTATACTCTATGTTCGAAGTAATTGTTTCTGTAACTTTTTGACAAGTTTTAAGAACAAATTCATTTAAGAGGGAAAAATCAAGACTTCCTCTTTGACACATCATTTTTTACCCGAAAAAAAATCACAGGAACTGGTGTTTAGTTAAACATTTAGTAGAAGGTAAGGGTATTAACGGATAATCTTTATTAAGTAAAGTTTGATGTCACTATCATACTGTTCATACAATTCATATTCATAATTGCATTTATTAATTTTCGAATTTCATATTACGAATCTCGAATTAGCCTTCCGAGATTTCGTCATATAACACAAAAATATCTCGTCTTCACTATCAACGAGCCATGGAGACTCAAAATTCATTAATACAGAAGGAACCTTTATGTAGCAATTAAGATACAATACTCAAGGTCCATAAAAAAGAATATTTCTCGTGTCACTTCTATTCGTCTCTTGTTCAACAATAGCATCTACTTGCAAACCTAAAGTTTGAGGTGATCATTAACGCTATATAGCAATTGAATACTGTCTTTCGAATTCTTTTCAGTTTATAACCTTGTAGCGTAGGAAATAATTGTTTGAAAAGAAAAAAATTAGAATGCGTGAATGTAAATTCGTGCATTTAAAAGACATTGATTTATTTTGGGTGAGAGAATATAATACGGGACTTCCCGGTTAAAGTCTGTAAATATACACACAAGTAATAGTTTAATCAGTAGGTAAGTTTACTCATCATGAAGCACCCCGACTGCTTCATTGGGTACTTGATGTTTTTAGTTTCACTTGTTGAACGCTCCTCAGTGTCTGCTTTTCCTCCACAAAATATTCCACAAGAAAGGTTGACCAAGTCCCATAACACCATCAACGTTTATGGGATTTATCTTTCAACGCATCAATTTCTGTTGAGACATAGTTTTGTCAATGGGACTGGTAAACCTGTGAGCGAGGTACTGAGTGAGTTTTTTGGAAATGGTAAGCAGACATGACTTTCTGTTATTTTATTTTGTTCATATATGTCCTGATTTTAAAAAAAATGTATACCATTAAATACATGAAAAATAGCATTTTTAACAGAAAACTTAAAATGTGAATATTTTGCAATGCGAATTTCTTTTCAAAATGTGATATTGTATGACTCCTTTCCCTAAAAACTTGATTCGTGAAAACATAATTCAAAGTCATGATCGAGAGAACATATCAGCTTGTCGATTTTGTAATAGATGCTAATGTTTAAAAATATTTTTTTGTAAGGTAAATGTTTTGTTGTTTTATTTGTCCAACAACTTTTTGGGAACAAATATCTTACAAGAAACAACAAATAAACTTCCAATATAAAAAACCATTTCAGACGGATATTATCAGTCCATCTTTTACCAAAACATATTAAAAATAACGGATCACCAGAATATAGTTCAGAAGGAATTGGCCAGTTTCGCTCATTACCATGTCAACGGCGAACAAATACTTACAGGTAAAACCTAAGTTTGTGTAGTTTATTCATTCCAGTACTTATAAAAACTGTTTCAATCAAACTGAGTTTGCACCCTTTTCTTTGAAACTGTAAAGTTGAGCATTTTGTTCTCCTCAATTTAAAAATTTAACTTTGGAAATGACTGAAGTTCAATCGACAAACATCTCCCTTTACAAACAAGTAAAAGGTCTTTTGTGATTCTGTCATTCATTCCAAATATGAAAACTCTTTAACGCTTTTGAACTACATGTATCTCGGTATGGCTTTACTTGTTTCTAATCAACAGGGAAGTAAAATAAGTTTGATCGTTAAATAACCAGCACGCTTGCCACTCTATTCATTATACGTGTATTGTGCTGTTGGATTAAGTGTTGCAATTGAAGCAGCAATTATTTTAAAAATCTAGAAGTTGCACACAATTGGTCACCAGTCCATATTACTTCAGTAATCATGACATTACTAAGAATATATGAGGATGTCCCTATTAACCAGGTGTTTACTGTGTCTTTGTTTCTAATTTAAAGTGAAAATAAAGAATGTAACACCGAAATAACTATGCACGATTTATAAAGTAAATACCAATATAACTATAGCATTGTGTAAATAAAGGTATCTCACTCCTCAATGCCGTTGTATCAAGAATTTCTTGAGAAGTATATCTTTGAAATCTGTAGACCAAAGATACTTAAAGAATACAAAGAAAGGGTGGTTCAGCTTTCATATCACTGAGTTACAGCGCATTTAATTTGACCTTTTTGCACCTGAAGTACAAATTCATACCGATTGTCATTTGTTTCTAGTACTTCGAATAAAGCAAAATTATTTCATCAAATTATGCATGATGATTAGATTGAATAGAGAAATTACATTAAAAAAATATGTAAGAAGCTGCTTAAATTTTATTTGACCTTTTTGCACTTAAATTTATTGAATGGTTGCAATTAGATTAGAAATTTAAAAGTTTTGAATACCAAGAATTCAAAATTTACGAATTTAAATATCTTCCATTGTTTTCATGAAATATTTATATAATTATATTTATTCATTTTCAGCTCACAATTATGTACGATCTTTACGGAAGAGTTTGATTGACTTGGCACAGTCCAGGCCAGATATCGACATACTTCGAGAAAGAGTAGGACAGTGTCTGTACACTCTCCAGCAGTTCTACAGCAACACTAACTGGGTAGAACTACACGGAGACACTATCATTAAAGAGTTTGGTATGTTTATAACGAGAAAATGAGGTATATGAAATGTTATAATTATATGAATTTTTATATTTTAGTTGATCTGCCAACCTATCACTATTTTAAGTATATATATATGTTTTCAAAAGATTTATTTAGAACAGGTATGATGATTTGTCTTACCTTTTTACACTTAAATGTTTTTTCTGTTTATTCGTCCTAAACTAGCAAGCATTGTAGTTTTTAAATAGATATTTTAGAACATTTGTAAATGGATTTAATAAAATATGGCTATGACAATTCAAAGTTCTACATTGATATTCACCCAATCCTCATTTAAAAATTGATTACAGCATATTAATTTAAGCCTTTTTTATCAAGTAGTCTTTAAACACAAAATGAATTAACAAAATCAGTCAAACCTAAATCTATTTTGCTTGGTCGAAGTATGACATAGGTTTCATTTGGTCACCGTTTCGAGTTTTGTTTGATAATATTAAAGAAGAAACAAAGACAGTATTGTTGGATTTATTTAGGTACAATAAAAGATTTTTCCACTATGTTTTACTATTTCTAGTTACAAAAATGAAATCCAATACACTTTCTCAATTTTAGGTATCTCTGCAACACTTCCTGTTTCTATCAGTAATTTGTCCGATGAACCATGCTCTGATTGTCCGACAGACTTGACAAGGTTCGTAATTTTAAAAAATATATATATTCAATTTATTTACATTTCAAATAAGGTACATTTAAAGACCCGGAAGTGTATATCATTGGAGTGGCAGTATCTACTATTTCAATATTGATTTGTGCTTGCAAAACCAAAGCACGGTGACCGATCATTTTATCGGAATTTAGAAAATCAATATAGATATATAATATAATAGATATTTTACAGCTTAAAGCAAATGTTGTATAAACATATTAATTCTGTACGAAAATCACACATAACAAGTTTAGAATGTGTATGACTTGAGTAAAACATTAATTACGAAAAATCATTTAGTTTCAAAACGTATAATTTCTAGAACTTTAAATAAGACACGCAATATGTTGTTGGAATTATTCCTGTTAAGAACACGATTCTGTTCTTATCTAAATTGACCAAGCTTTAATTTGTGTGATTGCAATAATTAAAATAGAACCTAAAACTTAGTGGAGAATTAGATCTGTTATAAACCAGTAACATGCAGTCTTAACGTGTAATAGAATGTGGTTTAAATTGGTTTTAAATGTTTTGTTTTTGTAGTAAAATTAATTGCGAGGTTGTGGAATGAGACATATTTAGACACGATTATGTAAATAACAAAAAATGTCTTTTCTTTGAATCGTAATTCAAGAGGGTTTGATGATCATAGCATTTTTAAGACTGTATTTATCTCTTTTAGAAGATGAGCTCTATTTAAAAATGTAGGAAAATTCTCAAAACGAAAGTATAAAATAAAATATATGGATTATTGGTTTTTTTTAAATAATAGTATATAGCTAAACACCGTACCTTATAGATTTCGGAAGATCAGATGTTTAATGAGTCGACTATCCAGCTTCCTTTAAAGGTGCATGGTCACGATTTTTGGTCAAAAATTATATTTTCGATTTTATTGTTTACAATGCTTCAATAAGACCTTTTTAATAGGCAACCAAAATTAGAGTGCCATTTGATGAGTTATAAGCAAGTTACAGAGCTTACAATTCTTCGCTATGTAAACAAAGCGTTTGTTTACAATTCGAATGTTGAAGTGAAAATTCCAGTTTTAGAACTAAAATAAATGTGTAAATCGTTAGGAACTGTTTATTTATGCTTTAAATGAATAATAAGATAGACAAACAAGCTTTAAACAGATTTTTTACTGGTATATTTAACCCATGTAACCAAAAACAGGTCACGAGCCTTGTTTACATGACGAAGAATTGTTGGCCCTGTTTCTTCCTTTAAACTCAACGACTGACACCCTAATTTCATTTGATCATTAGAAATGCATTCCTAAAGCATTGCAAATAATAAAATCAGAAAAACAAAATTTAACTAAAATCGTGACTATGTCCCTTTAAGCTATAATTACAACATCTTTGCTACGCAGTTTAGCAAGATCCTTAATAGGGTAACATAGAATTAGATATATTTCACCTCTTATTTTCGAAACAAATTTACAAAATTGAGGTTTTGAATTTTCTGTTAACTGTTAATTCATTTGAAGGCCACACGATGTTAGAATAATCATATACACATGATTGCTACGTACATCAACATAATACGTGGGAAACGCTAAGTGAAACTCTCAAGAGAAACGCGAAGCGTAGCGATTAAAATTACTGAGGAATTTCATTGGAGTTGAATGAAGGTTTCATAATCTCGAAAGATATAATTATGCAAATTTTTTCGACTCAAGGTACTTGTTTGCATTGTTTCTCTCGATAAGTTTGGTTGGTTGACACTTTGGTTTAATTTGATCCTTTACTTTTAGTGGTCTTTGTAAGAACAATACTATAACCACTAAATTAACCAGTGGATACAAGTCTGAACAAGATGTACCCAAGCCTCTCAGCAATAATCAGGGCATAGGCAAATGTAGCCACGGCTCCCAAGACGACACTAGCAGACTAAAATCAGCGACAGGTGGGATTTATAAAGGAAGGTCATCATCGGCAAATGCTCCTCATTTTTATCTGCACAACGAGGCTTTCGAAGCTGCTAAACTGGCTACAATCTACTTCCTTTCTGACGAAAGTAAGAAATGGGGTTTTTAATGTCCTTAACTTTCAAGAAAAAAGATACATTAACGAGAAATTTAAAAAAATGTAATTATTGTTTCACTAACTTAATACTGATCATGCGTTTTATTAAGATCTTTTGTTTGATAGCTTGTAAAACTAATCCCAGCGGATCAATTTCCATTTCAACCTTAAACTTCGCATAATAAGGCTTTTTCTATTCAACTACAACAACATTATTTTACATCGTGGTAAAAAAAAAACAACAATAAACTATTGAGTGATCATGTTTATTAAAGGGGCATGGTCACGATTTTGGTCAAAAAATTATTTTTTCCGATTTTAGTGTTTACAATGCTTTAGTAAGGCGTTTTTAATAGGCAAACAAAATTTGATCATGAGTGTCATTTGCTGAGTTACAAGCAAGTTACAGAGCTTTCAATTCTTAACTATGTCAACAAAGCTTTTGTAGTGAGTTTATCATAAGGTTTATAATTTTATTGCATCATTTAATTAGCCGATATAGGAAAGTATCAAAATTCATTGGGATGTAAAATAGATAACATATATCTAAAAGAATTTCAAAAGAATAAAAACAAATTGGCATTGTTTAATTTCAAAAGGTTTCCTTTTGATGAATGATAAGATGAGTATATGAAAGATCTTTGAATACTTTCCTATTTTAGATGATGGTCTATTCAGCCACCTTGGAATTTACCTTACAAAAGAGGTCTTTCAAATAAAATCTAAAAAAGAAATAATGGACTATTCAATTACGTTTGTAATCGATGTAACGGGATCGATGAGTGACAACATAGCCAGTGTTATACAAGGGGCGACAACTTTTGTAGAACAAATTAGACAATCGGAGCGCATACCTGAAAAATATATCCTCGTAACATTTAGTGACCCAGGTTTGCTTTTTGAATGTTCATTGAATATAACGTTTTCTTTTTACGTAAACATGGTTTTTTTTCCGTATCTCTTTAATGTGAAGAATTCCACTTCGTAAAAATCAAAATTATATTCTCATGTTATATTATTATTTTTTTTGGTATGTGGATAGATAGTTTCAACTGAAAATTTACACTGACTTTATTCATAAGCGTTCAATTGCGTTTTGCATGCTATTAAAAGAAAAATTCAAAATTATTCTAACTCTAAAATTAGCCTGGTACTGCACCCTGAATTTTTGGTCATTAACAACAGGTTCTAATGCAAATAAAGAAGAAATAATTTATCAAGAAAAATTGTATAAAACTGAGGATCGTCCCATTAAATAGAACCTACATGTGACATAAACTTTCAAAATCTTAAGGAATCCCAAACATAGTATTTTAGTGAATTTCTTTGATATTTGAGGTTTATAAAATCCCGGAGTCTTTTGATTGTGAAAATAGTTTATTTAGTTTATATTTCCGTCATAACCCATTTTGGTTAAAACGGGACCATGATCGATTTAAGATGGGGGTCCAAATTTACATAAACAAAATTTTGTACATTAGGAAATATCTGGCAGAACTGTGGTAAAACGCAAAATTTATGAGATCAATTTCTATGCCTTCAGTCGATCTTGAAGAAAACCGAGTCACTAACGACGCAGATGAGATGATAAGTTGGATAAACGGCCTAACTGTTTCCGGTGGTGATGATTGTCCTGAATACAGTCTCTCCGGACTAATAACAGGTAACATAAATTAATAAAACTGTACCTCTGTATATATTTTAAAACGTTTCAAAGTAAAAACCTCTGAACTTATTAAAAGTATCAACAATTTCAGAAATTAAACCCTAGTATATATTAAACACGTTTTAAGAACAAGATTGTACTACCGATTTATAATTTTTTGGATTTGCCAAATCCACTGATTATTTGAAATTTTTAAGAAATCATTCGAATTCTGTCACTATAGGTGCAACACTCTCTAATCACAACTCAAGCATATTCCTTTATACGGACGCACCTGCTAAGGATGAATTAAGACAGACGGAAGTCACCGAGATAATGCAAAGAAAAAATTTAACCCCAAAATTTCGTGTGGTGAACGAGTGTGCAGGACGTCGAAAACGTGACACTTGTATGTCATCCTTTTATTTTGTAAAATTCCTAATATATTTTATCAACTGATAAAGATAATCAAAATAAACAATATAATTCCAGGAACAATTGAATTGAAGTTTTAAAATTATTAGAGAACTATATTTTAAAAATTAATTAGCAAATACATGTCATATGGCCTATCTAATCAACGTTTATTTTAAATACTTAGATAGATACAAACGCCAGTCCAGCGTCTATGATAGTATAGCCCAAGCCACGGGTGGGGATGTGGAAAGATTTTCATCATCTCAAGAACTTGCTGATAAAGTCGAAGAAGACTTAATGGTAATCTGATGTTCTAAATATATCGATATCTCTCCTTTTTAGGTCAACTGAGCTAAAAGCTCAAGTGCACTTTTCTACTCACTTTTTGTCAGGAATCCGTGTGTCTGTCTGTCTGTCCGTCCGTCCGTCTGTCTGTCAATTTCTTACATTTTTGACTTCTTGTGTGGAAGCGCCCTCAGGTAGTGTAGTTTCATCTTTGTTCCATTTATGATCCTTTGGGTAGAATGGGGCCACAGTTATGGGTCTAATTTTTACAAAGTAATATTTACAGAAAATCTTCTTTTCAGATACCATTTGACCAGAAAAGTTGAAACTTATGTGGAAGTATCCTCAGTTATGTATATTCAAGTTTGTTCAGTTCATATCCCTGGGGACAGTCAGTGTTGGACCACAATTGGGTTCCAAATTTTATATAGGAATATATAGAATAAAATCCATCAAAATCTTCTTCTCAGAAACTGATCGGCCACAGAAAGTTGAAATTTGTGTGGAAGCATTCTGTTGTATTGTAGATAAAATTTTGTTAAAATCACGATCTTCGGGGATAGTATGTAGCTTCAATGGGGGTCCAATTTTTACATAAAAATGTATAGAATAAAATCTTAACAAATTTTCTTCTAAAAAACCATTTTCTTAGAGAAGCTATAACTTTAGTCAAAGCAATCTTAGATAGTGTAGAATCAAATTCGTCAAAATCTTCAGGAGTATAGTGTAGCCCTTTCGTGACAATTTTACAAGGGAAAACATTTTAAATTCATAAAAAAAAACCTCAAAAGTTTTAATATACGGTTTTACTTATATGCCTGCCCTTTGACAAATTGATAGTTCTTTAAAAATTTTTAGACTGGGGCCCTGGACAATTTCTTGGCCTCATAAGTGACTTAACGTTTGATTTAAAGGTTTATATCTTATAACAGTTGTTCAAGATCTTCTCGAAAACTGTATTGCTCAATTGCTCAATATGTGATATGACTTTAAAAGTACCCTGTTACAAACGGGGCTTAATAATACACATGAAATACGAATATTCAGGGGGGGGGGGATTTGAACTTTTTAAAACAGAATATGTTCAACTACATTGTCCAGATATTTTATATATTGACTCCATAACTCTGATTTTTTTATGGCAATTGTTGCTTATGTGGGCGACATGATTATATTATATTTACATTATCCAGTGTCTCTGTCTGTGATAACACTACGTATCGATTTTGTTCTATATAACCCATAATACAAATGACGCCAAATTGAGGCGCCAGCGGGGTTTGCTTATTTATATTTAAAGATTTAATCGTACGATGGCCTAAAATTATATAAATATAAGTAATAAGGAATCATTCTTTGAATATTATGAGGTGATAATTTCGGTCGGGGCGTGATCAAATCTATCATAAAGCCCTTCGGGCTTTATTGGATTTGATCACGCCCTGACTAAAATTATCACCTCATAATACTCAAAGAATGATTCCTTATTCCTTATATAAAACATACTTACATGTTTTACATAGCTTTCAGTACATATTAAACACCATATGCATTATTTGAACACTAATAGGGAAAATATCAGAACTGTAATTAGTGAAAATAACATAAAAAAGAGATTCCAATGCGTGCTTCAATAAAAGAATTTATGCATGAAATAAAGATATGTGCAAAAAATCAATGAGTATTATTCAAGTTTATTCATGTTAAACATTTAACTTTATTTACTGGAAGTAAAGGGTATTATACTATAAAATATATAAAGGTCTTATTTAATGAAAATGATTTTAAATTATTTTAGATTATATTTTGGGTGTGAAAAATTACCAAACGATATTATATTTTATAATCTTAAATTGAATTTTTAGAATGAATTATCCATCATCCAAAGCAATTCCTCTCAAGCAATATATCAGGTAATATGTTAATCTTAAATAATCTGGAAAATATAAAGAACAATGAACAAACAATCTGGCATTTTCATTTTTATAATTATCATTGAAGGATCTTAAGAATGTGATAAATGTATTTAAGAAAATAATAGCAACAAATTAACGATCAATTTATAATTTCTGATTATCAAAAAGAATGTTTTATAATGTTTAATAAGGTCTAATAACATTATGGCTTTTACCCAAAAAGAATAACCAGCCATCCTCGATGTCTATCATTAAATGGACTTCTACAATCACAGATCAATTAACAAATATTGAGGTGGATAATTCAATAGATTTTTTACGAATTGAAATAAATGGAACATCGAACTCGAGTGGAATTCTTTTAAGACACCCAAACGGTATGAACTATATTTATACGTACACCACTAGTTCGTTGCTAAATATCTCTAGTATTGTATTTTCCACAAAGCTTTACCATGCATGTAAGTTAAAAACAATATTTTAAAATTTGCTTGTATAAAAGAAGTTTTAGACAATTAACTTACCTGGCATTTTAATATCTTAAAGAAATTTTTTGTTACTACATACTACTTTTTGTAAATATGACAGGTTCGCTGGTTGACTTGGGGTCACAGGATATAATCGTGCAAAATTCGGACTTCCTGACCATACTTTCAATCAAGGTCTGTTGTTGATCATCGAAAATGAGTTTTTGTGTAAACATTCATATTAATGCTATAATTATCTATTCCCAAAATGTATTCTGTTTGATGTTTTTTAAAATGCAATTTTTTTTATAAAGTCCCCTCCAAAGGGCCAATGGACTCTGGAATATATTGGATCCAACCCACTGACAATTAACGTAACAGCCAGTAGTTCCTTTGACATTTCCTCATATTTACGGGAGATTTCATCTGAAGGCTTCTTTTATCCCATAAGTTGTAATCCGGTATTAGGTCAGTTCTGTTAATAATTGCACCCACCTGTAGATGTACATATTTCTTCAGGTATGTAACCATGATTGTTAGTAACCACATTATATTGTAGACAAGGAATACGCCATTGTTGTTCTACTCGAGAATATCCCAGCAAATTCTTCAATATCTTCAATTGTTCTCGTGGATGACAAAGGAAATGTCGTTACTACAATTGTTGCAAATCTCCTAAGCGTTACCCCGAACTTGCAGTATTTTGCAAAAACCAAATTTTATAAACAGGTAATTTGGAGATCAAATTTATACAATACTTTTGTTAGAATTAGTGTTTTTGATAACGGTCAAATGTATAATAGCAAATTTTATATATAATATTATAGAGTTTCGTATTTTAGATAGCTGGAGTTCAAATACACGGACAAGACTCGGCAAGTCAACAATTTATTCGTACCAGTAAACACACGATTAATCCAGTCGATGTTACACTTACAATGAAACCATTTATTGGTAAATTTCATTCTTTGATATAAACGCTTTAACATGTCCTCTGATGCAATGTTTCATCGCGATGGGTCGTTCTGTGGGTTATTTTATCTCCACAATTTGGTTTATTCGTAAAATGTACCCATGTGCCCAATATGGAAGAGATTCATGGTAAACGGGGCGATAGGTAGGGGACGTGTCAACTAAATACTGTTAAACATTTTATGTCTTTTATAGAAATTCCTCTGTAATAATTGGCTTTGAAGTATATTCAAGGGAAATATTAATCATTTCCTGGGAGTTGATTTTAAAATAACCCCCTGCAGGCAGTCAACCACAAGGGAAATGTATGTAGCATGTAATTGCAAATTGTAAATTGCAAATTGTAAATTGCAAGCAATTTATTTTTTCCAATGTTGAATTGTAAAATTTATTCTTGGAGAGAGGAAGCCGAGATAAGGCTAATCCTCCTGACTGAAGGGTAATTTATTCAAATAAGTTTGTAATTAATTTGTTCCTTAATATATATCTTTAACTTTTTTCAAATCAATAAACAGCAGGCTAAAAACCAATTCGGGACCATCTACATTCATTGTAAAATGTCTACAAATGGGTATTAGACATTAAAAATAGATGGAGCATTTTAACACTTCGTGCTAAAATAACGTTGTCGGCAGGATTCGAACCTGCGCGGGGAGACCCCAATGGATTTCTAGTCCATCGCCTTAACCACTCGGCCACTACAACTGATATCTTAAATGCACTTGTTTGAATACAAACCTTTTAACTGTTTACCATAATAAATAGAATAATTTTGAAATTACAAAATAAAACGTTGTGAAATTTTCAACATTTTGTAACTGACATGTCTTCTCATTGATAGCACAGATAAAATAAAAAAAAAACTGATTTAATCATTCACCAGTGCCGAAACGTCAAAACATAATATTGATATTTTACTGCACGTGCTTTATATGATTGGCTTTTTTTATTATTATTGATTTTATTCTTTGATTATAGTTTAAAATTTACTAAATTGAACCAGTAAAAGTCAAAAGGTTTGATATCATGAGTGTTTGTCTAAGTAGGGCAAACATAATTTATTCCCTGCTTTGGTGAATCTCAGACTGACAAATGTTTACTTCATTTTCATATTACAGGTGATTTGTCACTTTCAAACTTAGAACAACTTGAATATACCATTACAAACCACGGAGGAAATAATAAGTCGTTGTCTCTCGATGTTTCCGACGACAAAGGTTATATCGTTGAAAATCGATCTATACAGCTCCACATTCCACCAGGAGAGTCCGAAAATAAACAAGTGTTCATCCGGGGAACTCATCCATTAACAATCGTGTAAATATACCTAAATGTTTCCAGATCATGATCACAACAGTAAATGTAGGGAAATTAAATAAATTGATGCATCGACCTCTCTTATGGGTTTATTGTGTTTCAGAACTGTAACAACATCACTCAAAGACGAGGAGACACAGATTGTACTACAAAAGTTGACCAAAAAGCTTACAGTAAATTTATAAATATAATTCTTTTTCTTGCAAAGTCATTTTTAAATCCAAAAAATGATATTTTTTCCAAAACAGAAAGATTTATATTGAAGGTGTCATCCGCTATGCGACCTACTTGCAACTTGACGTCATTGGGCGATACTTGTCAAAATCATAGGGGGAATGACAGCAACTGTTATGATGTCATCTGGCAAGGAAGTGCTCGAGTAAATTACTTTGGAGTGGGAATTGCGAGTTTAGATGTGTCAAGTTCTTCTGTGAATTTGACATATAGTCCACTTTGGAGTTCATACGGTCCTTTGGACGTTACACTACAGTATGTTATATTTTTTCGCATTTAATCATTAAATTCATTAAAAAAGAAGAAATATAATTTATAATTTCTTTTTGTTAATTGTGTTACAGAGGGGACTGTTGTACTCGGTCGATAGTACTTACTGCAACTGATAATGATGGTTTCATTGCTCAGTGTAGATTTAATCTTTTTTCTGAAGATTCGTCTAACATCATTACTGATTCGTTTGAGCCTATTGACAAAAAGGAGGTAGTTTCTTCATAATAAAATTGCCTTTCATCATATAAAATTACTTAATTGAATTTGCAAAAATGTGCTTGATAAAACGAAATATGGATATGAAAATCATTTTATAATTGCGTTCTTTCAGACTGTGTTAAACCTGACGATTCTTGGAGCAGCTATTGGAGGAGCTTTAGCAGGAATTGTTATTCTTACAACTGGTGTGTTTCTGAAAATTCGTCACTCATCTTTGAAGTCTTCAAAGGTCAAAGATGACACAGATATACAAATTGACATCTCACGAGTTGAAAAGTGGGATCAAAATAAAACAGCACATTTTCGGACGTTTATGTTGCGAGAACCCATTGTTTCCAGTACACCTGCAGAGAGCTTTTTTGGCCGCGTTCACTAACAATTTATTATCATTTACTTTGATTCTGAAATTGGAGTTCGGAAAACACCGAATTTCTTTTTAGTAACGCGTGCGACTCTGGAGGAATTTCCTTCTACACGTCATTTAAATTTAATCATAAAATGCATTTATTGTGGATTCACTCAAAACAAATAAACATCAAAGACACTAAATGCTTTTATGCTTTTGGTACATAGATGTCATTTTTTAAATCCAGTTTTGTAAATCAATTATAAACGCATTTTTTGTGGTACATCTGTTGCTTACAGCTGCTTCATATTGTATGAAAACAAATTCAAATCAACAAGAAATCAAACATAACTTAATTTTAAATAAATTTTTCGATGTGTGAATCATAACTCAACATTGCAACTATCATGTATTTTTATCTAATCGTTATATTGTATATGAAGGAGTAACGTAACAAGAAGTAAGTTGCATTCAAATACCCATCTTCAAAATACATGTAACTAATATTTATAAACCTATTAGAGATTAGATAAAATGTTTGAGTTTAGCTTTGTTCAATTATAAATGTCTCTGTGAACATGGTGTTTGGTTCTTTGTCTATTTCCGTCATATTTCAAAAAATTTCATCTAACATTGAGTGCAGGTAACTTAAATATGTGCTTTTGACCATTAATACTGGATTATACACTTTTTAGCTCACCTGAACCGAAGGTTAAAGTGAGCTTATCTGATCACCTGTTGTCCGTCGTCCGTCCGTCCGTCTGTAAACTTTTCACATTTTTGACTTCTTCTCTAGAACCACTTAGCCAAATTTAACCAAACTTGGTACAAAGCATCCTTATGGAAAGGGGATTCTAAATTGTAAAAATAAAGGGCACAACCCTTTTTAAAAGGGAGATTATTACGAAACTGCGAAAATTGGGTGGGTGTCTTAAAAAATCTTCTTCTTAAGAACCACAGCACCTGATATGCCAATATTTACACCAAAGCTTGTATATATAGTGAAGATTCTAAATTGTAAAAAATGCGATCCCCGGGTTAATACTAGTGTCAAAAGAGGGGTTCAAAGTTGATTAAAAAAACAAATTTAACATTGAAATATATGGGGGAAAATGTTTTTAAAAATGTATTCTCAAGGACTACAGTGCTAAAATTAGTGAGATTATTATACAAGTACCCTAAGATAGTGTAGATTGTAAATTGTAAAAACCGTGATCCCCGGACTTATACTACGTACGGCTCAAAGTTTAACATAGACTTATATAATGGGAAAATGTTTTTAAACTCTTCTTTTTAAGTATTCAATGCTACAGTTTGTGAGATTACTATGCAATCATTCTAAGATAGTGCAGATTCTAAATTGTTTAAATCATTTTTTATTAGAGAAGTATTAAAAAAAAAATTTCATGATAATTTTATCATAGTTTACATGTGTATGTTTATCGACTAGTTTTTTATTTTGGAATTTCGATCCCGACATCAATTACTCACATATAGGGATCCAAGTGATCGGGATCAAAGATCATAAATTCAAACAACTTCAAAAAGGTGTGGAACTTAGTTTTTACGAAGTTTTGATTCACAAACACTCAGTTAGGAAAGATAAAGGAACAAAAGATAAAAATGGTTATGGAAAAAAAAGTAGGAATCATTGATAGACTTTATCAACTATATAGACTTTCCATGTTTTTTGAGTTTAGTCTATAAGACAGATGATCGATGAGAATGCAAAATCTAACATGCCTAATGTCCTCATCACACATGCAATATTTTTATTTGATGAACCGATAAAGAAGCTTTTAATGATTGAAATACAAAACAGATGCCAATATCATATTTTAATTATTTAACGAATATTTTTCAATTTTTTCAGTGAATGGGATTTTCTTTTACTGCAAATGGGTATTTTAGAGCTTAAAATTCAGTCTCATTTGATGTGTAAAATAACTATGAATAAAAACATGTCAAAGATAAAATTGTTTCTTCTTTTTATGTATTGTTTAATATATGGCAAAATCTTAAAATATATGAGTTTTACAAAATTTATTTAGAGTGCACTTCATAATAAACCCTTTCGAAATAAAATGATACAAGGACTATTGTTCAGGTGAGCGATTTGTGGCCCATGGGCCTCTTGTTTTTTTACAAAAAGCCTGACCGAACCACAGTCTCCTGACAGTGCTTGTACTTAAGTTATTCGTAAACAGAGTTCATCCACTGATTCAAAATTAAACCACTCCTCGTACAATCAGATCACAAACTGAAAAAAAGTATTTAATGTTTTACCTAGTTTTCGACACTTTTTTGAAAGAGAAATTAAATCTTAAAATTTTTTAATACTCTTCGCTGTAAACGATCGCGATCAAAGAAATTTGTCGGCATATAAAAGGTTGGGACTGCACAAAAATCTGCAGTTTGTCCTGTACTTATGTTTGCCTTTATAAAATCACTTGAACCTCTGAATTTCTGCGTGTGTAACTATTTAAAAAAACCACATGACGCAAATGAATGCAATTCAGAGTTGGGGACATTTTTATGACAAAAATTTTCAACGAGAACAAAAAAAATACTATAAAACAACTTATAGCAAGTCTCCTTGTAGATGGTAATGAAAATGGTCACTCAAGAAATTTGTTCATTTAATAACAGATTTAAAATGCTGTTATATTTAGATTGAACCTTAGTACTTGCATATATCTGTATTTTACAGTTGGGGAAGAACATTTTGGTTTTTTAACCCCTGACCTAGTTTTACAATCGCAACTGCCAACAACGGAATTAATTCCGAAGTATATTTTAATAGATTTCAAAACGAAAATAAAAATACGACTCGTGGGGTTTTCCACTTTATAGAACTGCAGAAATTCTTTTGCAAGAAGTTGAAGATTATTTTGGATTGGAAAATCATGGACAGTATGTTGCATTTTACCACCAAATATGTTTGATAATATGATTCTTTCCGAACAATCAATACAAATTTTAAAAATCATTACATTTTATTGATATCACACGAACAAGTACACCAATCTTGACAAAATGTCTTTGTGTTTAAATTAGCAATGAAAAAAAAATCAATAATATAGGGAATAAAAATGTACTTGTATAAATTTAAGATAAGTAAATAATTCTAAGCACAAAGTGGGTACTGTCATGTTGTAAATTTTGTATTTACACTCATCCAGTAATTCAACATTTACAACATGACTGTACGAAGTGAATAGTATTAAATATGTTTGCTTTATAAAAGATCTCTATGATTTTACATTTTTTTAAAATAATGATAATCTTGTAATTGTATTGACATCCCCAAAAAATGGAAGAGAACAAATCTATCCAAATATGCGTTTACAAAAATTACACCCACATGTATCACCGTAGCTAGTGATTTGTTTACAACTAGGATAGTTAACATGTAGATGGTAAAAATCAATAGAATTAATTATTTTTATGTTTTTGTACGCATTGTAAGATTCTTAGTAATCATATGAGAATTGCGTTTGAATGACTTTATACTAGTATTAATTTTTATAACTACTAACGCAATTTTGTTAAAACCAATGACTGCAAAATTATACGAAACGATGTCTTTGTTTCCACTTAGATATCATTAAAAGTTTAGGACCCAAAGTAGACTTTTGGACCAGTTGGCTTATTGGCGACTTAATTTGAAGTTATCTGGCCATTTTCAAATTTAGGTCGCCAATAGTAAAACTTAAAACTTAATTTTATAACACTGTATAAGAGTTAATAACAAATTATTTTATCAAATTTCATTTTGTATAGATAAGATTCATAGTTCCACAAGTTCGTCGGTAGCACCGGAAAAACAAAAGACATCACCGGCATCACCACGACAAGCTAAGAAAAAAACACCTGCACCACCGCCCCCTGTGAAGGAATGCGCAACGCCGTCAAATCATCCAAAAAATATCATATGAGAAATTATTCTTGAAACAATTTAATTTGACGCAAAAATACTGCTATTTTAGTGATTGTGATCATACAGTTTACTTTTCAAAGAGAAATAACTCTATAGCATCATCTATTTTCCCATGTTGAGTTGTAACCCCTGTATTGTATGTGACGCCACTAACGGTTTAAATAAATGTCTTAAATGACGAAAGAGTTTTCTATCTGATTAAATATAGCCTGTGAGGACGTTACATATATTTTCACATAAAATCTTGTATTGGCATATAATTGTTTTAGATACGAGGTTTTGGGGGGTAGGGGTCGTTCGGTTTTTCATGGGGGTTGTTTTCATTTCGAATTCATCATTTCGAATCAAAATTAGTATTTTTTTTCCCCGTTACTAACTTAAAATAATATTTTCAACAACAATATCGAAGAACCAAAATCTCCTTTCAAGTTTTGTTCTGTATCTAACATTATTAATGCACCAAAAAATCTCTACCGTCTTCGGCCTTGCTACGAGTGTAAATTATGCTTATAAAACAATACCGATATTGCTTCGATATGAGTCTAAATTTCGGAGTCTTTCTATCCAATTTTCAAGAAATATGTCACATTTTTAGCAAATTTCAAAAAAATATTGGTATATCATTTAGTCTCAAATGATAACATGTTTAAGGTTGATACTGTCAACAATTTTGTGATATATCTATATGTAAAAATTATAATACTGAATTTATTTAAAATTGTTGAAATAAAATAAATTCTTGTCTCTATGGGTGTTAAAAAGTACTTACATGATTCCCTTACTCTTTCCATTCAAAACAATTACGGTGTTTTCTTTTATCTATCATGCTTCTGACACGAATATATTATACCATACAATAAACTGCCATAACAGTATAGGACGTCTCTCATTTGATACGGTATATTTCATGTCCGAAACGATATGCTCCTGTAATATTACGTTAAACGATAGGTTTCCTAAAATAGAAGTCCAATAAGGTGAAGGTCAACAGGTGGGACAGGTTGTGTTTTTTCTTTATGGGTGGAAATATTCGAATAAAAAATAAGTGACTATATAGTGCCGTAAATTAGTACATGTAGTGTGTGAAAGATTGAAGCAGATGCCGCATTCAAGATAGAAGAAGAAACGTAGACGGAATAAAAGCTGCCTGGACTTTAATGAAGGGAACATATAAAAAACAACGCGCTGACAAAACGGCGAACCGGTCAAGCGAGTCGCACAGTTTTGAATCCATACATGAACCAGGACAGGCTGTTGCATATGGACCGAGCCCACAAATGTTATATAAATATCCAAGTCCTAGAAACAAATACCCGATATCACCAATAGGATACAATATGGCAAATGTAATGCAAATGCTGGGTATCCCTTACCTAAATAGATCTCCCGTAAACAGTGCTATAAATAGAACAGACCAAAGAAGTATGCCAAACAGTATTAATAGTTTCAGTTCATCGAGGAGATTCTTGAAAAATTAAAAGAAGTAGACGAAAAATTAGAAAAGTTAAATCTGGTGGATGAAAAATTAGAAACACTGCAAGAAAATAAAGCACAAATTACAAGTTTTGAAACAGAATTGAATTTTTTGGACATGGAAGTGAAGTTAGTTTAAGGAACAGTTGCGGTCTTAGAATCAAGTCTTAATGTGCTTTCGAAACAAATGGAAGTACGTGAAATGGATGAAAATAGCGCAGATGTGTATTCAGAAATGAAGGAAATTGAAAATTCGAGCAAGGGTTTCTACGAAGAAATGTTATATGTACAAAGTCACCTAATAAGAATAGTTTAATTCTATTTGGAAATAATGAAGTCCCACTAGGAAGAACAGGGGGTTGCATTGATACGGAAGTCATTTTGTGCGGATAAATTAGAAGTCTAAAACGTCAAAATTGAAAACGCATACTGAACAGGAGAGAGTAGTGGGGAAAAAGAGATGAATAATTGCTATATTTCAATTCCAAAAGGAAAAAGATATGGTGCAAAAAAGCAGTTTCAAGCTAAAGGACACAGCATACGGAATAGCGCAACAGTACCCATAATGGCTCGAGCTAAACGGGAGGATAAAACGGCGTTTATGAGTTATGACAAACTTATCATCGACAGGAAGGAATACAAACCTCCGGTAAACAAAACACATACAAAGCAGAAGACAAATAATAGAGTCACTCGTGATGACTAGGGGTACGCTGGAGACAGTATCAAAGTTATGTCATGGAACATTCAAGGTCTGACACCACAAAAAATGGAAAACAAAGAATTTAGTGAATTTTTGGTATCAAATAATATTGACATACTATGTCTACATGAAACCTGGACAAATAATGACAGCAAAATTGAAATGAACAATTAACAATGTGCCGGATAATTATGTCAGTGCCAAGGTGGCATTTTTGCACTCGTCTAAGCTGCATATATCAAAAAATTCAAATATGCCACACGATAGATCATTGCTTAAAGAATTTACAACCACCTTTTTTATCATCGTAACTCACCTGTCAGGTGAGATATTTACCTTTCACAAATAATTTCCTATAGGAAAATTATTTTTACCATAGAAAAAAAAATATTCTTACAGGAAATTTGAAATTTCCTTTTGGAATACAAGAACTTCACACAGGAATTTCAATTCCGACAGGATTTGATAAAATTTGATATGAGATATTAGTTTCCTGTAGGAAAACCGCCCGTCTGAATCAAATTCCCACAGGAAAAACCATTCTCTCTTAAAGGAAATATAATTCCTCTAGGATTTTTAGAAAACCCTATGGGATTGTCAATATTTCGTGTAGGAAAATTATTTCTCCTATGGGGATTATAATTTTCCTATGGGATTTTAATTTTTGAAGGTAAATATCTCACCTGTCAGGTGGAACACACTAAAAACAAAAGTGGTTATATACTTTCTAGACAATTGTGTATATTCTAAAATTAACCTGTCGCACCACTTATAAATGTTTCAAAGTTGGGCGTTTATTGAACGACCCTGTCAGTAAATAAATGAATCAGAATTTATTTTCAATATTATTTTTAAATGCGTTTGATTTAAACTGTATAATTTGCAGAAAGTTTTTAACTTTTGTAGCTTAATGGAAAAACGCAAACATTTCTTTCTTTAAAAATGTTCATTTAAAACGGCATATATGCCTTTAACTATTGCATCCTATGCATATTAATGCATGGTTTTGTAACGATCAGATAAATCAATGACATAGCCAAATTGAATATCAATAGTGATATGTTTTTCAAATAGATCTGTAAGGTATTTATTTTTAAATTCCACCTCACAAAACGAAAGTACATCCAGCTTAGCTTAGCAGATAATAGCTTATCATACATATTTGGTTATTCTGAACCTTTTATAGCGATTCATCATGTTTTTTCCTTTACAGATAAAGCAGAGAGTTGCTTGAGGTAGTGATTTGGTAAACACTCCGTGTGGACAAATAATTCAAGAAAATTATGGATGGAAAGAGAAATTTTTCGATCACAAGTCAGATCATTTAAATATTTTATCTGTAAAATAATATTCTTATTGATGTGTGAACATATTTATTTTTTAGCATGTTATTCTTTAATTTCAAATTACTCAGCGTCCAAAATATTTACCTTATTGTTACATTTAAACTACTATGTTAAGACAATTTTTGAAATATTAAGTTATAAGTTATTTACCCCGCTATAGGTTGGAAACCAAAGGCTAGTGGTTCAAAACCCACACGGATTCCTTCTCTCCCACAAGCTCCGCGTGGACCAGCCCCTTAACCACCAGCTTCTCCCTCTGGATCATGCGAACATAAGGGACCATCGGCTAAAATCAGAGGATTCTTTGGTTGACAACAGCAGTGTCGCATTGAAGACGGAAAAGAAAATCGAATTTATGTGACTTTCAGAAAAATAACTAACTCCCTTTGTTTTATGTTTTGTTTTACGATTGACTTTAAATACTTGGACTTCATAAAAAAAAAAGTTGATATTACAAAATGAAGTTGATGCTATAGGTTCCAAGTAGTGAATTACATGTACAATAACTATGCTCTAGAAATTAGAGGCTGTATCGTTATTTTTGTTTTGTTATGTATAAGTTATAGCCGAGAATGAGCACATTTATTTAAAGAAATGATAACAGCAATAAAAAATAACTTTCTGTTTTATGGACATTTGTAAACAAGAGCTAAACGATGCGCCATATGGTAACAAAATGCTAGAAGATAATCGTCATAGTCGACAAATCATCAAAATGTTTACTTTGTAACACGTCACACTTTTAAAGGGATCAGAGGTTACTTTTATATTTCTATTTTAAAATGTCTTCACTGGCATTTTTGATGCAAAACTAAACTTTTTTTATCATGTGTCCATTAATTAGTGAGAATGAAAATTCAAAGTCCTTGTTTTGAAAACAAAGCTTAAGCCTTGTGTTTAGGTCACTTGATTCTTTGACGTGGTCGATCGACATCCGTTAACAGTTTTACCTACAACACCAATTGTTATACAAGTTTTGAAAATTACAAGGTCAATTGTTAGCATTTTTACTTTAAAGCACCTCCGGGATAAGAGGGACTATGTAAATTGTGAAAATATGACCATAGAACCCATGGTTAGTTAGGAGGTAGTTTTTGTGTGTTTCCGTATTTGCAATTCGATCACTTTAGATGTGCCTTGACGCAATTTTTTATTAGATTGCTGTTGAGTTTGCGTCTTCAGTTTGGGAAAATCTCATTTACAAAGTTTCTTGGGCGACTTCCATAACTAGATGTCCTCACACAGAAAAATTAGCTGCTCTCAAATTTCAAAAGAAATACACACACACACACACACACACACACACACACACACACACACACACACACACACACACACACACACACACACACTGTAGTATGTTCCAAATAATTGTTTCTGTCACTTTTTGACAAGTTTTAAGAACAAATTCATATAAGAGGGAAAAGCCAAGATTTCTTCTATGACACATTATTTTTCACACGGAGAAAATGACAGGAATTGGAGATTTGTTGAACATTTAGTAGAGGGTAACGGTATGAACGAATAATCTTTATTAAGAAAAGTTTGATGTCAAAAACATGCATTCATACAATTCATATGTATGATGGCATTGATTAATTTTCGAATTTCATATTACAAATCTCGAAATATCCTTCCAGGCCTTCGTAATGTAAGGCCTAAAAAAACAATTGTGTGTTTAGGGTAACACTGATGAAAAAATTAGGTTAGGTAGGTAGGGATTTTTTTTAATTTTATCATAATTTTTTTGTATGAATCCTAAGAATGTTTGTTTGTTTCATATTTAAAAATGTATTTTTTATTGGAAATAAGATAAAATTCACAATCGGATAAAATCAGACATCTATTTATTTATTTACAGTGTTTTCCCCAGAAAATCTTGGGGGGAAGTTTGTCAGAGTAAGTGCGCGGTGTGGCATTAAAGCGCCTAAGCCGGCGAAATCACTGTAATAGAACCATTTGATGAAATGTACTACATGATATGTACTATAATTGATGCATTTTCATGAAATCTACATCAACAAGTATCATTTCAATTCATAATTATATTTTAATATCTGTGTATATTTAATATACAATTTTTCTGGGTTTTTTTCTGGCAAAACTAATAACATTTTTTTTCAAAATCAGGTTTTTAAGAGGTTGGTCCTCACAAGTTTTCACAAAACACAAGAAATATAGATTCACATGGCAGTTCAACATCAGCTTCTGTCCCACTCTCTCTTCTACATATTATATAGAAGAGATTTTTTTAGGGGGGTGTTGAACAAGAAATAGGCAGAACAAGTCCATACAATTACAGCAAACTTGATTCAACTTATTCTGGGCAGTTAATATTTCTTGTTTAAATTGGGGATTCATATGAAAGTTTCTGTGATATCTTGACACCAGTCCCCTTCCCCGTTTACATGTATTTACACAGTCAATGATTTTCATAGGCATACAATATACAATGTTTCTAGTCATGTGACATCGCTTCCGTGCATTTCTGCAAATAACTGTAGTTTTTTTTCTTTATTGTGTACACTTTTTCAAGTTTCCAGTATCCTTGCGGCAAATAAAGAGTTCAAGCATAGCGAATCCAAGCTAACACCATCGAGTGAACATTGTGCTATTTTTAGATCTTTGAAATCCACAACATTTGATAATGGCGGAGATGTCGAAAAAAGCACATTATATTAAAACAAGAAGTAATCACGTCTCTATTTATGCATTAATCACCAATTAATTAACTCAGTTTTAATATATCTTATTTATAAGCTAAGTCCTTAAACCGTAAACCACGTGTGCCCCCTTGCTGAGATCGATGTCAAAATTAACTGCGCTCACTGCGGGTGCAAGTGTTTTCCTGAAGTTTGAGCGGAGAAACGAAAACTTTATATCTACTAATTACAGTTAAGATGTGTAATAATTGGAAAGGGAATTTTGCTTTGAAATAAAGATGCATAGCTGGAAGCATGGCGGCCCTGTGTGATGCATGGCGGGGGATCTTCAATGCATGGCGGTACCGCCATGCAAAATCGGCCTGGGGAAACACTGGTCTAAAAATGGTAGGATCGGGCCATTTTTGTAGGTTATGTCGGGTTACCCGAAACACACAACTTTTTTTTTTTAGGCCTAACCAAAAATATCTCGTCCTTACTATCAACGAGCCACGGGCACTCAAAACTCATTAATACAGAGGGAACCTTTATGTAACAATGAAAATACATAGTTTAAGGTCCATGAAATAAGAAAAGTTCTTGTTTTACTTTGTTAGTCTCTTGTTAAACGATACCATCTATTTTGCGAACTTACATTTTGAAGTTATAATTACCACTATATAGACAATGGAATGCTGTCTTTCAAATTCTTTTCAGTTGATAACCTTGTAGCGTTAGAAATAATTGTTTTTAAAAAATGCAATGCATGTATGTATGTAAAGTCATGCATTTAAATGGCATTGATTTTTTTAGAGACAATATAATACGGGACTTCCCGGTTAAAATGCTTTATATATATACGCAAGTAATCTTTTAACCAGTAGGTGAGTTTAGTCATCATGAAGCACCTGAAATTGTTCATTGGGTACTTGATAATTTTAGTTACACTTGTTGAACGCTCTTTAGTGTCTGCTTTTCCTCCACAAAGTATTCCTCAGGAATCTTCAACAAAGTCCCATTCCACTATAAACTTTTATGGGATTTATCTTTCAGCGCATCAATTTCTGTTGAGACATAATATTGTCAATGGGACTGGTAAACCTGTGAGTCAGGTATTGGATGAGTTTTTTGGAACAGGTAGGCAGAAATGACTTTTTATTATTTATCATTTCATGTTATTAAATATCTCTTCTTTTTTAATATATGTTATCAAATACACGAACGATTCGCAACAGAACAATTTTATTTTATGTATATTGCAATAACATTTCTTTTTAAATATATTTTTTACTCCTTTCCTTAAAATCGTTACCTTGGTTTGTGAGCATAATTATTTCAAAGTCATGAACAAATGGAATGCACATTTCAGCTTGGCGATTTTGTAATAAGTTACCCATGTTAAAAATGTGTGTTTTGTAAGTATATTTGCAATACGAAAGTAAATGTTTTTAATCGCTTTACAACTTTTTGGGAACAATTATCTCAACAACATTTAAGGTTTTAATATAAATATTATTTCAGATCGAGACTCTCAAACCAACTTTTACCTAAACATTCTTAAAATAACCGATCACCAGAATATAGTTCAGAAAGAATTGGCCGGTTTCGCCCATTACCATGTTAACGGGGAACAAATACTTACAGGTAAACTCAAAGTATGTGTAGTTTGGTTATACTGGTATTAATTTTTAAAATGAAATTAAGTATAAAAACAGTTTTCCCAACAATGCTGAGCAATTTTTCCTCCTGAAGTTATAATGTATAACGTTGGAAATGACTATCATACATACATGTACATACTCTCTTTATAGACAAGAAATATGTCTTTTGTGATTCTTTATTCACTCTAATTATGAAAACTCTTTAGAGCTCTTAAACCACATTGTATCTCGATCTGGGTTTGTTTCTAATCAACAAGGAAGTAAAATATGTTCGATCGTTAAATAAATAGCGCGCATGTTAATCTATTCGTTATATCGTGCTGTCATTGTCAGTTTTAAGCAGTAATTTTCCCCTCACTCATTATAGCATTGAATGATTTATTTTTGACGTCGTCGTGTCAATAACTGCCGTCAGGTGAGCAGACAAATTGAATAACGCGCGTTAGCGCGTAATGATAATTTGTTTGCTCACCTGACGGCAGTTATTGACACGACGACGTCAAAAATAAATCATTTAATGCTTATATTTACATTCCCTTACTGAAGAAATCAATAGTTTACTTAAATAAATCGATATAAAGTGCATATCACGGAGGGAGTGAGTAAGTAACAGCAAGAACAGCTGTTTTGCAAAACCGGTTCAAACTGGTTTTCACATAGACTGTTGAGATGTGATCGACGAGCATGAAAATATAATCCATGATAAATAACTCTTGAAATGTTGTTTTTAACAATAAAGTCAACTTTTTTGTTGAATAATTATAAAACATGGTGTTTTGACAACATTCATGCAATGTTTTTTTAACAGATAACATAGGAATCACTGTTTGAGAACTACTTATGTAAATTACTCGTAAATTCATACGCAGTGAATAGGTGTTGCATTTAGAGGCATTTAAACATCACGGAATTTAATGGAAAAACACAGTAGAATGTAAATATATGACTTTGTAATCATTTTAAAAAGATGTTAACTGTGTTCCTAACTATCGTGAAAAGGGGGGTGTAACACCGAAATATATATGCATGATTTATAAAGAAAATACCAATATAAATATATATGGCTTTGTTTGAATTAAGAACCACTTTGAAAGATAAATGAGTGCTCTCAGTTTTAGAAATACACCCCTTGCTTTCAAAGTTTTGGAATGAAATTTCTACCGTTATTTTCATAAAATATCTATATTATTTTCAGCTCACAACTATGTACGATCTTTACGGAAGAGTTTGATTGACTTAGCAGAGTCTGGGGCAGACATTGACATTCTTAGAGAAAGGGTAGGACAGTGTCTGTACACTCTCCAGCAATTCTACAGCAACACCAACTGGGTAGACCTACACGGAGACACAATCATAAAAGAGTTTGGTATGTTTCTTACTAGCTAAATTGAGTTATATGAAATGTTTCATCTTAAAATAACGAAAGCTATTGTTTTGTGTTCTAGTAGATGGATGTGAAAAACAATTCTGATTATGATAATTCTTTCACATCAAGTATATATACGCAGTCTTTCAACATGCAAAATATAAATTAACATAAATCATCAATCTATTTTGTTTTACTGCAGCTTATTTGGTCACCGTTTTGAGTTGTGTTTTATATTTTTAATGAAAGAAACAAACAAAGTAATGTTATGTATATTAACGTACATTAAATTATTTATCCGTCAGGATTTTATCATTGCTAGTTTTAACAATTTTTTTAATTAAATAAAAAATACATTCTCATATTTAAGGTATCTCTGCAACACTTCCGGTTTCTATCAGTAATTTGTCCGATGAACCATGCTCTGATTGTCCGACAGACTTGACAAGGTTCGTAATTAAATTTTTAAAAATTCATTAGGCTTATATTTAAATGGTATATCAAATAAGATACCTTCCAACACCAGGAAGACTTAGTGTAAATCATTGGAGTCGCAGTATCTGATATATCAATATTGATTTGTTCTTGCAACCGAAGCAAGATGACTGATCATTTTTTTTTCTCGGAATTTAGAAAATAATTATGCAGAAATATAACAATCTTGACGCCCGGAGCGTGCAATTCAAATAGGTATTTAATGCACATTTGCTTTAATCATATTACCTCTGAACGTAAATCAAATAAAAGAAACTTTAAATTTATGACTGAAGTAAACCATAAAATACAAATTTATCACTTAGTTTCAGTTTATAACTCCTACAACTTAAAATAAAGCCACGCAACACCGGTATTGTACCTGTTAAGAACACCATTATGCCCATATCTCTATTACCTGCGCTTTTGTGTGCTAACGATAATAAGAGGTATTGATTACATATAGAACCATAGAATCAGTGGTGGAATAGAAGAGCATCGGTTTGTTTTACAACCTGTTACATGCAGTCTAAACGTGCAATAAAACCTTGTATTTAAATGTTTATTTCTTAGTAGCTAAATTCCTCTGTCATCTTGTATTTGTGGTTAGTTTAATGTGGAATGAGACACTATAAGACATGATTCTGCATGCGTTTAAGTTGAAATGTAAATGCTATTTTTATTTGTGGTATTCGTATTAGTTGTTCATAAGATTTAGTTTAGTTTTTTTTTTAAAGAAACTCTTTAAATGAAACAATCATTTTTTTTTAAAGCCGATGGATGTGACCAGTATTAGACTGTGTTGAACTTCTTTAGAAGAAGAGCTCTATAAAATATTTGAAACTCAAATTTAAATATATGGACTTTTTCTTTACTAAATAATGATTTATAGCTTAATAAAAATTTATAACTATATTATCAAATCATATCTTTATATTTTAGGTAGATCTGATGTTAATTTGTTTACCACCACACCCCCTTAAAGCTATAATTTTAACAACTTTGCTACGCAGTTTAACAAAACAATTTCACTTTTTATTTTTTGGGGATTATGTCACAAATCCTGAACCTGAACTTTATTTACTTTACAACGATTGATAAGTAAGTTCTACAACTTATACTAATATCTCTCGTTGGCACGGATGTTAGCGCGAGGGGGTCATTGGTCATTGGGTCACAAATTGAGGTGTAACATTCCCCTTTAACCGATATTTCAATAACATGTCGTGCTATAGTCTGTCCCAAGATATTAATGCAGCACATTTGGCAGATTTTTAATAAAAATACACATAACCTGTGAAAGAAGTTCAATAGAAATCGATGAAAGGGAAAATTTCCAAGATATCGTCATTGACACATTATCATTTTTCACTCATAAAAGTTCACGGGAAGGAAAACAGATTTCTTATGGAGATTTATAATGGGGATTACAACTTTTCTCCATTCGGAATACCTCGCGCAATTTTTTAACTTTATCATCCAGGTCAGCTGCAATTCTGAATCCCCACAGACATCACATTTATTAGCCGTGTATTGAAACCTGATAACCAAAAGTGGGCGTTTCAGCGGAGAAATCTTGGAAAGGTTTCATACTTTTGAATGAACATCATTTAAACCCTGAGGTATTTATGAATATCGAGTAATTAGGCAAAAGGTGAATCCAGGATATCTTGGGACAGAGTATACGTTAAACTACATAAATATGTTCAAGTCTTACAGCAAAATAAAACGGAGGGGATGCTAAGTGGAACACTATTTAGCAACCCTAAGGTAGCATTTTGAATTATTACTTCATGTATTAATTGTTAGCATTTGAGTTAGATATAAGTTTCACAATCCAAAAGACATAATAATGTAAATTATGATGGTTCTGGATACTTGCCAACATTGTTTCTCTTGATAAGTGTGGTTAATTGTCACTTTGATTTATATTAATCCTTTACTTTTTTTGTTTAGTTTACAAAGTGGTCTTTGTAAGAACAATACTAGAACCACTAAATTAACCAGTGGATACAAGTCTAAACAAGATGTATCCAAGCCTCCCAGCAATAATCAGGGTATAGGCAAATGTAGCCATGGCTCACAAGACGACACCAGCAGATTAAAATCAGCAACTGGCGGAATATATAAAGGAAGGTCATCCTCAGCGCATGCTCCTCATTTTTATCTCCATAACGAGGCTTTTGAAGCTGCCAAACTGGCTACAGTCTACTTTCTTTCTGATGAAAGTAAGAAATTGTGCTCTAAATGTCGTTAACGTACAGGGAAAGAAGTTAGTACATGTTAAACAAATCAGAAAACCTTAAGTATACATGTAATTTTAACTAACTTAATACTGAGCATACTTTTAATCTATGTCATTTGTTTGATTGCATGAATTGAACTACCTACTTTTCTGTGCTTAAATCGTTGTTAATCTTTAATGTTGAGTATTTTGCTGTATCATTTAATAAGTAAAGTAGAAGGAACTTGGTGCAAAACGTTAAAAATGACCTGGATGTAAAAAAAATTAGATAACAAATATTTAGAAGAGTTTCTAGAGGATCAAAACAAAATTACATATTTCATCTTTTAAACCCTTTCCATTTTACGAAACATAAGCTTAATTTGGTTTATTCTCGAATGATCAACACACACACACACACACACACACACACACACACACACACACACACAGAGACGTGTGTGTAGATAGATAGATAGATAGATAGATAGATAGATAGATAGATAGATAGATAGATAGATAGATACACACACACACTTTATATTCAGTATTTTGCCAAATTTCAGATGACGGTCTTTTCAGTCACCTTGGAATTTACCTAACAAAAGAGGTATTTCAGATAAAATCTAAAAAGGAAAACAAGGAAGTAAAGGACTATTCGATTACGTTTGTGATCGATGTAACGGGATCGATGAGTGACAACATAGCTAAAGTTATACAAGGGGCGGCATCATTTGTAGACCAAATAAGACAATCGAAGCGCATACCTGAAAAATATATCCTCGTAACATTCAGTGACCCAGGTTTGTTTGTTAAATCACCGTTGAAATATTAAACCATCATCTTGTTTCTGTTACATATTATTAAAGACTGTATCAATTTTATATAAACACCATGGTTTGGTTTCATTTTATCGAAAATAAATTAACTTTATATAATAACATAGACTAAAATTACAGATATAATATAATATTCAGAAAGTAGAGTTAAGAAAAGGTAAAAGAATATGTAGCATTAACGTTCCTAAACCTTAAGAAAAACTTGTATCATTGTATTTCAATTCATTTTGATTTGAAAACAAAGCTAAAATAAAACTTAAAGCTTATATATCCGCCATAACTCTTTTTGGTCAGAAAGGGGCCACGATTTGAAAAATAGAGTCCAAATTTACCAAAAAATAAAATCGCACACCATATTACAAATATTTTGTTGAACTGTGATTTAATGCAATTGTATTTTTTGAGATTTATCTTAATGAATTCAGTCGATCTTGAAAAAAGCCGAGTAACAAACGACGCAGACGAAATGATAAATTGGATAAACGGCCTGACAGTATCCGGTGGTGGTGACTGCCCTGAGTACAGCCTCTCTGGACTAATTACAGGTACACGTAACTAACATTTATAAAATTATACCTCTGTTAATATTTTAAGAGGTTTTAAAGTAAAACCGTTTAGACTAATTACAGGTTAAAAACAATTCCAGAAATAAGACCTCAGTATATATTTAGAAACGTTTTATAGAACTAGGTTGCACTCCTGCTGTTTAATTTGTTTTGATCGTAATAAACATATTTTTGTGATGCTCAAAGTTCACACTTTGTCTTAACAATATGCTTTTTAAAAGGAAGCGTTGTAAAAAAAAAAAATGATATGAACTATTAGATGATATAAACGAATATTCTAGGCAGTGAAATGCAAAGAAAAACAGAGATAAACTTTTGATTGCATTTTGTCGTAGATTGGCGCATGTGAACATACTCACACTAACAGGATGGCGAATATTAAAATATGTATCTTGTTTACAACTAGAAAAAATCTCGCAACAAAACGTGATGTTAGATTTTTTAAAATACTTTACAATTCAAATTAGTAAATGAGTAGCTAATTACAGAAGTACATTTTGTAACTTGGGTGATGAGTGGATAAATTGAATTTTATCTTATGCAGACCGTTTACAACTTAAAATTTGTTTTTTCTTTTAAAAAAAAAAATACCTATTTATTGCCCCAAAACAATCAACTATGTATGAACTAATTTGAAATAACAAAATATTTAAATTATCTTTCATTCAATTTCTGTCACTACGTCTAGGTGCAACACTCTCTAATTTCAACTCGACCATATACATTTATACGGACGCACCTGCTAAGGATGAATCTAGAGAGACGGAAGTCATCGAGATTCTACAGAGAAAAACTATTACACCAAAATTTCGTCTGAGGAACGAATGCGGAAGCCGTCGAAAACGTGAAATAGGTGTCTCATTTCTTTATTTTATAAAATTCCAAATATATTATGACAATTATCAATATGAATATAAGCAAATAACGCGTTTAAACTATTTAAATTATTTAATTGTTTATTAGAGAAAGCAAGAGAGAACTATAAATTTGATGTGGCCTTTTTAACAAACAACGGATATAATTTTAGTGTATTATTTGAAACAGGTAGATACAAACGCCAGTCAAGCGTCTATGATAGTATAGCTCAAGCCACGGGTGGGGACGTGGAAAGATTTTCATCATCTCAAGACCTTGCAGATAAGGTCCAAGAAGACTTAATGGTAATCTTATTTTCTTTTTTTCTCCTTTAGAAAATAATAAGTATAGATTACGTTATTATAATGAAGTTTAGAATGAAGCTTAAATTTCAGATGCATTATTTAAATGTATTTAATTCATTACTAGGATAATATCAAAATTAAAATTAATATAGAACCATTATTTATTTTACAAAAATTATGATAATTGATATCTGCAAATAGGACAATTAAAATGAAATGTATTAGATAAATATTTTTAAAAATTTATTAAAAATTGATTTCGTCAAGCTGAATAAAAGAGTTGAAAAATGAAATCGTGTTGTCTTTTTTGTCACTCAAATTCATTATCTCTACCTTAATGATTCAATTATAGTAATTTTATTTATATCTTTAAACTATCACTGTGACAGGTCGTAGTTTGAGTGTCTCTATCGACCAAACGAAGTTTAATCATGACTTTAACCGTGTTTCAGAGTGAATTATCATTCATCCAAAGCAATTCATCTCAAGCAATAAGTCAGGTAATATGTTGGTTTTTTAATAAAAAAAAAATGAAGGAAACATGAAGTTTATCTTTGAAAGACAGTGTATTACAAAATGATAATTCTAAATTATTTAATATATTTAGCTATGACTTTCTAATAATTAATGAATTTTAATGTAATCATATCAAATTTACGTATCAATTTATAATTTTCTGATTATTAACAAATATAAATAAGATCGCTCCGGGGGATGAAGAAAAAAAAGGCACTTGTTAGAAAATTTGCAATAACTTCATTATTAATAAAGGGTTATTTTAAATATCAAAAGCTTTCAAATTGATTACGAATGCTAGAATTTGTTTTTATCAAATAGAATAACCTGCCATCGTCCATCTCTATCATCAAATGGAGTTCTACAAACACAAATCAGCTTACGAATATTGAGGTGGATAATTCGGTAGATTCTATGCGAATTGAAATTAATGGTACATCGAACTCCAGTGAAATTCATTTAAGAAATCCAAACGGTATGGATTATTCTTATACACCACAAATGCTGTGCTACATTATCTAATAATAGCATTTTCAACATTTTACCATATTTTTAGAATATTAATTAAAACTTGCTTTAAATAAAATTATACAAGCAGTTTATAGGATATTTCTCTTACCTGGTATTTTGATATCTTTAAAATATTACTGAATTGAACTATTTCATGTCATGTTCGTTTACATAAAATTTGCAAACATAACAGGTTCGCTGGTTGACTCAGGGGCGCAGGATGTATCCTTACAATATTCAGACTACTTGATCATATTTTTAATTGAGGTTTGTTCAAAGATAATTCTATGCGAGTACATGTGTTTATGCAAACATTCAAACTGATGCTATTGTAATGCTTTTATAATTATCATACTTTCGGAATGCTTCTGATATAAAGATGTTTTTTGTAAAGTCTCCTTCAAAGGGCCTATGGACTCTGGAAAATATTGTAAGCAATCCATTGACAATTAACATAACAGCCAATAGTTCCTTTGACATTTCCTCATCTTTAAGAGAGATTTCATTTGAAGGCTTCTTTTACCCTCTTAATGGTAATCCAGTTTCAGGTGAGTTCTGCTAATTGCACGCACGTGTACATGTGCCTATTTCGTCAGGTATGAAATTTCATATCTGATTATAAACACATTATTTGTAGGCGAAGAATACGTCATTGTTGTTCTTCTTGAGAATCTCCCAGCGAATTCTTCAATATCTTCTATTGTGCTCGTGGATGAGAAAGGAAATGCCGTTACTACAACTGTAGCAAATCTTCTAAGTGTTACCCCGAACTTGCAGTATTTTGCAAAAACCAAAATATTTAAACAGGTTATTTCAAATCAAGAAATCAAATTTATACAATACTTTTCTGAGAATTACAAGTTTTTGATAATGGAAAGAAGAATAATATAGAGATTTTTATTTCAGATAGCTGGAGTTCAAATACACGGACAAGACTCAACAAGTCAACAATTTATTCGTTCTTGTAAACATACAATTAATCCAGTTGATGTTACTCTTAAAATGAAGCTTTTTATTGGTAAATTTTATTCTTTGGTATAAACCCTTTAAAATTTCATTTGATGCACTGTTTCAAATGATTGCCCTTCGTCCATTGCGATGGGTCGTCGTTCTGTGGTATTTTTAACTGTATTTTTAGGTTAATTTGTACCCATGTGTCTAATATGGACGAGTTCCGTGGTAAACGCGGCGTTAGGTAGGGGCTTTGTGAAATAAAAACTTTTTAAACTATTATAATTTTTATAGAGGGACTACTAAACATCGGCTTTGTAGATTAAAGGGAATATTTTAAACACTTTTGGGAAGTTGATTTTGAATGATTCCACCGTAAAGTTGATTGCATTGGGAGTGGCATGAACTGCAAGTTGTACATTGCAAACAGGTTAATTTTACCAAAGTTGAATTTTTATATTTTTCTTGGAAAGGGGTTGCCTAAATAAGGCCAATACTTCTGAGTAGCTTATTCTGACTGACAGATTAATTATCAGAATATTTAAGGAAAGTAATTTTTTCCTGACCATTTATTTTTTTAACTTTTTTTTCAATTTTACTTGAATAGCAACAGGCTAAAAAAAATTCAGGACCTTTTCAGATTTATTGTAAAATATTTGCAATTTGGGTATTAGACTGTAGAAATATGTATCTAATGATTTTGATGGAGCACTATTACACTTTCTCCCCAAAAAAATTACGTTGTCGGCAGGATTCGAACCTGCGCGGGGAGACCCCAATGGATTTCTAGTCCATCGCCTTAACCACTCGGCCACGACAACTTATATTCAGAATATAAACGCACTAGTCTGAATATATTTAAATTTCTAACATTAATATAAACCAGTGGTCGTTACTGTCGGAATAATATAATTAATGAATAAACTCATTGCAATGCTGACGATTTTTTGAAAAACAGTTTTCGTTTGTCAACGTCGATAAAAAAAAAATACTGAAAAAATGGAATCCAACGTTAACATGTGTGTCATACGTTAGCATTTACGCGCATGCAATTAACATGTTAATCTAATTTTCAGTACATTCATAAGATTAACTGACAGAAAAATTATGTAAAATATCTTAAGAATCTTAGGACGTGACCTTCAAATTAAGTTAAATGCATTGGTTTGATCAGTTATTAATTAACTTGCAATTAACGTTACTCAAATAAAATTATACAAACAACGGATTATCTATACAAGAAGTAATGACTACCAAAAAGCAGCCGAAGTGTGTCGATTTTCAGAATATCTAAGGAAAGTAATTTTATCCTGAGCATTTATTTTTTTTAACGTTTTTTTTTTCAATTTTGCTTAATTGACAACAGGCTAATATAAATTCAGGACCTTTTCAGATTTATTGTAAAATATTTGCAATTGGGTATTAGACTGTAGAAATATGTATCTAATGATTTTGATGGAGCACTATTACACTCCTCCAAAAAAATTACGTTGTCGGCAGGATTCGAACCTGCGCGGGGAGACCCCAATGGATTTCTAGTCCATCGCCTTAACCACTCGGCCACGACAACTTTTTTTCATATTATAAACGCACTACAGAAAAATTATGTATAATATCTTAAGTATCTTAGGAAGTGACCTTCACATTAAGTTAAATGCATTGGTTTGATCAGTTATTAATTAACCTGCAATTAACTTTACTCAAATAAAATTAGATAAACAACGGACTATTTATACAATAAGTAATGACTACCAAAAAGAAGCCGAAGTGTGTCGATTTTCAGTTCAGTGAAATTTGGTATTTTTAATTTTTTTATTTGTTATTTTATTGAAATTCGTTTACATTGTTAGACTTTCATTAATCAAAAAAAAAACAACAACAAAAAACAAGTCCCTTGTGGGCCAAAGAATGATGGATCAACATGTTACTTTTATTTTCATTATATTCGAGGCCAGCGGTTATATTGAATTTGTGGGATTTGTATGTATATGGATACGAATGTACATGGCGGAAAAATGACAGGATAATGAAATCGGTGCAATGCTCATCTACATATTAATTTTTGAGAGGCTGGATGGCCTAAAATCGCCAATTAGAACAAGCCTAAAGTTTTTATAACGCTATAAGTAATTATTTGGTGAAGGAAAATATTTCAAATGCAGGAAATACAAAGATAATCGGGAATTTGAGATTCTTTAAAACAAACCTTTGAGAAATATTGACATAACAGATGTAATCAATGACATAGCATAAGATATATTTAAATCAGGCTTAGTTAACGAATGTAACTAAGTTTATTTTTTGAGGGGAGGTTTTTGCCTAACAAAGGCCTGATTCTGACGAGAAAAATAATTATTTATTAAATAAATTTGTCGATGATTACGAAGTTGTTTTTTTCAATATTTGTTTTATCCTTTATTAATCTTCCTAAAGAGCAACAGGGTAAAAAGGTGATAACATAATGATCATGATGTGTTACTAACATAGTGTCCCTTTATTTAAAGTTTTACAACCTACATTGACTCTTTTGTCATCGGATATTGATCTTAAGTAAATTCACTGCTTTGATAAGTGTGGATTTGATATTAAGCTGAATAACCCTGAATTGAGTATCATCATCAAACATATTCCTTTTTATTCGCTACTACTTCCTGAAAGGTCGTCTTTCTTGAAAGTGATTATTATGAAAACTGATACCTGGTATTAATGACTTGATAAACACTTGATTAATGTATTGTAAACAACAAAATCTGAGTTTAGAGAAAACACTTTAAATTACTTGTCCTTTGTTAATTCATGATCGTTGGTTTAAGAGGTTATTTCTTACTAAATTAAACCATCGAAAGTCAAAAAGTTTGAAATAAGTGCTTGTCTTAGGGGAGCTAACATAAATTTATTCCCTGGTATGGTGAATCTCAGACTTTTTACTTCATTTTCATATTACAGGTGATCTGTCACTTTCAAACATAGAACAACTTGAATACAACATTACAAACCACGGAGGAAATAATAGATCTTTGACTCTGGATGTTTCCGACGACAAGGGTTATATCGTTGATAATCGATCTATACACTTCCATATTTCACCAGGAGAGTCCGAAAATAAACTAGTGTTCATCCGGGGAACTCAGCAATCAACAATCGTGTAAATATACCTAAATGTTTGCAGATCATGATCACAACTGTTGATGCAGGATAAGATAAGGAATAAATATTTCAGCCCCAGTAATGCATTCTATTGTGTTTTTTTCAGAACTGTAACAGCATCACTGAAAGACGAGGAGACACATATTGTACTTCAAAAGTTAACCCAAAAGCTTACAGTAAATCTCTCTCTCTCTCTCTCTCTCTCTCTCTCTCTCTCTCTCTCTCTCTCTCTATATATATATATATATATATATATATATATTCTTGCAAAGTTATTTTTAATATCCAAATTTGCTGAAATACACACTTTTCTAAAATTAAAATATTTATATTGAAGGTGTCATCCGCTATGCGACCTACTTGCAACCTGACATCATTGGGCGATACTTGTCAAAATCAGAGGGGTAATGGCAGCAACTGTTTTGACATTCCCTGGCAAGGAAGTGCTCAAGTAAATTTCTCTGGAATAAGAATTGCGAGTTTAGATGTGTCAATTTCTTCTGTGAATTTGACACATGGCCCACTTTGGAGTTTTTACGGTCCTTTGGACGTTACACTACAGTATGTTATATTTTTTCGCATTTAAGCATTAAGTTCAGGAAAAAATGAGAAAACATAATTTATAATTTCTGTTTGTTAATTCTGTTACAGAGGGGACTGTTGTACTCGGTCGATAGTACTCACTGCAACTGATAATGATGGTTTCATTGCTCAGTGTAGGTTTCAACTTTTTCCTGAAGATTCATCTAATAACATCATCACCGATTCGTCTGAGCCTATTGACGAAAAGGAGGTAGCTTCTTCATAAAAAATGACTAACTTGAATTTACATCATATAAAAAGAAGTATGGATATGTAATCATTTTATAATTGCTTACTTTCAGACTGTATTAAAGTTGACAGTTTTGGGCGCAGCTATTGGAGGAGTTTTAGCAGGAATTGTTATTCTTACAACGGGCGTGCTTCTGAAAATTCGTCACTCATCTCTGAAGTCTTCAAAGGTCAAAGATGACACAGATACACAAATTGACATCTCACGAGTTGAAAAGCCGGATGAAAATAAAACGGCTCATTTTCAAGCATTTATGTTGCGAGAACCCATTGTTTCCAGTGCACCTGCAGAGAGCTTTTTTGGCCGCGTTCATTAACAATTTATATCAATGAAATCGGGGTCCAAAAACATTCAATTAAGTAACGTGTGCGACTTTGAATGAATTTCCTTTCTAAAAATCATTCAAAGCTAATTAAAACTTCATGGTTTGATTTTTTGGCTTTTAAAGTATTGCAATTTTCCATTCAAACCAATTATCTGAGAAAATCATAAACTTCTGCCTATTTACACCAGCAGAATCGATCTCCTTTCAAAGTTTGAAATATTCTAAGCAAATGAAAAGAATTTCCGAGTGGAAATACCAAAAAAAGTGCGTCATGGGAATGTGTCGAAAATTCGTCCCCGAATAATTGGGTTTATTCAACCCGCATGTTATGAATCGATTGTAAATGAAGCAAACGCGAAATCATTTTATGTCGCTTGTTTTTTAACAAAATTTGTAAATCATACATGTATTTTCCTTGAAACTGGCTTAATTGACCAAAACAACTTCTGCAAGGTCTATTATTATACACATTCATAGCATAGCCATCGTTAAAAAGTGTACATAAACTTGATATAAAAAATTTCAAATGCATATATTGCTGACTCACACAACACAAATATACATCCAAGACATTAAATGCTTTTTTACATAGATAAATCCAGTTTTGTAAATTAATTAAAATGCATTTATGTGGTAAATCTGTTGGTCATATGTGGTTCATATTGCATAAAAATGTAGGACATCAAACATAACTTGATTTAAACAAATTGATGTGAGAAATAAAACTGAAAATTGCAACAATCTTGTGGAAAGTTGCCATGAAAAATTTATAAATTATAAAGCAGATGCATCTGCTAAGGTTGGTATATGATTTTTTTTTAAATTTCATTGAGAATTTTCTGTATGTCATGACATTTGTTCAAATTTAAAATAAAAGATTCCAAAATTTCAAAATTTGAAATGCTGAATTTAGCAATATTTTGATTAAGTTATGATATGGCTATGCTAAAAAAGCCAATAGTGTAAATAATTTTAATTTTTTTTTCCGTTCTTAAAGGTAATGAATACAATTTGCAAATAAATTTTGTCAAATAAGATAATTATTGCAGAAAATTGAAATTGTCAAAAGAATCATAATGTCCAAAACTAAATGGGGATCAATTTCTATCAAAATATCTCCCTTGCAAGATAAGTAGTAATGAAAATAATATATGTTGTAGGGGACATCTTAATGTTAATGTGTTCAAAAAAGCAAAAAAAAACTATCAAGGTTTTCTTTTGATCTCAAAAAGCCTGTCAGGGTCACAGCCTTTTGTCAGTGTTTAACTTTAACTGCCAAGTAATCAGAGTTCATCCACTGATTTAAAACCACCCATTTTACAGTCAGAACACAAACTAAAAATAGTATCAAAAGTCCTGTCTACTCTTTGACTGTCTCTTTGAAAGAAAAATTGAACTTTAAAAATTATAACATTCCTGTAAACGATCGTGAACAAATAAGTTCGTTGGCATAAAAAGGTCGGGACTTTGAAGTCTGTCCTCCTGTTTGCATAAATTGCTGAATAGCTGTGCGTGTGTTACTATGAGAAAATAAACCGAAATGTATGCAACTCAGAAAAGGGAATATTCTATGATAAAAAATTACTATCGGTAATAAGTATTTCCTGCATGATCATTAGAAGAATTGTAAATTTATGAAAATCACATCGTAGTGGAAATGTTCAAGTAAGTTGATAGTATTTCATTGCTATTCACATTTTAAAAAACAGTATATTTAGATTGAACCTTAATATACATGTATGCATTAATTCTGCATTCTACAATATATTCATCGAAACCTCTGACCTTCCTTGTTTGCAAATCGTCATTACTAAAACCAGAATCAATTCCGATAAATATAATACAAGAGATCTTAAAACGAAAACACATAAACAATACGATTTGTGGGTTTTTCCATTTAAACCAAAAGCTGTCAATTAGTTAACGGAGTTCTTCGCAAATTAATTTTGAGCTGTAAAATCAAGGACAGTAAGTAGAAAATTTTATCATTCATGATCAGTTGCAGTGACTTCCTGGGGATAATCAATGTTAGTTGAAAAGTCACTTGATTCTGTCACACGAACACTGGACAAAATGGCGGTATGTTTCAATAAGTACAGCTAGCCAAGGGTTTCTGATCCGCACCGCTCTTCACGAACCCTTGGCATATCATGCTATCAAAAGTCGGGATTTTGTTCGTCACGTGATCTATCTTATTTTCAAATCAGCCAAATAATGAAAGATGTGTACTTTAACGTACCTGGTGCAGTAATGGCAGACTCAATAGACATTGATATTGACAAGTTGGAAGAACGTTTAATACCCAGACAGTGTATTGAATAAATAGGAATAATATGAAATGCTACATAAAGATCGAATTCATTCAAAGGGTGTAAGACTGGGGGAGGTAAATCCTCAATCTACCATTGAATGATACATGCATTATAAAGGCTCAAATAGAAAGACTAGAAAATAAGGGTTTTATATTCGTGTTAGAGACACTTGTGAATAAACAGTACGATTAAATCGGATATGTTTTGTAATTTTGATTGGTCGAACTGTTTTTGGTAAACCCAAATCAGAATCGAGGAAAATAATTCCGACTTTTGATAGCACGATATGCGAATGGTTCGTGAGGAGCAGTGCGGATCAGAAACCCTTGGCTAGCGAAGATGAAAAAAGTTTTGAATAAGATCAATTTCAGTATACTTCAAGTAATTATTTCAAACAGTCAGGCACGTAGTATCAAGGGGAAGGGGGTTGTCCCTTCCCAACAACTTTTCGTCGCAGCAAACTATCTGAAATCTACATTTAAAAAACAAAAAAGTGAACTATTATGGAGAACACCCCAACACCCCCCCCCCCCCCCCTTGATATGAAAATCAGGTAATGAACAGTAGGTAAAACTCAATTTATAGGTATATTTCGTCTACCATGGGGGGAAAATTGCTATACAATACCGGTACGCATGTATGGATGTTAGTATAATTACTTTGACACGCATTTTTCATTTAACTAGGACAATACAAATGACAACGAGTGTGTTCGTCTGCGGGACATACTTGTATTCTTTTTTTGCAGTTATTCATAGCTAGGTATTCCTTACGGAATCTTTGGAAACAGTCGGCAAATGATCATTAAATATTCATTTTCATAATTGTAAGTAAAAGAAATTATTATGTTAGTGAACTTGTATAAGCGTTTCGTTTTTATTTTAGGTCACCTTAGCTAAAATGATTATTTATCATCGGCAATAAAAATACATGTTTGTGAGCCTTCATCAATGGATTTTGCCATTTGTTTCTATGCTGGATAATATATCTTCACAATAGCGCCCATTGGCACGCCAAATGTAACAGGTGGTGAAAAGTAAAGTCTCGACCGGAACTTGAACCAAGGGCCTCTGGTGTACCGTAGCAGCGTATAGGTAAAAACAATGCCACAAATTCGTCGCCACCATAAAACAAGCCAAAGACACCCCCAGCATCACCACGAAAACCGAAAATAAAACCGCCATCTCCCCCTGTGATGGAATGTGCAACGCATCAAGCGTACCCAAAAATAGCAAATGAGAAATCTTTCTAAAAAGGCTAAGGTTTTTTTGGTGAACTTGAACTGACAAGTCTAGTTACTGGTACTTTTATCGGTATATAAGGCAATGTGAACATGCATTACAATTTACATGTATTTGGATGCGAACTTTGTTTGAAAATTATTTTTTTACAACCATTTGTCGTTAAGGGAAGTTGTCTTCATTTCTAAAAAAATAAAATTGAACTGGAGAGCTACCACTTCTTATATATATTTACATTTGCAAATATGTTTCCTTAGCCTATATGAACTTTCCTTATATGAACTTGAATAGCGAAAACGTTCAATGCTTGAATGAACTTTTTCATGGCGTCAAAATGATCATAGCACGCGCTTATCACTTGTCGCTTGGATTATTGTACAAATAAAATCTCGTTAATCACTTCTGAAGAATTTGCCTTTTTCATACGTAAAAGTTTAGGAAATGAACTTAATGGCTACCCAGGTCATACGAGTTATACCTGGATTTGGGCTGTTTACGCTTTATAATCCGCGAGGCGGATTTAATGAAAAGCGTATATTGTTCCAACCCAGGTTATACGAGTATAACTTGTGTTAACATTGAGTTCATTCCTCATGATTTGATTTTCTGTAATCAACTGTACAAAGGACTTTATATGATGTGGGCCTGAAATGGCCCCCTAAAATGAACATCATCATTTAACTGCAATTCCTTTTTTTCTTTGTACAGATATATATGTGATGTTTTAACATAATGTTCATTTTGATTCAACTGCCAACAATTTAGAAATACGACATCGTAAAGACGTAAAGACAACCTTTTCCCGCCATTTTTGCATTTTTAGCATAAAACAGCTTGTTTTCTAGCAGTTTTTCTTTCAAAAAACATAGAGCGCATGATTGAACAAACAAACTATTTTAATCAGAGATGCATCTAACCAAGGCTAATAAGTGACAAAAACGTTTTCCTTGTTCAAGCATGCGCTGTATATTTCCCATTCATAAAAAGATAAGAAAAATGGCAATTTTTGAATGGTTTTGATTAAATTGTAGAAATAGCGTCACTTCTGACGTCATATACTGCCAATGGGTGCAAAGAAATCAAATAAATAGGCAAAAAATATCATTAACATCAACTCTTCTAAAATATAATAAAACATTTTATTGTACCAGAAACATTTTTAAAAATGGCGAATTATGGGGGCCAAATTTAACTCATATCATATATAGTTCTTTCATGCATTTTAGTTTTAAAAATGATATTTATCAGTTTAAAATTAATACGTAACATCAAGTGGATTAGTACGTTTTTGACGTTGGTGCAATGAGACGCGTCTGGTAACGTGCAAACCAGGTTATAAAAATTTAACTTAATTGTTATATTCAATCAAATGCCGCGTGCCAATCAGAATTAAATTATTAATAATAAACAGCACTATTAAAAAGTTCACCGGGATATGAACCTCGGGCTTCACAGGATTTAATCACGTGACCAACCAAGTTCATATCCGGGTAATCTTTTTAACTTGCTGTTTATTTCTAAATAAAACTCACTGGTTTAAAAGAGCTTTCACAAATTTATAAATCGTTATGCGGTTTATAAAGCGTAAATTAGTCAAACCCGAAAGTAATTAATATTTCCTTGGTAGTGTGACCGCGTAGATTTCCACGGTGCTTGGGAATTAATCTGGAGCTGTACCCGTCGTGTGCAGTACGAACGGGTTGAGGAATGTTGGCGTAGAGGGTTCAATGAGGATTGAAGCGCCCTGTGAGCCGTAATGTAAAAACAAAGGGTAGGTAAGCCGTATTCCAGAAGGTCCATCAAAATACAACTCCAGAGAAATAAAAGCAAATTGATGCAGTATTCGGAATTTATTCGACAAGTCTCAATGATGGTCAAATTATAATATATTAACAATTAAACAGACATGTGTCTAACGAGACGGATATGGCCGGTATTGGTTCCAAACTCAGACTCTGGGTGAGTCGGACGACTGGCCGATGCTGGCCGCCGTATTCCAGATTGAATATTGACAATTAAACTATATAAAGGAATCGAAACAACGAGTAACATTGGCAGGTGAAGACTTTGAGTAAGCTGAGTAAAAGTTTCATTGATTTCGAATAATTAAATAAACTCAATGTGTCTTTGATGACCTTGACATGAAAATATGTATGAGAGTAGAGAAGAATTTTTAAGATCTCAATAAATACATTTTAACGATGTGGCCATATTGGCCCCGCCCTCTAGCCTGCACTTTCTGACTCAATGGACCATGAATTTCACTATTTAGGTAACTCTAAAAAAACTGAAAAATCCTTGGTCTCTCTCCCTGCCAGTTTTTTTTTTTTATTGAAACAAATACAATGTATTTTTTTTTAACAATTTTTTCTCATGCTTCTGATTCAATTATATAATGATAAGATAAACTGCTTTCACAGAATGGTACGCCTCTCACGTGATACGGAGCATTTTTTCGTATGAAATGGTATGCACCTCCGATGTTACGGTATCACTGTGAAATTCATAAAACAGCATATAGCAAAAAGGCTGATTTGTTACTGAAGGTGAAGACCAGTTTAATTTTCCAATTACAATATAGGGTGTAATTTATTAATCTCAAAATGGTTCAATAACAGTCGTAGTAAAAAACTGAAACACGAACAAATATATAACCAATTTACTGGACACGGTGGTATGAGACATTATTTAGCTCTTCGGAAGAATCAATTAGTTTCTCTTTTTACAACAAATGAATTGTACTGACCTACATCTGCCTAATATGAATCTGTATTACCATTAAGAAGCAAGAGACGGCATTTATGTGAAATTGAGATTTGCTGTACTTGGAGTCTAATGAGTGTTGTTAAAATCTAAAATTCATAAAATGATTTTTAATGGTTATCATTAGTTAAAGGTATGTCTCATGGTGAAATTGGTATGCTGTATATAGACCTCTAATTTTAAGTACATTAGAGTAAGAAGTACAAATGCGAATCGTGCGACTATGTCTGTTGTGTTGCAAGTAACACGAAATTGCAAGTAACAGACTGAAGATAAAATAACGGAATGTCAACCCTTTGTAGGGAATTAGCGGGGAAGGGGGGGGGGGGGATCTAAAGAGCTTAAACATCATGAAAAATTGGCGAATTATGAATCGGTCGAAATATCAAAATAAAAAGTTTTAAGAAAATTTTACACGTTCTGACTAGTAATATTTCTCCTAAACTGGTAATTGGCCTTATAAGAAGTGAATTAAAAGCATGTGTGCTGAATGGGAATCGAGGAAATTCCCTGGCTATAGTGAATTGTATTTTTAAAAAAACGTCCGAGACCATGGGCAAACTGAAGAACATCGTTGGGTTTCCGACGATGACTGAAGAATCACAAAATCAACACCACTTGTTTTATAGTAATAACATCATAGCCCTTGAAGGTTTCCACGACAAAGATATTATCGTTGATTTTTTATCTCTAAAACCTTTAATGAAAGTCCACGAAGTTATTTCCAAAATCTAAACCATCTTTCTGTTTACTATCAACAATTGTTGATATAATTGTCTCAATACTAGTACTGCATGGTAGATCCGTTCAAGAGTTTCTGAATCTTTGGATTTAGAAGGAAGTCTAATGTTTGTTTCAAAAGAAAGAAAAGTATATATGTCTGTAACCTAAAGGCATTAAAAAAACAAACAAAGAGCATTTCAAAGCATATCCCTTTGCAGTAGAGTTAGGTCCGTTCTTTTGTTGTTACATGGAAATGTCAAAAACTTAATATCCACTCCCTTAATCACACCATGACTACATGCATGACATTTAAAAAATATATTTAAAGAAATTAAACTAAAGTTAGTTTGATGGTTTCTAGAACTTATATAGCAGTTAAAAGAATTTCAAATGAACTAAAATTGTGATATTTACATATTTGAAATTCTCATTTAGTATGGGATATTGTAATGAGTAAATAATAAAACTTTCAGGAGGAAGATGGACCACTAAGAAAGGTGAAAACCTTATAAAGTATTTAGAACCGCAAGGTTGCTATATGGAATGAAGTCATTTTATTCTGCTTTAACAAAACAAATTTTCATACCATTATTTAAAGTTTCTCATTTTAAATGGGGAGTTAAATGAATAAATATGAAAACATTCATGGTGAATAAAGACAACGAAAACAGGTAAACAACCATATCAATTATGAAGAGCTGCAAGGTTACTTTTTGGACTGAAGTCATTTTATTCTGCTGTAACATAAATTATACCATTTATCAAAAATCCCACTTCTGTTTCATACATAAATAACCTGCATAGATGTACGGTACTACCGCTTTTTGAATGAGTTTCTTGTAATTCTGGTGAGGATTTTAAAGACGTTTACCTCCTTTTGCTACGTGTCTGAAATAAATGATGCTTCTCAGGTCTACTTGGCTTATTTAAAGCATAGTAAAATGACGATGTTTTAAGTTCTTCACTACATCAAAGTAAGACCTATACTTTTAAAGACACTACGACACTAGATGGCGATTTAATCTTTCTTCGAATAATTTGTATTAATTTTACCATAGGTTAGTGGTTAGAGTATCGGGCTTGTTAAGTCGTAGATCACGATTTCGAACTAAATAAGTGTCAATTTATAAACTTGAATTAATGTTTTGTTTTTTTAAACCAAAATATTTCATTCAAAATAGCTTTGTTTGCCTATTAGACATATATTTCTTATGTATAATGTTATCTATCATACTTATTTTCTGCCGAGCTCAAAAACTGTCGTTTTGTGATGAACCACATTAAAAATCAAATTGCAAGATAAACGTAGGCATTACTACGCTGGAATAAACAGAACAACCGAGACCACCGTACACCTTATTACCAGCTATATCTGTCTTATGATAGAGGTTATAGATAAATTATAGATAAATACATATTGTTAAAACGGTTATAGCAAAATGAATGTATTTGCAGAAAAAGACTTACATACTTATAATTCAGCACTTATATGTATATAACGATAGATAGATAGATAGATAGATAGATAGATAGATAGATAGATAGATAGATAGATAGATAGATAGATAGATAGATAGATAGATAGATAGATAGATAGATAGATGTGAAAGAGAGATTATGTTTTCCAATAAAATTTGAACAATAAAATTTCTAACTACATGTATATATATTTGTAAAATGTTTGTGTTCGGTGTCCGTTCTATATCAATTAACGGTGGTGTTGAATTTTGCTAAGCTTTCCTTTAGACTCTTGACTTCACTGCTGAGATTGGATACTATTTGTAATACATTTGAGAGTTGGCCCTCCAACAGTTTGACATCACCTGAAACATGATATTATTTGTAAGCATTATCATTATATTACTTTTATTGTTATTTATATTATTACAAAACTTTAATCACGATAGATCGATCGATTCATTTAGTGTGTAATGGTTGAATTAATACTTTGTTTAATATTCATGAAAGTATATAAGTTCATATCATAATATCACGATTCGATCCGTTTTGCAATTATTGATTATGAGCACTAGTGTCAACTGTCAATTTAGAAATGCGACAAAGTCGAGAACCATATTGACATCTATATGTGAAATAAAATGTTGTTTACCAAAATCATATATCAGTTGATTGCATCTGTTAAGTACAGAAATCGGTTGAGGCCAGCTCAAAGGAAATTTACTTTTTGGGATTTCAACACAATAATATTTGCGTTTAAACTCAACTTTTTGCTTTTAATCGCAATGCTATTTAAGTGATAACGCAACCTGTTGCGTTTAATAGCTATGGTCTTTGCGTTGCAAAGCAAATGATATCGTTTTAACAAATTATATTTTGCGTTTTAAAATGCTGTATTCTCAAAAACCCTTTTTAAATAATGCTGAAAATTATTAATAGACCATTTAAAAAAATATCGATCGTGTTAAAACTCCAAGTACTTCGCGTTTTAAGCAGAAGTTTAGTCATTTTGGGATGAAAAATTAAAACAAAATTTGATTTGTTTAAACATATACAAAGATTTGGAAAATGTAAATATCACTATACAATGTTCACCTTTGATATAATACTATTTAATACATAGTAGAGCAATTATTACATGATTAGACCTGTTGAAAGGTTAAACAATTTTATCCCTGTGTACAAACGCGTATTAGTATTAGTGTCAATTTTATATGTGTAAAATTCTTTAATACTTAAATGTTTTGAACTTACAAACTTACAAATAATGCATTTGCATAAACGAAGATAAACGGTATGTTCACGCTTACCGAAATGAATGTCTTGTGGCATGTGCACTAGAACAGCATTTTGATAAACTTAATAGAGTTACGAGGGAAACAAAATCAGTTTGTATAATAAAGAGGAATGTCAATTTGCATTTTTAAAAAGGTTCTTTTTCATAAACACATTAAGGTACATTTTAGGCCTTTCATAGGTAGATAGATTTCGGCATTATAATTGACCATCTTAAGAAGAAAAAAATTGAAGTGTTTAAAAGTTGGACGAAGCTAAAAGTCTACCGAGATTGAATGTAAAAAGTGTACCCCTACCATAAAATAATGTTGTATATTTCCAATCTGACAATTCTATCTTTGATAAAAAAAAAAAGAAAAAGAAAAGAATTTATTGAGGTTACCTACACCAAATATCAAATACTTACAAAATTAAAACTGAAATTCCGAAATATATACATGTACTTCTCTCGATTTACTGGGTTCGTATATAATATCATTCTTTTAGAGTTAATTATTACGTTTACGCAAATATATTTGCATTTAAACACACGCAGTCATCTTTGCACTAAGACGCAATATACTTTGAGTTTAAATGCATTTATTCTCTTTACACTGGTATTGACACGATTCCGTAGACAGTTTATGTTATTTCATAATAGTTACAAAGGAGAATTTCCTAATTTTCCTATGTCATTTAAGGAAGGGGTCTTTTTGTTATTAGACATACTAGAGTACTTCTTAAATTGAGAAACAGACCAAACTATAGTATCAGTTTAATCAAATTTGCATTAATTTTTGCAGCAAGGTAAAGTTCACCATCTATTTCATCTACTTAAAGGATGATTAAAGAGAATTATTCATATAGCACTGACATCTACTTAAGATTTAAACTTTAAGTTTCTTTTCTATTATAAAATGATTAATTACCACAATAACTATCAGTTTAAACTAATAAATCAATTAAAATTGATACTGCTTAGCCCACATTTCCTCTAAATTTTAAAAATTTCAGAATATATTTATTATTTTTCAACGTTTCCAATATTGAAATATTTGTATTTTAAACAAAAATATAATGAAAACTTTCAATAAAGATATTGATTGACAGAAAAGCTAATATTATGACCGTTTAGTAAGACAGAGAACTGGTTTTAGTTTATTTTAACACAAAACTGTTTATAGAGTGAATGCTTGAAAAGCTAATTAAAACGTAATTTTAAGAAAATCAAATTTCAAAACCCTATTTTGAACCCAAGTATCTTATTATTATTATTATTTAACATTTGCTGAATAATCAAGCATTAATGTTATCATTTTAAAAATGCTTAAGGGGGGTGTGCGGCCCTTTTGTACATTTAAGGATAAGAATGTAAACATTTCTTGAAGTGGCTTGTTTCTGGAACCGGCCAAAAATGTCGCCAAAAGATATAAAAGCATTAAATATGAAGTCTTACATGTCATTTTGGTTGAAAAGCGTGCTTACAAAAACAGGAAAAGGCCTTTTTTTAATCACTCAAAACAGTAAAGAACTGCGCAGCTTTATTTTGAAGATTTAAAAATCTGATTGAGGTTCATTGGTGTCCTCTCTACAACCGTTTGTTGAGAAAAAGTTTGAATCGGTGTATATTTATGTTGTAACTTTGCCTCAAAATAGGGTACCCTATTTGTTTTAAGTCGGCATGGGATATATTTTTAGAACAAGAATAATTCAGTCTCTTATGTCTATAGAGACAAATTGACGTTATATTTTCATTAAATAATAAATGTCAATTCAAAACAGAACGTATTGAATTTGATTTACAACTCTATATCTGTCCAATGTTTGTTTTATGGGGTGGTTTTTTTTTCAATTCTATAAGTACAAAAAAGTAATATCTAGATAGAAGTGGGATAAGAGTCCAAAATGTGATTGTTTTAAATAAAAATATTCAATGAAAATATATCTTAAATGTACCTCCATAGACTCAGACAAATATATCTTGTGGAGTTTATAGTTTTTGTGGCCCATTTTATGAATAGGGAGACAAAGTTACAACCTAAATAAACAAGCTTAGGCGTTTTTCTCAACAAATGGTTGTAGAGAGGACACCAATAAACCCCTTTCATATTTTTCAGATTTTAAATTTTCAAAATAAGTCTGTAGCTGCGCAGCTCTTAAGCTGCTTTGAGTGATTAAAAAGGCATTGTCCTGTCCTTTTAAGCACACTCTGCAACCAAAATGAGGTGTGGGACTTCATATTTTTTGTTTTTATATCTTTTGGCAACATTTTTGGCCGGTTTCGGGCAAAAACAAGCCAGTTCAAGAAATGTTTACATTCTTATCCTCAAATGTACAAGATGGCCGCACCCCCCCCCCCCTTAAATTTCTCTGCTCCTCAGTCTCACAGTATTTTTTTTTTATCATAGAATGGGGTTTTTTTTCCTTCAAACTATATCAATGAAATGAAATAAGATTTTTTAGATGGTATCAAATCATTTTACAAAGATGTCGCAAATTTGCCCACTCTGGATATTATGGAATAAATATATACAAGTTAAGAAAATATTGTACTGGTGCATCGGTAGCTCGAACCTGGTTACCTATTCGTGCCTATTCACAGCAGATTTCCGTGGATCCACTTAGCCAATCATTTCATCAGAATAAACATCATAATACTAATCCTTGAAAAATTTGTCTACACAAAAGGCAGATTTTTGGTACGCACGAATAATAAAAATCCGGATAATTTAGAGTTATCAAACAAGGCGAAGGATCGGTCGGAGATCGTTAACAAGCTTTTGGTTCGCCAAAAATAAAGTCCTTCATAGATTCTAAACTTTGATTCCTTTTCCTACAGCAAATTGTAAGAAAGAGAGAAAATTTAGTTTTTCTTTCATATTTACATCTAAATTAAATGAATATTTAATCAAATTTACTTTTGAAATTTTGACAAATCAAATACCAGACCTTTCTTAAGAAGCTGGTTGATAGACACATCACCCATCTGATGACCTTTATATTTTTGGAATTCTGGCTTTAGGTATTACTTATTATAGAAAAAATCATTTTTGTTTTGTATTTTTTGTTACTTATATAGAGCACTTCTTTTACGAATATCAATTTAGTCGCAAAAAGGCAATGAACATACAGCGAAATGTTGAATTAAAAAGTTTCTATCGACTCATATTGGTTCAAGATATTTATAGCAAAAATGCATAGCAACTATACATGTAACTATTTAAAAACCACGGCTGTTCTCGCCAACAACGCGTCACAAAACAGCCGACTTTGAAATCGTTTTTATGCTCAAACAACGCAAGGTATTTATATCACATTGTTTACTAGTGTCAAAGAATTGATCAAGGAGTTTTATCTGGTTTTCGACTTGTCATAATATCAAAGTACGTTTGGTTAAATGTTTTATATCAAGATGAAAGAAAATTTAAAGATCGTGCATAATTTCTTTCTTTCTTAAGTTACAATTGACAACTTGGTATAGAAATAGTTACTGTAATCAAAGTTAAGAATCTATCAAGGACTAATTTCGGCGGATTTTCACTCTTTACTAAAGGGTCAATATTATATATGCACTATAAGTTGGGCCGTTGTTTTTTTAAAACACATAGAATATGCCAATGCTTTGCCATCTGCTGTGAGGTGCCAGGTACATGATTTTGATTCTTATCAATATCTATAAATATACAGCTTTAAAGAATACATAATAATTATTATGTATTAAAAATAAAAGATATCTACAGAGGTATACTTTTGTAATTTTGATAATTGCGAATTACATAATAATACTGACATTGTACCAGTTAATGTTACTGGCATTGTACCAGTTAACGGCTAAAATTTAATGTTTTCTTTTCGTAGTTCCTGTTCTCTTGATATTTTTTAATAAAACTTGACATACTTTAAATGGCGAACTTCTTGTTTATGCACTTGTAATGTTAAATCATTATTTAAAACTCAAAACATCTTGTTTGTGTGCTTTTTAGCAAGCCCCAAAGCCGAGTTTTGACAATTTACTGCACCAGTGATTAGCTTCGGGATTATAAACAATTAATATCCCTGTACATGTTGATTTGATACTCTGCAAAAATAAAAATTTGAATTATGTTCCTTTTGAGGTCAGACTAAAGGTCGCAGGGGTTATGATACATAAACAAGTCATAAAATTATTTGTTTGTAATCATACGGTAATGCACAAAAATCATAGACTGTTCAATGCATAATATTGTGCAATAAGGTATTCAATTGCATTATGAATATCTCAGAATTGGTTGAATTTCTTTGGTATTTATATGTTATATGCAATGATATTATATGTCAAATCAAAGAACGGATATGATAATGTATCACAAAGGGGTTATATTCTATTATAACTTATTACGTCACTTCCCCCACTGCTGGAAGTGCAAAGATGTAAATCAGCGGTAAACAACGATTGTTTAAGCTCATGTTTAAAACATATTCAAGAAAGTTTTCAAACAAACTTACTTTTCTTTATTCCAAACAGAGGACTGAATTAAAAAATATCTGATAGTCGCGTGCTATAAACCCGAACTATCAGTTTAGCCGATAACTGGTCTTAGCCGATAACTAGTACAGTACCAGTATAATTACTTATATTTTAAATGAATTGAATGTAATCTTTATACTTTTAGTCACCCAGATACTAAATTTTGTTGATGAAGCCCAGCGCTCAAATATATAGGAGCAAACACTGTGACCTGGACGCTGCATCACCACTTCGTGTACTATGGTCTTGGTGAAACAGGTGTAACGTTTCACATTGATAGTTGCAGTGGGCAAAACAAGAACTGAGATTAGTTTTGTGTCGAATATAAGTTTAGTTTGACTTGCCATTCAATCTATATGTAGTCATGTAATGTCATTGAAACTTATTACTAAGCGTTCCTCCAAATTCCAGGGTGAGGGGCAAATCACTCAAATGAGCAGATCAGAAACCCTTATTTTTGGGGAAAAATTCAGTTTGTAGTTTAAAATAATGCATTAAGTGTCCTCTATACATAAAATGATTTTGCATGCTTATGGGTTTTTTTGCAATATATATTGTATGTGGAGAGTGATGACAGGTATCCATGAGTGAGTGAAATTCAAGCTTTTCTGTCCATTTATATTTCAATAATGTTAAAATCTTTCTTTTTTTCTTTGGAAGCACAGAAAAAGAATCAAAATATCTTCAAAATTTAAGAAAATTAGAGGAAATCCGGTTTAATAAGTACCAATTTTAATTTCAATATTTTTTTTTCGATTTTATAATATAAACTGATAGAATAAACTATGATAATTTATCATTTCTTTGAAGAATAGAAGAATAGAAACTTCATATCTTAAATAGATGTCAGTGCCACATGAATAACTATATCTTTTTATTTTATCATTTAAGTTGATGAAAAAGACAGTGACCTTGACATGACCTTGCTGCAAAATATATACTATCAATTGATTATACGGTCTGTTTGACTGTTTAAAAATGAAATGTATTCCTCAATATAAGATATATGCTTGATGATAAGAAAAATATTACCTTAAAGTATGGGATGAGTTATAAAAAAATCTGGAATTTAAAAAAAAACAATTTAGCTTTTCAAAAAGCTTTTCAAAAAGCTTTCGAAAATATGTAAATGTGCTTGGTCTACAGTCAGAATGTTTTTGTTAAATAACATGCAAGCATACTTACAATATAGGCCATGACACTTTTTTTGAAAGTACGACGACCCCATTCGTTCAACTCGTTTTGCTTCCTTATGAATGATAAAACACCTTCTGTTTATATAATACATAGCTCGGCACTGCGGAGAACTCACACAGTCTGCCTTGCACTCATCAATTGATGATTTGTATTTGCTTTTAATATCTTCAGAACTCACTGCGTATTCACCAATTTCTTGAAGAGTACAGTCCGTGGCCCTAGACACTGACATAATTTAAAAAAGAGAAAAGCCCTCGTAGTATTACATGTACGGTCTAAAACTCTCATAGATTGGATTCATTATAAAATTCGTTCGTTATAGTTTTGGTACATGTATTTTGTATACTGTATAAACATGCAGATTGGAAATATTTAATCCTGCTTATATTGTCACAATAGATATGAGAAATGGAAAATAAGACAAAAAATAACAAAGAACTGCAAACCAGGAAGTATTGCCTTTAGATCATGAATATTTTTTTCTTGCTAAGATACTATTCTGTGCAAATTACAACGTTATTAAAATCTGTCAGAATAACCATACTTACAAGAATTTGTAGTTTGCGCTTGTCCCGAAATAATGATTTCTGAAAACTTCTTGATTAAGTCTTGGTTTTGTAGAACATACATTAATACAAACAAACTCATGAAGAATGTTAAATCGCAGGACGACATTTTGTTGTGTAGTGTTTTAAAAACTTGTTACTTGGTTAAACTGGGAAAAACCTGGGTTTACTAGAGCATGATGATACAATGCGTACAACGTGCGAAACCTTGCATTTATTACTAAGAATATAAAAAATATATAAAACAAAACCCCATGGGCCACACCACACCAGGCTGAAGCTAGCAGCCACTAACAGCAGCCACTAAGCCCGTAGAAGCTAGCAGCCAATAAGGAAATTCATCCAAGTACTGAGAGTACTCGAACAGAAAATTATATTTTACTTAATTATCGACATATTTTAATTAATATCAAAATGATTAATGCTCAATATTTTGTACGAGCATTGACGACTTCCGAAGCAGTAAAGCTCGCCTGGATAAGAGTTATAAATGCGTCTTTGTTGGATAGAAATGAATTACGTCTATGAAGTTATGAAAATAATGTAATCCTAAGTGTAGTCTTATTGATACAAATAGAAATAGTGTTTCCAAATTCTTGTGGTCAATCTCAAGTGAGATATAAACCCCTGAAATGAGCCAGAACCCCTGGGAGCTACTTGGTGGTACCCTTACAACCCAAATTTGAGACCGGAAAATAAAAGCCCCATTGGTCCCCTACACTATCCTGGTATCCGTTTGATGCACACCTCAAAGATAAAAGAGATAATGCCCCGCCTTTCACCCCTACATCATTGTGAAATGCTAAAATATGACAAAGTTCGGGTGAGCTAACTGAACCCTTGTAGGGGTCATAGGTGTCCTCTTACGCTTATTATGAATACCTTCTGAGGTCCTCTACCTAATCCTAGTGTTTTCAAGTTCTTGTGGTCAATCTCAAGTGAGATATAAACCCCTGAAATGAGCCAGAACCCCTTGGAGCCACTTGGTGGTACCCCTACAGCCCAAATTTGAGACCGGGAAATAATAGCCCCATTGGTCCCCTACATTGCCCTTGTATCCGTTTGATGCACACTTCAAAGATAAAAGAGATAATGCCCCGCCTTTCACCCCTATATCATTGTGAAATGCTAAAATATGACAAAGTTCGGGTGAGTTAAACCGTCTCTTTTCATTGTCATTGTTGTATTCTTCGAAAGTTCAAAGTTCAAAACATGGCTGAGACAAGATAATCCCAATTTCACTTGATGATTTTCGCTGTTTTTGACTGCGACATACGACAATTTTTTTATGAGAATAAAATCAGAATGCTGGGTGTTCTATTGCCTCATATTCGTAATAATACGATGTCTTTTTAATTTTCGATTGATGTTGTTTCTTGGGGAGTGAAAAGGCCAGAGGATAAATTTTTAAACACGCACATGTTCAGCTTCGGTGTAAACAAATTATCCTGCCACACTGGATTGGCTTGGGGTTTTTATTGTATTTGTATCGTTTTATGCCTTTTAATTTACTTTAATTTATCATGTCTGTTATATCATAATACGTTTGCATAGCACTTTGTACGATGCTTATAGTTTTTTCTATTTGTATCAATAAGACTACACTTAGGATAACATTATTAAACACGCACATGTTCAGCTTCGATGTAAACAAATTATCCTGCCACACTGGATTGGCTTGGGGTTTTTATTGTATTTGTATCGTTTTATGCCTTTTAATTTACTTTAATTTATCATGTCTGTTATATCATAATACGTTTGCATAGCACTTTGTACGATGCATATAGTTTTTTCTATTTGTATCAATAAGACTACACTTAGGATAACATTATTTTCATAACTGAAATTATGACCGGTATATACGTAATTCATTTCTATCCAACAAAGACGCATTTATAACTCTTATCCAGGCGAGCTTTACTGCTTCGGAAGTCGTCAATGCTCGTACAAATTATTGAGAATTAATCATATTGATATTAATTAAAATATGTCAATAATTAAGTAAAATATAGTTTTCTGTTCGAATACTCTCAGTACTTTGATGAATTTCCTTATTGGCTGTTAGCTTCTACGTGCTTAGTGGCTGCTGTTAGTGGCTGCTAGCTTCAGCCTGCTCACACCACTACCCTAAACAAAAAATTCACTTTTTTCCTACATTATAGCATTGAATCATGATTTTTTGAAGTATACACTCTCATAACTGCAGCGGTGTGTGCATACAAATTGAGTAACGCGCGTTAGCGCGTTATGAAAAATTGTATGCACACACCGCTGCAGTAATGAGAATGTATACTTCAAAAAGTGCTTATATTTACATTTTTTAAAGGGTAATGATGGTGCGTGCCTTTGATCATTTAAGGGGTGAAAAACAACGCGGGTAGGTTAAGGCAACTCCGAGTTTAATGACCGTCAAAATTATAATCAATTTAAAAACTGTTTATTTTTGTGAAAACAGTGCTGAATATTTATACCAAGTAAACGTGTTCACCAAGATATTATTTTTCTACCTCGGAATCGACTCGATCTTTGAAGCTGCCATGCCATGGTATCATGTGACAGTTAAAAATAGATCACTATTTTACCTTACCAAAAAATCAAAAGGTGTAACACTACCCCGAAGTTCATTTGAGTGTTTGCTACAATAATTCGATTGCCAATTAGTTCATGTTTATTGTAGGGAAAAGCCTACCAATTATTTTCCCATAGAATTCTATACAAACCTTAAGACCTCTCTGACAGTACTTTACTATGACAATAGCAGCCAAATCTTTTGAAACTTCATTTTAAGCACTTTCAGAAATTTCCAACAAAAAATACATGGTCCCGTGGCGTTTATAGGTCAAATTTGCACTTGTTTACAACTTACAGCGATCAGCAGTAAATGGCACCCTGCATAAAAAATTAACCCCCACTCCTACAATCTCCTCTGTCATTTCTGTATTTTCTGCAATATTTCCTCATCCCATCATTTCTTTCAAACATTTATATTTTGGCTTTAAAGTGAATATAATTACATACCTGAATTCAGCCAATCGTCTGACGCCTATCCATTTATTCCGTGTTACAATGTTCTATAACTTTTTCTCTGATGTCAACATCCGGTGCATTGGGACTCTCATTCCATTAGTATTACTGCTAGAATCCTGTTGTTAATCGCATAAAAAATAAAAATATTGTCAATATTTATCGGAAACCCTCTCAACTTCTTTAATTTCATTAAAAATACTACGTATTTTTCATTTACAACAATAAAGCACAGGGACCCGTTTCATAAAGATTTCCTAAGATGTTTCTAAGATAGAACTTAAGATATGCCTAAGTTATAACTTAGGAAGTTCCTAAGATTTGTCATAGCTGTTTCACAAAACTTTCTTAGCGTAACTTAGCGTAAGTTGACTAAATCTTATCTTAAGATACATTGTAAGCCACTTTTAAATCATTTCGTTAATTCCTAACTTATATAGATCATGTAAATTCTTTTCAATTTGGCATGGGTGTACACTTTCTATGTAAACGTAAAAACACGTTCCCTTATTCACCTAGAAACAAATTTAGTTAGAAAAAAAAGTTAAAACGTGTAAATACAGTGCAAATAGTTCGTGCATACACGAGTAGATAAAATAACGTAATAAAACCGTATATTCTTTGAAAACGGTATTTTTTAATTTGAGAAATCGCAGCATTTTTCTTATTTATGCTACATGTACATATAATTCTTGACAGCATGAATCATTCGAAAAAAAATTGGTCACTCCTAGAATTTCTGTTACTCTTTAGAAATGATCGAGTGCCTTTTTGCGTAGTTGGTCCATTATAAATAGTCCGTGTTTACATATACAGATATGCTTTAAAATCCTAAATTAAAAATACCCGTTGGGATATCCAAATATTATGACTTTATTATATATTACGGTGTATTTCAAAATGGAATACAATACTTACATGGATTTAGAATGGAAAGATGTGGAACTTTTAAACTAAGTTTAATGTAACGCGTGGTTTCTTGCAATGGTTGAAACAAGAATAGGGTTTTTTAACAAAAGGAAACATTGCAAATACATGCATCTTGGCTGATAGGGGAAGCGAGGATAAAAGACAACAATTTCTTAATGAAACAGCATTTCCCAAGGATGATTTAGCATTGACATACCTAAACCACTTGCCGGTCACTCCTACCCCTCCCAACAAAAATTGAAATAAACAACCTCTCACCCCACCGCAAAGAAAACACCTAAAATTTCTTTCGTAAAAGAAAAGCTTATTTGGTGGAGGGATAGGACAAATCATCCAGTCATTCTGTATATTAAGTTTTATTAAGTATTTATTCCTATTTTTATCGAACTACTTAAGACATCAGTGATTCTCGGGGATGAATAATTTCATTATCATCAGTGCACTAACTATAACAATACCCGCTACCCATCTGCGCATGCGACCAGATAATCTTTAAAAAAAATGTTAAAATTAATAAAAGTCTACACAAAAGAAATTAATTGAAGAAATATATGCTATTCTGATAGTTCTAAAGTTTTCAGTTAAGAAGTAAAGTGAACAAGTCCTAATGATTCGTTTTTTCTTGTATTTTTGTTCAACTTTAAAATGCATGAGAATTCATCTATATTACTATATTAAAATAATAGACTCGAATTTTTGGGCTTTAATACCGAGAAATCGGAAGAGTACTGTCTTTTGTTTTATATATTTTAAACTTCATTGGTACTTGAAGATTACCAATTTGTTTTTATTTTTTCTCAGTCAAGCTTTGCTAATTAATAATCAACGAAAATTCCTTTCGAAAATCCGGAAACCATCTGGATTTTTTAGATTTTACAATCTTGCGCATGCGCATTGTATTCACGCTAAATCTATGCTCTTTAGTTTATGTTTCCACAATATCACATTTGTATGGATAAACTCAGAAACGATATTACAAATACGTGTAAATTTTCATTGAAAATTTGTCATATAATATTATTCTGTTCATCAATGGAAATACGGGAGATAACTCTAACTCAGTGCATTTAATATGAAAGATCCCGAAAGTTCCGAATGTATACGTGGTGTGTTAATTCGAAGCAAGTAAAAACGTTGGTGAAAAAGTGTTGAATTCCTCCAGTCACTTATTCTTCATTAATATGAATTAAATTTTTGGTTGAAAGGTATTAACAGCATCAAAATGATTTTTTATAAATAATTTGACTGTTATTTTCAATGCAGCTTCATTAATTTTCTCCAAAATTGTTTCGGAGTGATTCTGCAATTTTTTGCTACATTGCGGGTATATAGGAGGCATTTTAACTGTGGTGAAGGCCTGTGCCGAGACACAGTTAGATTATTCTAACTAAGCAGAGGGTTGTAAAATTGATAGCATTATTGTATTAAGCGTGGTTATGTAAATGTCAACAATACGGTGTGTCGATGTATCTATTTCGTAAATGTCCTATACCATATGCAATGTCAACCCGTGCATGCACGGGTCAAAGCACGGGTCAAAGTCTAGTTTCATTATAAAGTAAACAGTCGCCATGTTAAGTTTGTTACTAAGACATCAATTTACCTGTCTTAAAGTTAAGACATAACTTAGGAATTTCATAAGATAAGACTGGAATAGTGAAACGGATAAGTAATGAACTTAGGAAAAAGTTCTTTCCTAAGATATAACTTAGTCCTAAGTATGCTTTGTGAAACGGGCCCCAGGATTCTAGCAGCACTTTTCAAGTAGTTTAGGTCATGTACTGTTGATATTCACAAAAGTTATCTTTCATAATATCCGGGGTAGTGTTACACTTTTGCATTTTTGTACACATTGACAGAGGAAAGGCTGGCCAAGACATATAAATGTCGATCTGCTTACCTTATAACACACTCGCTGATAAAACAAAATATCCATGCCTGTATATTGTCCTGATTATATCCTAACCGACACTCATCTAAGTCTTATATCGGCATTGTTTACATTGCATTACCAAGATTTGTCTCCCGACATAATCATCTCTATTAATCCTCATGTTTATTTGAGGGTTTTTATCTTTCAACAGCTGTTTTGGTCAGATTTTGGCATAAACAAGTCAGTTAAGGAAATGATCACATTTTTGGTCCATATGTGTACATGTAGAAGATAACAAAACACCCCATTTTTATATACAAAAACAACTATCAATACAAAATATATGTTTTTTTATTGTCGGTAAATACCAATGGTAGCGAAGCGCGTGAATCATTAGTCATAGGTATTAGGCGTGTAGCCCAAAGGTTGCTGGTTCAAATCCATCTATGGTCATTTAATATAATGTTGTGTGTTGTGCCCTTAGACAAGGCACTTTATCTACATTGTCAAAGTCCATCGAGCTGATATTGGGTTCCTGCGATAGACTGGTGTCCCATCCAGGGGGACTCGATGACCTTCATCTGCTTTGCATCGAGGACACCGGGAATAAGCGTCTTATGCGTCTTCATGGTACGAAAGACGATTTAACTTTAATTACAAAGTGTAATAAGCAGATGTGGCATTACATTTACTAGATTAAATACAAGCACGTACATACACAAATAGTAGTTTGATAAGGCGTCATTCTTTGTGTCCCGAGTTTCAGTTTACTAGTATACCTTTCGTTGCCTCTTATGATATGTTTTCTATAGCTATTCGTTCAATTTACGCAGCTCAAGTGTTTTTGATTCACTTGTCTTTCCATGGATTTAGAAAAGGCATGGTTTATCTACGAAAATTTAACACCTGTCTAACCATTATGTTAGTCTTATTTGTGAATTTTTCTTTAATTCACAGTGTGACAGCATTCATTGCGACAATGTGAACAACAGTTATACAAAAACATGAATGATTAAAAAAAGAAACTCAACATTCTAACAAAGTTGATTTTATTTCTTGCAACGATAGTGATTTTCTCCTTTCAAATCAGTTTTTTTTAGATAAGCATATACGTACATGTATATAATATGTTTTAGTTATGACAAAGAATGAACAAAATAATTAATAAATAAAACAAAATCTTGTTTCATTTTGAGAATAACTTAGTAGTAAGAGAAAATACTGACTTAAACAAATAATATAGTGAAAAATTAAATACATTAGCATGTCAACTCGAAAGTATTTCATGATCATATATTTAAAATATCTTAAACAAAACAGAAATTTTAATTGCAATTTTAAAACGTTTTTCTCAAATCTTTGATTGTTTAGAGAAAGGGGATATTTGTTTTACAGTGTGAAATAAAAAATGAATGATTACTATCCGTCGTGCAATTTGATGCAAATATGATTTGAAATGAGGCAAATAAAAACGAGTTTAATATGAATATATATCAGGTGAACTACGACTTTTTCTTTAAATAGGTGTCTAACGATTATTCTGAAGAAAAAAATCTTAATCTTGCATAAAAGTTGTCACAAAACCTTAATTCAATGGAAAAACCACCATTTATTGTAATAAAAACCGACACGTTTAAAAAGAAGTCTTTAGCAGGAGATTCACTCTTGATAAGAAAATCGAAATATCGAAAATGATGATCGTCAAAATCAACCTGGTGCCTCTCCGGATTAGGCCAATATTATAAACTCACAGTATGAAGGAACATTCTGGAGGAGACACACTAAGGGTTTAATGATGACATCTAAATATTTCTCTTTTCAGATGATGTTAGAGAAGTGCTAAGACAGCTATCAGAATTAGTTCAAAAAGTAAATGATATCAGCAGTGAAGTCAAGATTCTGATAGCTGTCTTAGCACTTCTCTAACATCATCTGAAAAGAGAAATATTTAGATGCTAGTATGATTTTACAAATAGATAATTCTTGTTCCTTTTATAACACACCTATGTGGATCGTAAATTACTGTGTTAAAATCTATGGGGGTGTTATGAATGTGTTACGATCTTCCTATGTAGTTTTGATTAAGGTTTTATACAACTGTGTGTTTTATCTTAATTGATGTTTAAAAATGATTATAAGTGTTAAAAATGCTTAGTAAATACTTAAACAAAAAGTAAACTGTTTTGATATCGAACATACCGTATATTCCAGTACACACTTTAAGATAAAACATCGAGCCTGCATATGGACTATGTTCCAGAATCCGGCAATATAATGCATAAGTCTGCATTGAGTTGACTTCAAACAGTCCGACTTGCACGAATCTAGGGTTGTTCTGTAGGAACGCTCAACATCTTTATCGAACACAGCAAATTCGCCTTGATACTGAAGACTACAAGGAGTTGTCCGCACTGTCCGAAACAAATACAACACAAATCATCTCACTTAACAATTGAACAAAATATTACGTTAAAATCATCGTTGATAATTTTTCAATATTAACAGCAATTACACAGATCATGAGATATAAAAGAGAGAGTGCAATCATGAAGCTTACATTCACCGTGACAATTTACTTTTGTATACAGTTCGTCGCTACTTGAGTGGCGTCATCATTGATTATACTGTATCCAATGTAAAGGTAATAGGTTTTTTTTAAGAATCACTGACAATAAATTGTACAGAACTTGTGTTATTGTTTGACAATTAAGACTTTGTAAATACTGAGCAATGTGTATGTCAATAATATGTGTGTTTCTAAAAGAAGAGTTAATGGTGCATTTGTTTATACATCATAGAAAGACACATTACTGTTCATACAATATTTATAAAAATTACCTTTTTTTAACAAAGCAACTAATGCACTTAATTATTTTTTGCTGTGACATGTTTCCCAAGATGAGAAGTACAACATATATTAATCTAAAATTTAGCCAGTTAACCATTAAATGATAAATTTATTTTAAAATGTCCAAAAAGAGACTCTATGCTTGTCGGAGATGTACGGAAACAGCCGAGCGTCTGGTTGAACGAGACTATATATTGAACTCTGGCGTAGGAATACGTAAAATGTACGACTTCAAAAAATATCTAAATTGTTCGTACCATTTAAAATCTGACTATTTACAAGGTACATGTATCTATATAATAAATGGGTTTCCTTGAAGAACAATGCTTAAGAACTCATTACATCGAATTTATTGATTAGAAATAAATGTTGTCAGCGGTGTTGATTTGATAGTATGACTAAAGTAGTCATAACATCAAATTTTATTTTTAAGGTATCCCACTCCTCAATGTTGTTGTATCAAGATTTTTTTGAGAAGTATATCATTGAAATCTGTAGACAAAACAAACTTAAAAAATACAAAGATAATGGGGGACCAGTATCCATCCCTCTGAGTTATGGCCCCTTTAATATGACCTTTTTGCACCTACATATGTAAAATGCAATTTCATCCTGATTAGGGTTTGTTGTCAGTATTTTTGATTAAGCAAACTTATTTCTTCAAATATTGTTTTTAATCATGCACAATGGTCACACTGAATAGAGGGATTATGAAAAAAAATTGTACAAAGCTGCATGAATTTTTTTGTGACCTTTTTGCACTTAAAATAGACAATTTCTATAATAGTTACAATTTGATTTGAAATGAAAACTTCTTGAATATCAAGAATTTTATAAAATCAATCCAGTTTGCCTAAATATGTTTTCAGTATTATTTTGACATAATATAACATGGGGGTCAGTGATGTCAAATTTTAGATATAGGGCTTCAAAGGTAAAATTCTCGCAAAATTTGGCTTAAAAAAATTCAGACATGTTCTATATATATGCATGATTTTATGCTAAACGGCTATCACATTCTCAAGATTTGATTTTGTACATGTCACACAGAACCTATAAAATATGTTACAAACCTATCAAATGTTAAAAATGTGAATAACGAATAAAGTATAATAAAAAGAAAAGTATATTGAAAATTCATAAAATTGCTTGTTTCTGTCATTTTTGTCTAAAAAAAACCTTCCGCACGAAAAAATAGTTCCCCAAAAAACTTGTTTGTTTCTTGAATTTAAATGGATTTTCTTTATGAATGTTGTGTAATTATGAAATAATGATCTATCTGTGATGATTAAATAAATAAAATCATATTCATTTTAAATATAATGATCATCTGCGCAATGAAATCAAAACATGAGTAGTGAGATACCTTAAATAAACGTTTGTGTGGAGACACTTGTCTTGCTTGAACGCTGCCTTTTAAATTGCCGAAGGTTGGATATATCGATGAAAACTTTTGATAAAAAGTGGGTATACGTATTGAATACAGAACAATAACCAGCTGAGACTTGTAATTTTGGGGCTTTTTTAATGTACACAATTTTGTATTTTCTAGCGAAAGAACAATACTTTAACCAAAAACTAAACAAATAGGGACCCGCCCTATAACGTAATACGAGATGAAACTATATACTTACGAAAATCGGTGATATTCGCTTGCCCCAACAAAATAAGATCTGAATACTTCTTTTGAGATTCTAGGATGTGAAGCATATCTCGTAGAGTTTGTTGTCCATCATTATTAGCTGTATATATCAGCTGCGAGTCTACAGCCAATACACAAAGACAAACAATCATACAAATATTCGACATTTTTATCATTCAGTGTCAGTTCCTTGAATACCACCAGGTTGTTTAAAAAAGTACAAAATTAAAATGACGCATTACTCAAGTGTCAGGTTTCATTTGGGACAATTATTTTTTACTTTATTTCTTAGACATACAAAGTAGAATAAGGCTAAAAATTCTTTGGTAGTTGCATTGAGCATGTTTGTGATCGGTGATCCCCACTCGCTGATGTAATCATGCATATATGTGTGTAATATTAATGAAATTTACATTCATGAATTATAAAAATAAAATAAACGTACATGAATATGGTAATGAACTCCAGACAAGTGATCATGCAGTGATTAGTGATTAATGTGATCAAGTGATAAACAGTGTTGATATTGAAATGAAATTAATGATTGAATGCAAGCAAACCAATTGCCAATGTAATTTGTAAGGACTTTTTAAATTGTTTCAATCAATTCCATAGATGAACATGATCATCTGAGTTAAACTTTTAACAAAACTATCTGAATTGAGTTTCATAACATAAAACCAGGTCAGGTTATGTATAGTAAGAAAAATGGGTTGTATTTTTTTTTTGCGCACTTGTAATGAATATACCGGGTATGTAATTTTTACCTACGCGTAGACCAGGAAGTCCATGCATTCACAGTTCAAGGAAAACACTGAACAATGAAGAGAAAGTCGATCGGAGTTTTGTATTCAAAGCACAAAAGAAAGTTTTAGCAAATGAATACTCATTCGGATCACCTCGCCCTTTCCGTCGCTTACTAGAAAAAGTTATTTTATCAAAATGGCCAAAAGCAATCATGGAGATGGACCCTGAAACAAAAACTTGAGGAATCATTTTATAGGCCGGGGGTTTGAGGCCTGGATAATTATGTAATTTAACAAACAAATTTTAGTTAAAATACTTACCGTCCTTACAGGCATATTCATACTAAATGAGTGTGTGAAATTGCCGTTATTCTTAACCAAATACATGTACGATATTATTACAATTGTCTGTTTCTTACTTTTGTAACATAATATTAGTGACATTGTCCACTTGAAATGTCAAAACTTCATTTAAATTTCATCCTTTTTCTGTTAAACAGTTAAATCAAATCTGATCACAATTATTTACTGCACTAGAATTCAGTTCAGATCATTTACCTTTAAAGGGACCTAGACACAATTTTAGATTAAAATTTTCTTTTTCTTTTTTTTTATGTAGAAAATGGTTTACTTGATTATTTTGAATGATTGACCAAAATTTGAATGTTAAAGGGACATGGTCACGATTTTGGTCAAAAATTAATTTTCCGATTTTAATGTTTACAATGTTTCAGAAAGTCATTTTTGATAGGCAACCGAAATTTGAGTGTCATTTGTTGAGTTATAATCGAGTTACAGAGCTTGAAATTCTTCGCTATGTAAACAAAGCGTTTGTTCACTTTTTGAACGTTGAAGTAAAAATTTCAGTTTTAAATCTAAATCGAATGTGTTAAACGTTAGGAACTGTTTATCTATGCTTAAGATGAACAAATAAGCTGGAAAAAGATTTTTTACTGGTATATTGAACCTATGTAAACAAAAACAGGACACGAGCCTTGTTTACATGATTAAGAATTGTGAGCTCTGTATCTTGCTTATAATTCTACGAATGACTCTCAATTTTTTTTTGATCATATATATTAGAAATTTCTAAAGCGCTGTAAATAATAAAAACATAGAAACAGAATTTGACCAAAATCGTGACCATGCCCCTTTAAAAGTTATAAAAGTTATAAGAAAGATAGAAGGGAGAGAAATCATTGTTATGTAAACAAAGCTCGAATCTTATATTTGTTTACAAATAATGTAAAGTATGGAATTACCGTTTTTCCCAAATGACTAGTGGCAAACAAGGTAAACTAATTCAATGTGTTCATAGATAATATGATAAACAGAAAAAAACAATATTTCATTTAGACTTATACCAATAAAACACTTATGTAAACCATAACAAACCTCGGGCTTTGTTTAAAAACAAAGATTTTTAAACTCTGTATCTTGCTTATAACTCAATATTTGACTTTCAAATTTTGACAAAGCATTAAAAGTACCCATATTAGCCATTCTAAACATTAAAATTGGAAAAATAAAATTTTAAATTTTGAGCTCAAATCGTGTCCAAGTCTCTTTAATGCAACGTATGCATTTAAGACTCTTATCAACTAAGGAAACTTTTTTTGCGAATGTATGCACAAACTGAAGTAAAATAGTTTCTTTATGAATCAGATAATAAGTCCAACTTTTGAATTAAAAGCATCACATTTCTAATGACCAAGATTCTCAAGAAAAAGGTTATGTCATTTTTTTCATCTTATTTGGATATTATTATACCCGCACATTCTAAAGAAAGTTCGGGTATATTGTTGAACCCTGTTCCGTCCGTCCGTCTGTCACGTTTTACTTTCTCAAACTACTCTTACATCTTATAAACCAGCAAACTGAACTCTTGGAGTTTGATTTGGGGTATCATGTTGTTTTGTAAAAAGGTTTCAAAAATTCACTGTTAGTCCTGGGGGTCAAATAATTGGTAAAAAATGATGTTTTTTTTCACAAAAAACCTTCTTCCTTGAACTCCTCCTACATTTTCAACAGTAGACAAATCATCTCTTGGAATATGATTTAGGGTATCTTATAGATGCGCAATAAGGTTTCGGAATTTTCAATTTTGTCCTGGGGTCATTTAATGGCTGAAAAATGACGTGGTTTTTTTTTTTTTTTTTTTTTTACAAAAAAACTGGTTTCAAAAACGTCATTTTTTTGGGCAGTAGCCAAATGATCTTCTAGATCTTGGGGGGGGGGGGGGGGTCATATTGAAGTGTGATCAGGTTCCAGAATAATTTTTTTTATTAAGGGGATCAGTGGGCAATAAAAAATGACGCCAAAAAAAGCATGGTTTCCAGAACTCCTCTTACAACTTTTGGAGTAGATACGTCATCCCTTGGGATATAATTGGGGCTGTTCTATAGATGTGCGATAAGGTTTTAAAAATTAAAATTTCATCCAGGGAGTCAAAAAGTAGCAGAAAATTGACGTTTATCACTTCAAAAAAACACAGATCCTAGAACTCCTTTTATGATTTAATGGATAGACATATCATATCTTGGGATATGATAGGAACTGTTCCATAGATGTGCATTACGGTTTTGAAAAATTAAATTTAACCCTGAGGCCCATTACCTACATACCTTTTGATGCCCTTTAAGGATCAAGAATATATATGGTTAAGGGGTGGGGATCTCAACCATTTTCGAGATATTCGTGCATTTCCTGTTCGAGGGGGGGTCATGACCACCCCCGGGGCCCATGACCTAGATACCGTTTGATGCCCCTTGACACAAGGAACAAGAATATAATTATATGGTTTAAGGGTGGGGATCTCAACTGTTTTGAAGATATTAAGGGACTTGCTGTTTGAGGGATGAGAACCACCCACAGGGCACATGACCTACATAACATTTGATGCCCCTTGACATCAGAAACATAAATATATATGGTTTAGGGGTCATGATTATAACAGTTTCTGAGATATATGGTAATTTCAAATTCCTGGGGGCTGGGGATGACCCCAGGTATCAGATCTAATAAACCCTATATATTGCCAGTAACAGTCAATATATGATTATGAAAACCTTATATTATTATCTTTGTCCGTTTTCAAGTAACCATTTACGATAGAGTCTACATTTCTTCATACAAAGTTCAATGTTAGAACCCCCCCCCCCCCGAAAAGTGGTTGTCTAACCCAAAATGAGAAAAATCAAACCAGGGTGCACAACTAGATATGCAGGCCTATCATATCCTAGAGTTTTGTACAATTCTGTTCAGCCATCTCTGAGAAACAAGTTCAGAGCGGGAAAGAAGGAAAAGAAGACGAAGAATAATAATACATGTATTAAGAACCGTACAAAAACAATAAGTCTCCAAATTTCATTCGGGAGACTTAATAAAGATTAAATAGAGATAGGATCATCAAACATCAATAATGTTAAGATAATTGACAATTTCTAATTCTAAGGGGGTCAGGATGACCCCTTAGGGTCATGACTTACATGCCATAATGATCTGATGCGCCATGACCTAAGGAGGAATAATATCTTTGGATTAAGGTGGGGATCTCAATGGTTTTTATGATATTTGATAATTTCAGGAAGAGCACTTGGGATCATGACCTACATACCATCTGAAATGCCTTGAACAAAGAAGCAATAATATAATATGTACATGCTATATGATTCAATTTAAGAGCATTGGGGTCCAAGGTGTATTTTTGGTAATTTTACTATTGATATAAATGAATTTTCATGGGGGGGGGGGGGGGGGAGAGGTCGGGTCTGGACCACTCACTCCCATCCCTTGTCTAAATCTGTGCACATGATGATGTACATGTAGGCACACAGAAGCAAATCTAAAACTGGCAACCGCCACGGGGAGGGGACATAATTCAATTTTTAATTTTGTTTGTAATAATTATATAGACCATTATACTTTCTATGACATGAAATTTTAAGATAATTGATTAACTGAAAATTCACTGCAAACAGTTCAACCCCAAATTGCACATAAAGTGCTGCTCACGTGTACATGTGTATTATCATATGGGAAGGTATCTCATCCTTCATTTATGAAAATTATAATTTTTAATTGTATTACCAGAGCTTGCATGTGGCCTTCATTTTTAATTAAACTGGTACAAAACAGTGTTTTTTAGGGGCAAACACTTGGTGCGGGTATTACTGTCCAATGACAGCATCTATTTTTATTTGGAATCAAATCAACTACCACTACAGAATTTGAATATTTGGTTTTGGCTTTTAATTTTTAATCGTCGGTAAATACAGGGGGTATACATTTAATTTGTCATTACGGATAAAATGCAAGCATATAGATATTTCAAAAAATTGTAATTTCATATTACACCACTGTTTTGGGCTTTATCTTTTGTGTCTTTCTGTGTACATATACGGTGCAAAATTGTTCCTATCCATTTCCGCAACAAGAGGGTTTTTGGTCCACATTTCTTTCCATTGACTCGCAAAGAGGAAAGACGAGTTTTATATATGATAAATCAATCCCCGTCTGCATTCAATTTTATGTGTACTTATTTTTTAAGTCTAAAATGCATTTAGTTCTATGAAAGAAGTGAAACACAAATTCATTGAGCTTGGTTCTGTTTTTTAAAACTGATTGCAAGATAAAAACTCATTCGATATTAAATTAATGTGCAGTGATTATATTTTAAGAGTTGTAGGCACTGTACAAAATACGTCAATTTACAGTACTTATGTTATTAGAGCCCCGATCTGCGGGCGCCCTATAGTGATCAGTCTGTCCGTCCGTCCGTCTGAGATGGCTTGTCCGGAGCATATCCTATCTCCCCTTGGCCCAATCTGGCTCATACTTCAATCAAGGAGTGCCTTTGGGTTAAGGGTGTGCAGTGACCTTGAACCATGTTTCTAGGTCTAAGGTTAAGTCAAAGCAGAATTAAAAGTAAAATCCTGGTCCGGAGCATATCGTCTCTCCCCTTGTTCCAATCTAGCTCATACTTCACTCACATAGTATCTATGGTCATAGGGTGGGCAGTGACCTTGAATCAGTTTTGTATAGGTCAAGGTCATCGGACCGTGAAAAAAATCCTTTTTTCAGGGCATATGTACTTTCCACTTAGCTTTATTTGGCTCATACTTCAAATAAACAGCGCTTATGAATAACGGGTGTGTAGTGACCTTGGACCAATTTTTAAGGTCAAAAGTGAAGATCATAGCAGAATTACATGAACAATTCTTGTCTGGAGCATATCTCCTCTCCCTTTTTTCCAATCTGGCTCATACTTCACTCACATACTGCCTTTGATTAAAGGGAATGCAGTGAATTTATATGATGTTTGTAGACTAAGTGTCAAGGTCATATCAGATCAAACAAAAATCCTTTTTAAGAGCATATATATATATATATATATATATATATATATATATATATATATATATATATATATATATACACACACTCTCCATTAGTCCTTTTAGGCTAATACTTTACTTAAACAGAGCTTTTTGGTTAATGGCGTGCAGTGACCTTGAACCAAGTCAATGTGAAGGTCATAGCAAATCTTTTTATAATCAGTTTTAGATCATAGATTATTTCCCATTTGGTTAATCTGTTCAGATTGAAAAAATGCCTCTATGGACGTGATAATGAGACTGAATTGGACGTTCTATGCCAGGTGGAAAATTTTGAAGTAATAGGTCAAGGTCAAAGCAAAATTCTCTGAAATTCTTTTCATCATATTGTCCATTATGTAAGCGGGGCCCTTTGAGATGGTTACCATCTAGTTCAATTTATTGGGGTTACAAATACATATTATTAAAAAATTATTTAGGCATCATATGCAGTTATGTTGATTCTTTTCTCTTAAACTATCGACCAACATTGCAAATAATTTGAGTTTCGTACGGCTCTCTGCAATGTACAACTGGCCTTTTTTAGTCCTAGTTTTATTTCTGTTGAGTTAAAAACCCACATTTTAACTTAGTTAATTTTATTTCAATGACATACAAGACACTACATTACTACAAGCACTTTTACCACTTATGTGAAATTTTCCCCTAAAATTAATGTCTTTTGTTAGGTATACAAAAAAATGACTAGATATTTTAGTAATTAACAAACACTATAAATTGACATATAAACAATATAACACAATCGTTTCATTTTGATGATTACTTAGTGGTAAGTAAAGATATTAACTTATATAACAAAAAAAATATCCATTAAAATATTTAAGTACAATAAGATGTCTACTCAAGAGAATTTCATGATCATAGATCAAAATCATCTTAACTGAAGGAGAAATTCACTTACAGTTTTTTTTATCCTTTCAAATCTTATATATTTAGAGAAAGGAAACATTCATTTCACAGTGTGACAGCATTCAATGTGACAATATACACCACAGTTATACAAAAATATGAATGATTACTATCCAACAAATTGCATTGCAAATAAATGTAGAATTATCTCCCCCTTGATAAAGCTCACCACAAACTCCTATTCACCAGTGCATTCAAAAATTAGGCAACATTACCAAGAATATGAATGAATACAATTGGTTTAAAAGCCAGATATAAAAAAGGTGGAAAGAATTGAGAACCTCATACAATAATAGCAACTATCTCTCTTCTACCAATCTTACGTAAATTATAACTATTTAAAGCATCTCGGTGATAATGATTAGGCTGAACAAATAAATCACAGAATTACAAAACAAACAGCTCTTGGGGCTTCCATTTGAACTTCGGACTCATTCTGAGGGTTGAACTATTCATATAAAAAAAACTACTTGTCACAACATTTCAGAACCCAATTACCACACTTCAGTCACTCCGTACTTATTGTACTTAACAGCTGTTAATGAAACTCTTGCCTTGTTGACTGTACGAGTAATATGGGTTGTCCCATATAGAGTTACAATTAGAACCACCCTATCTGAAGCACAACAGCAAGGGTCAGTATGAGCAGGGTTTCGAATCAAAATGTGAACAGAGGATGTTTGCAACTGAATTTTTGGGGGGTTAAAAAAAACAAGGTCAATTTAATACTAAATGCTATTCTATTTACCAAACCTTGTGAAAAAAAATATTTGGGACATGGATTTAGCTAAAAACACATAAAAGCTTGGTCAAAGAATTCCCTTTACTACATATTGTCCTCATTAATAGTGTTTTTGATGCTTAAAGTCCCACGTTGAGAGGATTTAAAGAATAAATATTTCATGTACTTCTACAAAATACACATTCACACTTATACAAACACATTTACACTTTTGTAAAGCACAAAATACAAGCAAATACCGCAGAAGTGAAAGTAAAAAAGGCCTTCAAAGATCAAAGCATGATTTCAATGATAAATCTCCAAAGAAAACGTGAGAGAAAAATAAAACTCTTGCTCAGCTCTTAAACTAGAACTCCAAGTCCACCATCAAACAAATATGCTTTGCAAAATAAAAAAAAATCGTCTTGGTTTTCTTTTGGTGTAATGATGATCAAATTTTTCACAAAAAGAAGAAAATATGTCAGCTGATTTAATCTGTATGCTTGGAATGTCACAGAGAATGCGTCTTGACTTAGTGTTGTTTGTGTAGAGTCGGGGAGAGGACTGGGCAAGCTCAGCCGGAAACCACGACAACATTGTTTTCTACTCCATCATCGGCAACTTTGGTTGGCTGAAATGACAAATTTAATACATGTATTCCAAAAAGTTTTTTTCTTATTTAGCATATATCATTTTAATCTAATGCACATAATGCTTCAAAGTTGAATTATTGTATTATAGTATATCAAGGAAGGGTTCTATTATAGCTTCTATATCAACAATCATGACTTTTTGTCATGCATGTAATTGTTTTTATGATGTGTCAAAAAAAAACAGAACATTCAATAGATAAGTGTAGAATTTTCATATTTTCTCTAGCTAAAAATCTGCTTTTTAAATACATTTAGAAACTGTAAAGACATCGATATACGGATGTAATTCACCATCTACATATTCATATGTGTACCGTTGTTTTAAATACAAATGTATTACCAGTTTTTTGCTAATTATCCAATTATCATCCACAATGAATTTGAACACATATTCTCCTTTGGGGAGATCAATGACAGCTTGGAAAACGTTGTCTCCACTGTAAAAAAAAAACATGCATGTGTAATTAATGTAACTCTTCATCATTAAACATTTTTAAAAAATCACCTTCAAGAATTTTTTTTCACCCAGAACATATTTTATGACTGTGGTGAAAAAAAAAATGCTGTAACATGAATTTAGAGGAGTTATCTTTCTTTGCATAATAAAAATGCTGGTATGTTAAGCAGCATAAACATACTTTTTCTCTAAAGGCACTTGCTCTTTCCAATCATTAAAAGAGCCGGACACTTTGACGGTTTCTCCTTCATCTTCCCATTGGAACTCAGTGGCAAACTTCTCACTCTGAAATAATTTTTTAATGAACATTAGCTTTAAAAGTCTCCCTTATTATTTAAGGTACAAAGAGGTATACATATTGAGCATTGGTTTGCAAATATGTTCTAACTTGGGCAACAACCAATTAGATTTGCTTAAAAGCATTATGGTACAGTATATGTATAATATTTGGCATGTACAATATTTGGTGGAAGATACCATTTCAATAAGTTTGTGTGGATTTGATTTAGCACATTTCTGAATCATTGATCTACTGTAACATATTTATTTGACATTTGGTGATGTACTTGATACAGCCACCAAAAAGGCTAAATAGAATATGCAGATAAATACCTTTACAGTATATGAAATATTGAAAAGTACTCTGTTTTCTCCTATTTCAGATATGACTGATTAAATCTGCATATGCTCAATCAATCTTAAAATTTCAGCTCTTCAAAATATACCAGAACAGTCAAAGAATAACAATCAATTAAACAAGCTTTTCTAATGCAATACGCTACAATACCAGCTATTTTATCTATAGTGATAGACTACCTACCTCTGCACTTTCCTCCTGGGTGGCTACTGGTGGTTCTGACTCGGCTGGAGCCGCTGCCTCTGGTTCTGTCCGTGGGGGCTCCTGTTTAAAATTTCAAAAAGGGAAAAGAAAATTTGATCCTAAGTATTAGTAAAAGAGCAATGCCCAGTCACTGGGAAATTTTAAATTACAAAATGTTGGAGACTAAGTAAGCTTAAAAAAAACACAATGTATAACCATGCATGTACCAGTACAATATAACTACAAATAAATGTAAGCTCTACCAAACTAATTCATAATGGAATACAATACCAGTAATTAAAAAATAAAAAATTTCAGGAATTTTTCAAAATCATCAGTCAAAGCATATTTCTGATGCAAAAAGGATCAATTTACATGTTGGACTTTCATTTAGATGTGAACAATATAAATCAAGACACAAAAAAATTCAGAACAACATTTATTTGAATGCATAGAAATAATTTTGGAAAATAAACAAATCAACAGGTCAAATTAACAAGTTAAATCAAGTCTATATCCTATAATTGTCAGTGATCAAATTAGACAGATCTCATTTTGTCATTTTGGTCATGGAAGTTGATGGAACATTTCTGCCTTGTTTTCTTTTCTTAGATATTGGAGGAAATAAATACCAAGTGGGTGTAAATATATGATGGAAAAAGACACTCATGTTTAAAAATGTTAACAGCACTTTCAGGAGCTTCCTAAATTGTCCAATTATATATCATAAACCACCTCTACTCATTATTTCCTACAAAAAAATTGCAATCAATATAGTTTCAAATTACTTTTTTCCTGAAAATTGCCACACATAAACTACTTTTCATTATTCAATTTCATTCCCACTTAAAAACAGAATTCCTGGTTGTCAGCAAAAATCCTCGTAAGTTTTAAAAAGCATAATGATTATTTCTTATGAAATGAAATAAATTCCTATTGACCAAAAAGAATCAGTTTATGTTAGAAATAAAACCAATCATGGGAATTTTTGTTAGCATTAAATTTCAAATTCATTTTTGCAATAATGTTTGTACATTTACCAGCTTAATCACACCCATTGCAGGAGGCTGCAAGATTCTGGTTCCCATGAACCAGGATTATTTCTTGCCTTGCAAAAAACTCCAGACTAAATCTTATCCACTCTCTTATTGAAATACCATTACAATAATCTTTACTAGTCATGTGTGGTGCATGCATTCATCAAAATTTAAACTAAATAAGAATTTAGCACTTACACAAACTTCCATGGGAGGCTTTTCCTCTGATTCTGGGGCTGGTTCTTCCTTGGTTTCTTCCTTAGTCTCTTCCTTGGTTTCTTCCTTAGGTTCCTCCTTAGTTTCTTCCTTACTTTCTTCCTTAGGTTCCTCCTTAGTTTCTTCCTTGGATTCTTCCTTAGGTTCCTCCTTGGATTCTTCCTTAGATTCCTCCTGAGCTGCTGGTTCTGGCTCATCTGGTTTAGGGGTGTCAGCTGTCGTTTCATCAGGTTTAGGTGTTTCCTCACTCTTCTGTTCTTTGGGCTCTGGCTCCTAAGGTAAAATTTATAAAGTACATTTTTTTTAATTCGACTTCAAATATTGTTTTGGAATACAATATTTAGTCATTTCCTTGTTTTTGTAAATTTGACCAGGTTTATTAAAAAACAGTGTTTAAAGATTAAAAAAGTAGTAATTATTGTAAGTTTTTTATCTCTCTCTCTCTCTCTCTCTCTCTCTCTCTCTCTCTCTCTCTCTCTCTCTCTTGGAATCTTAAAATGTAAGGGTTCACTTGAAGCTGGTTTTTATTTTTTGAACTTATTCTCCCTGGAATTTAACCTAAACTGAACTTTTCTTATCATAGTTAGAAACAAAAAAGCTGCAAGAGATAATACACTTGCCCCAAAAAATTGTTGTATATTTAAGCAACAAGCAAATTGTCATGACAAGAAATTGAGGAAAGGAAGTTGGAAAGTTTCCAAACATGTTTGATAGCAATAGAATGCATATTTAAATGTTTCCAGAGTATACATGGTATAAGACGGTTTGAAAAATTTTCAGAAATAGTAAATTAGAAGTGTTCAGTTTTATCAGAAATCTTTACCCCAAACCATGTTGTCATGCACTGAACTCCCTCATCTACAGATGATGTAATACACTGTATACAACATGAACAAGAATACACCAACAGAGAAGATAGGAAAATAAGATCAGTATTTACTTAAAACTTTGCATTGCAGAATTTATCAAAAGGTTGGAGGGTTTATCTAGATACTATTTCCACATTCCTTAAGATCATCTCCTCCATTTTAAAGCATCCCTGTTTCTTCACTCACAGTTGAATGAAATAGATATTTCCCAATAATGATGGCTTTATTACATAATCTTCTTTTAATGGAGTCCACTTTCATTTTCGTCCATTTCCATACAACTGAGTGGTGTAATAACTTAGAATTTGGTTTAAGATTTGCTTTTAATTCCGCCTATAAAGTGGTGGCACTTCCATTTCTCCATTTTTTCATTCCTTCCTCCTGAATTACTAGCCTTTACTTACCTCTACATTATTTTCTACAACCTCCTCCTTTTGTTGTTCAGTTTCCATTGAAGGCAAAGTTTTCTCCCCAATTTCTGACTCCTCTGGTGTTTTTTCATTGTCTCCTTCATCCTTTTCTTCTTCAACTGTTTTCGATTGTTGCTCTTGAGCACCAGTTGCTTCCTCACTGGCAATATTTGCCTCATCTGCAGGTGCCTCTGATTGTTTTGATTCTTCTAGGTTTTCATTTTTTCCTTCATCCTTTTCTTCCTCACCTGCTTCTGGTTGTTGCTCTTGAGGAGTGTTTGCTTCTTCAGAGACATCATTTGCCTTATTCACATGTTCCTCTGTTTGTTGCGTTTCTTCTGAGTTTTCTTCTGTGGCTGTTTCTACAGACTGCTCCTCTGCAATTTCTTTGACAGGTTCTTTCATCAATTCTTCAGTCTTTTCGACAGTCTCTTCATCTTGGGCAACAGGTTTAGAGCTCTCCTCAGATTTCACTTCAGTCTCTTTTGGAGTATCTTGACTATTATCTGAAGCAGGTTCTTCCGGTTGCTTTTCCACTACTGCTGCAGCATCATCTACTGATTCCACTGTTGGCTCTTTAGCAACTTCATCACTCTCTTGAGCATTTTTCTCATTGATTTCAGGTGTGTCTAATCCTTCCTCATCTTGACATGCTAAAGGAGGATTACGATCTGTAATATTGTCACTAGTTTCACATTTCTCTGTTTCATTTTGAGATGGCTGTTCATTTGTTTCTTGCTCTGCCTTAACTTCAGCTGATTTCTCCTCAGACTTTTCAACTTTGCCTGCCTCTTTTTCATTTGAGACAGAACTAGATACTGGTTCAACATTGTCAGACTTTTGTTCACTAGAGGATTGTGCCACATTGGTGTCATTTGCCTTTTGTTCATCTTTTATCTCATTTTCAGGTTTTGCATTATTACTAGCATCAGTTTTTTGCTCTACATTTGTTTCTTTAGTTTTGACAGTGGCGGCATTTTCTGGTGACTTTTCACCTTCCTTTCCATCTGCTTTCTGAGCTGTTCCCTGATAGAAATATACAGACAGGGGGTTGACAAACATACACACCATGTACCACAAAACACCAAGGACATTCATTGCTACATATTTCCATGGTGACCGATAACCAGCACCCAATGGCACAAGTCCTCCAGTGTTCTATAAAGTAGGTAAAACAAGGGATCTTGTCAACAAAAAAAAATTACCCATCCCCAATCAGTATCAAATAATGTGTTTCAATTTTTGATTTGAATATCTAAATGAAAAAAATTAAATTCAAAGAAATGCAGATTATACATCAAGAATAAAAAGGTTTGATAGTTATGGCATTACGCTTTTCATACACACCAAGCAGTTTTTTTTTTTTTGATGATTTTTTCCATATAAATTTTTTGAAAAAGAGAAGCAGTGTTGATGAAGTTTACATATACAAGTACTGTAGTATATCTATTTTAAATCAACTTTTATTAAATATCAGTTTTGACTATCAGTAAGTATTTTTTTAAAGGATAGAATAAAAGCTTTAAGTTTTGTATAAGCAGTACTAACATGTACTTTATGAATACAAATGTAAAAATACAATCAAATTTCAAGATTTATGCTTTTTTGTGAAAAACCATGATTAGTTTTCCCTGCAAGTGTAAACAAGCTCCTTACTTGTATCATCTGCCAAAAAGCTTAAACAATGTGAAGCACTTGAAATTTGAATATTGAATGCAATTTTTGACTTGTGATAGAGACAGGCTGGAGTAGAAATGAAATCAGCACCATGGAAATATAGGACAAGCAAAAGAGGTCCTTGTGAACATAAATACTTCTACCACTCAACACAGTTATATATGACCAATAATATACAAGACAAGTATCTAGATCATTATAAGCCTCAAGCAACCATTTTCATGCAAAGAGATAAATTAAGTATAAAAGAAATAATCGAAATAATTACAATAAAGAAAAGTAATTTTTTAAAGTGAAATGAAAGTAAAGAATTTTCCATTTTATAAGTCAACACAAGCACCATAGAGTACAAGGATAAATACTTTGCTAGATCTACTTGCTACCTTTGACTCTTCAGTTTTTCCTTCTTCCCCTCCTCCTCCTTCATCTCCTGCTTTGTCTTCTTTTGTTTCATTGGCTGCTTCCTCAGCAGGTTTGTTTTCCTTGTTCTCATTGGCTGCTTCCTCTCCTTGCTTTTGTTCTGTTTGTTCATTGGCTGCTTGGTCATTCTCTTCTCCTTCTTCCTTCCCCTTCTTATTTTTCTTGTTTTTTCCTGATGAATTTCCCATTTTTGCTCTTCAAACCTTCACTCTCTGGCCAAAAACTGATCTAAAAAAAATAAGAGGCTAAATAATTTTTCTATGTATTACATATAAGCATTTAATTTGTTAATCTGTTCTATAAATCATTTTGTGAGGTATTATAATAGACAAATTGCTGTATTCCTCATAAAACCTCACTGACAGAAATATTTCCTTCACTAAAGCATCAGGTTTCCAATTCAAGCCTGCACAATTTTTACATAAAATGAATTAGCCAACAGATGTTGAACTATTCAAACAATGCCAAGGAAGTGGGTCACATGTTTAAACTCTGGATAAATATACCTAATAATATCTCATAAATCTGGGGGTCTGTTTAAAAAAAAAAAAAGAGGGTGCTATTCAGCCATGCAGGGATTCCTTTCAATGGTGTATGTGTCTGGCTTACTCCAAGTTAAGCTCACTTTCACTGAATCGAGCTCAGTGTGAAGAATTTACTGATTACATAATGTTGATGTTAAAAAAACAACCCTCCATAGAAGCTATTTCTTATATCCTAAAAACATGAACACATAAACATTTTGGAGCTCTTTGATGATAAATAAGTTAGCTTTGCTGCATGTCTGAAAATTGGAAACAACATAAAGAGACTGGAGATATTTCTTGCAGAATACATAGCTAAATGATATGATGATTGTTGATACAGAGCATTCAAATTGCAGCATCTTTTCCTGGTTAAGGCACTTGACATTAGACAGCCAACATATGTTTGTTGAAGCACTTTACACATCTAGACTGATTTCCTAAGAGCTGTTTTCTATTGAATTGTGTAAAAATACAAATTTAAGTGTACATCTTGTAACAAAGTATATTCATGCAGAAGACGTTTTTTGACTTATTTACTCAGATGTTTAAGACCTTTTATCAAAACCTAATTGATAATGTCTTCTATACATACTATATGCCAAAATGTGCACATTCACATCTGTAATATAAAAAAATTGATAAAATTTTTATTCAAAATTAAATACATCCTGGAAAAGTGTTTTCAACTTAAATGTTTATTTAATGCATATGTGCAATCATGTTTATAGTCTGTTTTCATACTAAATTGAAGAACATGAAGCTGATGGGTTTTTAAAGTCCAATCTAACAAATATTAATTACAAGATGTTTATCTGTTTCTTTGTTTTTCCTACAGCAAATTGCCACTCTTTCCAAATGGCAGGCTTAGGTCACTTATGCATTAGGTAACCATGGCTACCACTGGGATTGCCCCAGTGAGGTCAGACAGCCAAAATGTCTGGTTCTTTCACAGAGCAGACAATCTCATGCTGAGTCTATCTGTTAAATCTCTGCAGAGTTCTGATTAATAATTAATCAGATTCCATTTAAACAATCATAAGAGAGGATCCCTTGCTGAGTTAATTAGTGAAATGCAGTGCAATTACTACTAGTCCCAGCTGACTATAGCTGTCACAATCTTTCACTTTTTATTACTACCATAGAATCTCAATCTCTCTCTCTCTCTCTCTCTCTCTCTCTCTCTCTCTCTCTCTCTCACACACACACACACACACACACACACACATTTCAGTGGAATAAATGTGGAGATATGGACTATCTATGACAGCCCGACCTAGAGTATACTAGCCTCCAGTCTGTGCATCACACATAAAAGTCTGCTTTGCACACTTTATCTTTGTGTCCTTGCTAGTGGCAAACAACTTATTACTGTTTGTGTGTTTATATCAGAAAGATATAATACTTGTGTGTGGCCTTGACAGAGGGCCCACATCTATTACTGGTACAATGCAACAGCTGTGGGGTGCTCAGATTTTCTGATTGGACTAAAAACACTTAATTTCATATCGCTTTTTTCTTGATGCACAAATGAATTGTTAGATGTTTCTTTGTTTATTTAAGAATGTGACTCGAAGGACTGCAATACATGTTGATATACATAAATCAAGGCTTGTTTTTAAACATACATGTTCACTTATAACTTGAGTGATATATGCTGTAACCCTGACAGCTATGCACATCAGATTATACCGGTTAATGTCTTTAGTCTGCCAAGCACTGGTGCACGGTACATGTACTTGGCATGTTGTTTATGATAGCAAGCCATATGATCATTTCTTTTTTAGTTCATCAGTCGAAAACAGTGTGGACATAACATAAAATGAGCCAAGCTTATTCTTTTCTGGTCTCATTTTTTTTTTGTTCAGCCCCCCCCCCCCCCTTTCCTCCTATGCACAGTTGACTACTACCCTACAACACCTTAATATCGAGAAATAGTTTACATCTTCAAAGTACTAGTATGTATATTGAATAAAATGTACATGTTTCTTACAGGATATTAAGCTCCCATGGTACAACATACATTGTGTTTATGTTAAATATAAAGCAAAACAAGCAAGTCTGCAAGTATTGAAGTCCACCATGGAAAAGAGCATTAATTTTTTTTCCCAATTACACTCTAAAACAGCAGGAGCTAGGAAAATGAGAGGAATATAATGTTTGAACGCAGTCCCCGAGAACATTGGTATCAAATTAGGTACCAATATAACCTAGCCATTTCATGACAAAATACTTTTAATGTCTCTGTCACAAGATGCATGCTTCTCCATTATTATATTAATGATCGATTTAAAGGAGTTTGGCCTGAAAACAACCCCTGAAAGTCAATATCATTACAAAGTTGCTAAATCTTGTTTTACTAATGCCAAAAAAATGATTTGAGAAACATGAAATGAGCCCATGGTAGAAAATTATCTTTGGGATAAACCCTTGTCCAACAGCATATTATTTGACATGGTTAGGGCAATTTCTTTTCTAAAATCATACGTCATATTCTGAGATCAAAAAGCACTTAAAAAAGTAAATCATATAACAGAGATAACATAGATAAACATTGATACATACTTGTCTGCGAATAAGAGTTCCTAATTGGTGTACACACTTCAGCTATTTTCCTTCTCCCTCTGAATCTCAGAGACCAAATAGAGATGACACCAATAATATTCCTTCTTGCTCTGAAAACAAATCCAATGAAAAATTTTAAAAGTCCCAAAAGAGTGAAAAAAAATAATCATAGATGTCCTAGACTTGCAAAGATTGACACTAGCTCACTGGGGGCAGCTCACAGAGTGACCCGATCAAGTTACAGATTGATACAGAATTTATTTATCCGAAACTGGGATAAGTGACCCACAAGGCCAGACCCAGAGAGTGAAGAGTGTTGCGATGGTTTATCAGATGGCAAATCCTCACTCCCGATTCAGAGATTCCTCACTCACATCTGTTCATCATCAAAAATGTTTTCATTATAATAACTTTCTCTCTCATGTAACGGCATTCCTCTCTCTGAGAAACAGGGGCTACAAAAAATGCTTCCTTTTCAAAGTCTTTCAGGATGTCATGATAATAAGTTGTGCAGTCAAACTTACTCAGGCTAGAAGAACAGAGAGCCTTGAAGGTTTACTAATCTTCTCTCATGAAACTTTGCAACTCTTAAATGCAAACAAATAATTGACCTATATACACATGTACATGTATCTTATTTGACAAATATTTTAAATAAAAATAAAATGTACTTCCTTTTATCAATTTAAACTTATTTGACTATGATGATTGCATAACTTTTATTTTCAAAATTAAAGTGTAAGAGAGAATATGTACCATATGGAGAATGAGCATTAAAAATTAGCTCAATAATAGCAGACAAATCTGTTCTTGTTTCTGACCCCTAAAGTGTCCCCAAATTCAGAGAAAAATTTCAAAAAATCACAGTTTTACGTATTGGAAGGGTATTGGAAGGCTCTTGAAATAATTAGTGTTGTACAGCCTATAGAGTCCTTTGTTACAAGTAAAATGAGCAGAGACTGACAGCATCCCATTCCTCAGGAGAGCCTGGGACTCAAACATCTGTCTGCCATACACATGTTGACTGCCAGCAAGGGGTTCACTTACACTGGGGGCATGTCAGGGGACCTAGCTGACATAATACGGACCCTATCTCTCCCTCATCCAGTAGGAACTAGCTGATGACAAGACTGATAGCCAAAGAGATGGCATGAGACAGACAGTGAAATATCGGCTGTTTGATTCCATACAATTTCTACTCCTTGTGTGATTCTTTGGTTAAAATAAAAGCAAAGATGCTGTGTTGAATTAATTGCAGTAACAATATAAACTTTGGGATTTAATAAATACAGTACTACTATCTCCGTGCATGATATACTTGGGTTCCTTGAGACACAAATGTCAGCAGAAATAAAATTTGGTCTCAAATTGAAAATAAAAAATTTAACTGGCACACTGAAACAATTAGGTTGGTAATATTTCTGAGTCATGAACTGTATTTAACATTTATGTTTGTTTAATCTGCAGAGGAAACTGTTATCAATCTACAACTATCATGCATGTGTCATTAATACGAATCACATTGCTAAGAACCTCTGTTCTCTGGCCAATTCTGACTCAAACCTAGCAAAACAATAAGATACAAGCTACATGTGCTAATGATAAATGCTAAAACTTCATCCAAAAAAACACTCTTACAAATTGTTCTATTTTTTTATATGGCAGTATCAATTTGTTGAAGAAATGCAACCCTTTTTGAACAGATGTCCCCAAATACATGGATGTTTTATAATAAAGACAGGGAAAGGATGCACTAGCTTGTTTAGGTTAAATACATGTACCGGTACAACTAAAAGCATTGTTGAACACAGACAATTCTCAAAATGAGGAAAAAAATTCTATATATTTTTTTTTTCAAAGTAAACACACATCATACATAGGAGGGAAGGTACATGTTGAATTAGGCTGAATCACTCAGTCAATTTTATCTACTATATACCTGTATACTTGAGGACTATCATCATGCAATCTACCCCAGTACTGCACCAACTGATATCAAACTTTAAAGTGCATAATAAAGTGCATGCCTCTTTTCCTCTTTATCTTCGAGGAGAAACCTTGAGCTCCTTATTACTTGGGAGGTAAATTTTTAGCAAAAAGATTTTTCATCAAATTCACATGCAAAATCAAAATGTGCATACTCTTTACATAACAGACCTAGCCTTCAATGAGAACAATAAAAATTACCTGCTGGTATGCACAAGAGTAAGTTCCTGGTTTGTTTACACCTGGGCAGAGTAAATATAGACTAGCACACAGAGATACTGCTCAAACTGACATCCATCAGCTAGTAAGGTGTAGGGACATGAGTTACTCCTTGCAGATAGCATTAAACAACTTGTCTGATACCCTGTTTATCAATTATCAGTCACAAATTACTCCCCGCTGGTCAAGGAGAACAAACCAACTACTGCTTTCTGTTCTTAAATATATATAATCGTAATGTACAAAACAGGAAATTTCTTACAGTTAAAAAGTTGAATTTTTACAGAAAATTCTACCAACTTATTGCAATAGCTTCAACTCACTCACGTTTTATGAATGCATTTGTTAAAAGTAGGAAAAATTTTACCTTAAAACAATTATTAAATAAACAATTTTTAAAACAGCTACTGATAATTGTTCCCTATTCATTTCCTTGTTAATTCATGTGGCAGTCAAAATACATTTCAGAAAACCTTTCCGACCTACTTTTTTTCATGAAAATGTTTAAAACTTAACTTCAACCTTTATGAGTGCCACATTTGGAGTACTTCATTTTAACAGGAAGAAAATAGATAAAAATTTGTACATCCAAAAGTCACGCAAGAGGAGAGAGAGAGAAAGAGAGAGAGAGAGAGAGAGATGTATATCCATAAACCAATACATCTATAACCATGGCCATTATCTATGTATCATGAGATGGTGGGGGGGGGGGGGGGGCAATAGTTATTTGCAGCATGTTTTAATTGTTTACTTTTTGCTGAATATCATAATTATGATCTTAACTAATCATTAGATTCTTGTACACAACTCTGGCTTGATCATTGATACTGCTGACTGATGAAGCATGAATCACACTCTTCATCAATCCTTTCTCCTGCATCAATCCTTAGCTCAAGCTGCTGAGCTGGTTTAATTTAGCCAGTGATACAGGCCATAGGGGAAAGTCAACAATTAGGAAGAGAAGTAAATGAGTTTTTAGTTACACTGATAAACCACAGTCAATTGATAGAAGATAATTGTGCGAATGAGTCATGTGACACACTTGATGCTGTGATGATGTTTCCCCTATCCTAAAGGTCAAAGGTCAAGTTGTCCTCAAAATGCTGTTGCTGAGCACCATTGAGCATGCAGAATTAGTCATGACAGTGAGCTAATGGTCGGAATGATGTTCTAATTGAAATAAGTTGAGTAGACACAAGCTTATGACTCAAAGCTACTCAGACTCAGCCATTTAACATTTATAGTAACATATGTAACACATTTTCCTGCCGTGTATTTATCCAGGAAGCCATTTAATCCTTTCCATTGTGACTACAAACATGACAATTTAACCAGAGCAGCTTACAAATTAGTACTGGAAAAATATTTGTCCAATAAAGTTGTAAAGACTAATTATTAAGGCATGCTCGACCGATCTCCTTAATGTAAACATTTCTGAATCACAGCAAATTAATAGTCTTAAAAAGTATAAAACAGTGCTACATGCTTTATAATTATTGATTGCACCTATAAAGTATATAATAATGGTTAAAATCTGTTTGTGTAAAACAATTACCTGTTAAGTATTTACATAAGTCCAAATTAAACCACAATACAAAAAATCCCTTAACAGCAGTTGTTATTGGCCCAACAAGCAGAAACAATTACACTAGTGCATCCTTCCACAACAAATGTCAGAATCCATACAATAATGATGTGGCCCGAGGGCTGAATCACACGCAGGCCACTCTACAAATTGCTCATCCACATTAATCTATACATTATGTTGGATTTGGAGTCAGAAGGCATAGATTTGACTGTCACAAGCAAATACCGACAAAATAGGGGAGGATCCTGTGAGATAACACAAGGGACTCAGAATAATTAATCTACACTGGAGAGACTCGGCTGAAGGTGTAAGAGGAAGATTTTTTTTACTATTATATCAGTTTTATTTCAATGAGAAAAAAAGGTGTTAAGGAAGTACTCCTTTCATCTTCCTTATCAGAGCACGAGCAAGCTTAAAATTACAAGGGTTAAATTAAACATGTAGATGTAAATGGTTTGTTATATGAAGTTGCCCCAATATTACTGCTGAGTCAAAGCTAGGACGATTATCATGAAAAATTTAACTTGGCAAGATCCTTTGCAGCCTTTTATTTTTTCTACATCCCCCATTTCAATATCACAGAAATTCAGTTCAGCTTGAATATCACAAATTATCAAACTACTCAAATAAACATTTATCACCATATCTCTTTGTAGTCTCTTATATACCCAACAGGTGATAATAGGTGTAGATAAAGATAAATTCTCAAATATTTCTCTGCATCAGAAAATGAAGAAAATATAAAAATACACATTAGCACAAAAAATGCCCAGTAATTCAGGCCAATGTTTCAAGCTGAGTGCTTGTGGATATTTTTATTATGCAGTTCTCTCTGAGGATTTGAGGACTGAATCAATACTTTTACTCCAGAAACTACATATGGCTCTATATCTCTCCAGAGATTAGGGCAAAAAACTCATATTCTCCCAATAAAAGGATACTGATGGCAATTTGATTAAATCAGTAGGAAAATATATCTCTCACATTATTGTACTTCTAATAGGTGTACATTCAGCACTATTGGTTTGCAATGATACATAATTTTTCACATATTGTCACTAATATCTATTTGAAATTGAAGTTAAATTCACTTCATATTGTCAATATTTAATGAGAATAGGATCCCCTGGTCAATGCACTTATAATGACAATTTCAGAGAGTGTAGTTGACTATTTGATCATTATAATTTGAAACTGAAAACATTTCAACATGGCCAATTTAAGGTACACATTGCAAATATTGTTTGTAAAATATAATAGGAGATGGGTTAATTGGGGTCACAGAAGACAAGGCAATTAACAGGTGCATGAAATGAGTATAAAATATCACGCTACATCATTTCAACAACAAAAACCCCTGTCACCTTTTTACTCAAGGTCTCGTAAATTTTCATGGTCATACCCATCACCACCCCCAGAGAAACATTAACTTGTAATGTCACAAATATATCATCTAGTACACATCCAACGTACCATTATACACTGAAAGAATGTGGACAAAAATGTGTCAAATGGTATAAGAAATTTGCCATGTGGATGCAAGTGACAATTAATAATTTTCTGAATGAATGTCAGTGATCTGGGTTACAATGCAGCCTCAGAGAAATTCCCCAGATTCCACCGAGCTTCACCTATTACTGGCACCACAAGTACAAAAAACCCTTAAAAACCACACTCCCCTGAGCAGATGAAAAAAATTTCCACAGCTTGATAAACTAAATGAGGTGTGTAATACGATGTACTGACCTTATAAAGATCAAAAAGCAAGTAACTGCATTTGCTGATACATCAAATTATCATTCTTAACCTAAATTTACCTTTAAGATCAATTAAATGATATCAAAATACACAGTACAGGTTTTTACATCACAGGTACAGAATTTTTATCCTCTACTGATGATTTATGTCCAATTCTTAGATGCATTCATGTATTTTACACAAAAGAGATTTTAAAATGCAAATAGCAATACAAAGATGATGATCCACTGTTTAATAAACGGCCTCTCTGAATATCGTTTTTATTAACCTGCCATCCTCATATATAACATTTTCTTCCTCCTCTAGACACATGGTATATTGGTATACAAGACCTCAAAATGTTCACAACGGTTAAAATAAGTACTTTTTCTCTGTGGCTATACACATGAATGCACTAGCTTGCACCAACAGATATTGCACTGAATTTGTGGCCTACCTTAGACTGAAGGAACCCCAAAGTATGACACTCCTAGTTCACTGTTACTCAACAACACTGGCTGATCTACATACCATAGGGGAGTGCTATGTTGTATTACAAGTATACACACATATTGGCTGTCAGGAATTAGTGGTCCAGCCACTTAACCTTTGATCTGATGGGATATCTTCACAAACATATTCACAGTCGTTAAATTAATGAAACAAAAATTGAGAGTATCAGCTACTTTGCAAAAAGTAAGTTTGTATGTTTTTGAATGTTAGTCAGTTTACCAAACAATTAAATAGTGGTGTCCCATGGTGGATTGCATGGATGTATGTACACATGAGGTTCGGGTTATACATGTATAAATATTCCTTTCGTCATACACAGAACCTTTACCTTTTTTTTCCAATATGAAAATAGAATCAATGGCATCAGAAGCTTTTCAAAAGAGGGTGAGGGGTTGGGAGACAACTTAAGTGTCTAACGAGTCAAAATGCTCTCTCGTCCTCATATACAGGACAAGAGTGCTGTAGATGCAATCATATTTAGTGAAGAGTCAGTCAGGAAATGAGAAAATTAAATCATATAAGGAAGCTTAGATTAAAAAATTCCTTTGAACTTCATAAAGCTATCTATTGTGGTTAAGCAAACAATCCAAAAATACACCAAACACATTCTCTTTGTAAAGTATGAAGCGTCATCCTGAATCCTGATATCAAAATGTAAATGAAGTAAATGGATCCTAGTTGTCTTCACAAATAAGATATCATAAAAACCATATTAATTTTGTCCATTGATTGGAATGCTAAGTCAGCTACAATTGTGCATATTTAAAAAAAACTGCAATATGTGCACAAAACCCAACCAATTTCTTCAAAACAAATGACCTGATATTTTTTTTTCTATCAGTGATATCATTGTCCCTAGTCGGTACTCAGGAGAGAGCAGCAGCTTAAGTTGTCACAAGTCCTGGAATGTCAGTGTTTTCCCTAGACGTTATTGACCATCAGAGAACAGAACAAAAATCAATAGACCTCTCCCAAAATGTCTGGCTCAGTAGTTGACCTACATGACAACAGCTTAGGGTTATCAGACTTTGGTTGTGTGCAAATTAATGCTCATGTAACTGATGACAAGGTTATTTCAGTGATGCACCAGCTTGCAAAAAATCAGACAAGGATATGCAGACACTTGAATGAGGATGTTATTGATGATACATGAATATGTAACCACATTTTGACATAATTTGCATTCATAAAAATAAAGCTGTGCAGCCTATCAGTCAAAGAATAATAAATGAGTTCAAAGGTTGCTTTACACCCACAAAGAGGCTGTAGTAACTGCTTTGTAGCAGGGTGTGGCTGGGCGAAGGCCGTTTATTGAATATTGCTAACAAAGTGCAGGGTTCACCTAAGGGCCGCTATAATAAGCCTTATAGAGCTCCACAATGATCAATGCACAGATGTTACAGATGATGCATTGAAATCACTTTACATTATTGTAGTGAATTTATATATATACAATGTATACAATGTATACACATATATATACAATGTGCAGCAGTGAAATTGGTTTCACAAAAACTTGAACAAGTTCAAAAACACATTTTTACAACAAAACTATAACATATATTTCATTTTTCATAAAGTAGATAGAAAAACTGCGGAATTTTCTCACAGAAAGAAAATTGAAGTCAGTTCAGTTTTTAAGGCTGAAAACATTATACATGTACAATTAATGAAAGTTCAAGTGTTCAGAAATGGATACAAATCATTTGTTGAAAGGTATTTGATAAAATCAACAGAGTAACTTATAAATATACATACATGCAACTTACCCTAGGGACTATCAGAAATACTGTCAAAAGACATAAAATCCTGGCTGTTTACAACATTTAACAACAATCCTGTTGCTCTGGTCGTTAAACAGGAAGGAAGTGTGTACACAAGGAGCTCAGCAATGGAGTGAGGATGTGAATTTAATAATAGAAATTAATCGTACTCATCCACAGGGCAAAGACAGAGCTCTACAGTCTCGGTGTAGTTTCTCCTACACTGGTTTACATGTAGCAGCGAGCGGATAGGCACACCCTATGACAAAATCTCCACCACTCAGTCAGTCTCTACCGTTCAATAAATGGCATTAGTCATCTACAGGTTCACACACCTTTCTTTATATACCTAAACAACCAGTTACATGTATTGTTTGTCAAAACACAAACACATCGCAGCTAGACTGATTATAACAGATGCTCCTGATGAAGTCCAATATTTTGCTTGGTCTGAGTCTCCAGATTGTTTGCCCACAGCCAGACTTTCCTCTTTCCTGTTGAACTGTGGTTAGGAGACTAATCAAGATTGGTAAACTGATACTTTAATTACAATGGCTGTTAGACCAGTTTTTTTCTTGTCTCCTTCATCGATTGACCTCTGAAATAGATATCCTTTTATCACCTGCCATTGAATGTGCTGATTCACCAATGGTTGAACACTAATTAACAGATGCCAAAAATTATTGGCAGTTTAATGCTTCAAATTGATTTATTTCAATCTATATTGAAGATTTCTAGTTCTCAATTTTAATCAAATATTTCACTGAATTCTAAGCATTCTCATTTGATAGAACCTGTTTATCTTATGTGTTTTCAGCGTTCATCTAAATTAAATTCTCTCTCTCCTCTCTCTCTCTCTCAGTTGAAATAAACATTAATGTGACACATCCTGTTAATGAAATTTTATCTTTATTTAATATGTACTCTACATCATATATTTTCCTGTCCATTAAAACACATGATACTATGATAAGAGGCATTATTACATGTAAATCTGATCTACTTTTAAGGAAAAGTTACACATTATCAATTTGCCGATCCAACTACAATGCAGACAAAGGAAATCTGATCTATCATATCCAACAGTCATTTAAGACAGTGTATTGTCATTGGTATTGATATTATAAACTTGTAGCTAAAACAACTTGAATAAGCAAATCCTGTCATATGTATATAATCAAAAGTCTTTTCTTCCTGCATGCAAATTAGCAGTGCCCTTTATATATCCTATTGTAATATCATCCCATAACAATATCTATTGAAATTACCAGATCAATAAATCCTACTATATTAAAATCTTCCAGATATATTGCCAACATCAGCAATGTTCTACATAACCCCTACTGAAACTGAGATTCTACAAATACAGCAGAACTACCAATTAGACTCTTCAGAAAATCCTATTGATTTAACCCTGCTGTAGATTAAACTTGACAAATTCCCTAGTAACATTCAAATCCTTCTTAACAAACTCCTCCTTTTAAAGTAGCCAAAATCAACCATTTACAGCAAATCTTGCTAAAATTATCTTCATCAAATACTACAGTAACTGATATTTGCCTACTTCAGCAAATCCTATTGAATCAACTGAAATCTTACTGTAAAAATTCTAGGTTTTCAGTACATCACAAGTTATAGTGATTTGCTACTTGTACTGAATTAAGCCCCCTTAGCAACCTCTTCACAACTTAACCCCATTAGTAAATGTTCCTGAAACAACCCAACAACTGTCACCACCCCCCCCCCCCCTTTTTCCGAATATCCCACAGAAATATCCCCATTAAAGTAACAGAAAACCCACTTCAGCAAATTTTGCTGAAACCCCATCAACACCCACTATAAATATAGAGAAGAACATTTATCTCAATCTTAGATTTTTAAGTATATATTATAAATATAAATTTAACATCCTGTTATATGTCCACTTCTCATGATTTTTACATGGTTAAACAGAGGACACATCCTGTATTCTCTTCCTCTTGTACCTTTTCTTAATAAAAGCAGTTATGAGAGAGAGAGAGAGAGAGAGAGAGAGAGAGAAGGAGAGAGAGTGAGTATACACTAACATCTTAATGTTTGTAAAGAATTTCCATATCAACTCCCCCTGCCAGTAAATAAATTGTCAATTTCTAAAATATGCATTTTATACTCTTTAAAGGGCAGTATTTAAGGAATAAATATTGTACCTTTAGTTTTTCAAAGCAAGCTAATATGTTTATCAAAATTTTATCAAATGCTGTAAAATCAAATCATGCCTCAAATTTTTATTAACTGTTTACTAAAGCTGATATAACACTGTCGGAAGGAACATATATATTTATATCGTGCTTTAGAAAAATGTTACATTTTTCTCTGGTGAATCAGCTTTTTCTCTAAAAATTCCCTCACTTTTTAACATACAGCCTCCTTGTTTCTCACTTTATCTGCAGGCTTGCACTCCCAGACAGACTGTATAATAAGCTGTTAAGAAAACTCTCATTAATCCCCTTCAGATTCACCCTCCGTGATAAAACAAAGGCGAAAAGCTGTCATTCCATTATCTATAGAGATTTGACTCTTAAACAGAATTGTTGTCTAGATAACAGGACTCCAAAAAGCTCACAATGTGTTTTGATATTAAATCTCCCAGAAATTTAAGAATTTTTCACTTTTTTTCATTCAAATAATGGCCCCTGGTAGATGATTATTATAAATATACTTTGCAATAATTCTTCGTGATGTTGGTGTTGAATGCTCAAATTCTAAATAGAATTAGGCCCATAGGCTTTATTGCTTACATGAGATTAAGGCAAAATTAAGGCTTCTTCCCACACCAATGAACCCCTCGCGCTAACATCCGTGCCAACGAGAGATATTAATATAAGTTGTAGAACTTGCTTATCAATCGTTGTAAAATAAATGAAGTTCAGTTCAACAGTGACAGTTGAATCTCTTCTTCATGACATTGTGTATCTTTGTGAAGTTAAAATATTTAAACTAAGTTTTAAAAATGGATTTAAAAATAAGCTAAGTATTTCAATGCTCATTATCCATCAATATCTTTGAATAAAGTTTAATAGATTAAAATATCTGGAAAAGTTTATATCAAAATGAGCTAAATGCAAAGAGTGATAAATAAGACAGATAGAAAATGGATATTAATATGACAAACACTTTACCATTAAAGTGCATAGAGGTTTAAGAGAATCGATAAGGTTACTTAAAGTCAAAATAACAAATTGACAATTTTGCTCTATATTAACACTCATTCCTATACCAACATGTTTATTATCATGAAGTTGCAGTTTCTGAATTGACACAAAATCTGTTACCTTTATTGATAATATTCCTAGACATCAGGTAATTAAATGTTGGAATTCTTGGCCAGGAATCAATAACATCTACCTCTAGAATCTGAAGAAAAAAACCATTGGCTTTTTTGTAATAAGAAAAAAGTATTAAATATGACATATCAATTTTCTGCTATATAATTTTCATACTTTATCGTGGTATATGGCGAGAAGCATCTCATGTTGATCATGCTTGCCACAGGAATGTGTTTAGAGGACATGACCGACCTTTCTGTACTTAAAAGAAATGTAACTTGTATCTTTACGCTTTACTTTAAAGTAAAATAAATGATGAAAGATGGAGTGATTTTCCACATTTTTTGTTATTAACAAGTTAAAATCAGGAGAAATGATTGATCTGTTTATTTGAAACTAGTGCAATAAAAGATGTAGAAATAAACTCAAGGTGATTCAGAAAATAAGGCTTGAGAAATTTTGACACACCAATATGTAGCTTTGAATCAAGATGAATAAAAGCTGCTTCATCTTACTTGAGTGAACTACAAATAAAATCCGAAATTGTGAAGTTAAAGTAATTGCACTGATAGTTAAAGGTTAAAAGTGACAAAGTTTAATTGCTCTTACCAATATATAACTATGCTAAGATTCAATAAAAGTATTGTAAATTTTAAAAGATTATTTCTAACATATCTGAATCTTAGAAAGGCACCTTCCAGTCTCGAAGTCTTTATAGAGTACTGCACATCTTCTGGCCAAAAACAATCTCCTGATCAATGAAGAGCTGTATAATAGAACCAACACCATCCCACTATAAAAAGTAGGAGAAAATGGCAGTGGATGAGATAGGCATACACCTAACCTCCAAACCAAGGGTAGCAATGAGGTGGACACCAACTAGAAAGAGAAAGATAGGCAGACAAAAAGAGACCTGGAGGAGATCTGAGAAAGAAATGAAAGACAATTTGGTCTAGAAATGGACACAGGACAGACCAGTATTGAAGTCTCTTGTGATGGCCTGAAGTGTAACCAGTGCAAAAAGGACTAAGTAAAGAAGTAAAGTTTCTTTAAAACTGACCATACAGCATGGATGATGTGAGGACAAAAAAAGCTCAGCTACTGGGCTTATACAAGTATATTTCCAGTCTCTTTGCCTGTGATAACACTGCATATCAATTTTGTACTATATAACCCATAACTTCAAATGACACCAAATTGAGGTGCCAGTGGGGTTTGCTTATTTATATTTTAAAATTTAATTGTACGATGGCTTAAAATTATATAAATATAAGTAATAAGGAACCATTCTTTGAATACTATGAGGTGATAATTTCAGTTGGGGAATGATCAATTCTATCATGGGGAATGATCAATTCTATCATAAAGCCCTTTGGGCTTTATTGGATTTGATCATGCCCAGACCAAAATTATCACCTTATAATACTCAAAGAATGATTCTTTATTCCTTAAATCAAGCAAACTAATGAAATTCAAGACCCTTGGATAAGAGCACTATTCAACATTATATGTGAATCTAAATTTCTAAATAATGGTCACAATAAAACTTTGAAAAGTACTTACTTCTGTGGTTTTGTATCAATCACGCAAAAATAAAATCACAAGCACAAAACTAGCTTTCAATTTCTTATGGTTTAAAATGGCCAGAAAATGCAAGATTTAAAATCCATGAGGGGTCTTTTCACAATTTTGCTCTGATATTAGTTCAGAATCCTTGCATTTATAGGAATCTATGACAACACAAAAATACATTTACTTCAAACAAATATCATCATTCTAAGTCTTTGATCAAATCAAAGGGCATTATGTTTCCATTCCCTTATGAGGAATATACATGTCAAATCACTTCACCATTTCATTTTACCATAGATTCATATCTCTAGAGGCCTCACATTATTATTTAGTCTACCTGATCTTGCAATCATTATGTTAAAATTAGTTATGTATTTTTACACCACCCCCTCCTCCTCATTCACCAGTAGGCAATAGAATGACTTTTATCAATGATTATATACAGACAAATTAGAAGACTGTAAGATTAATTGAAATCACTTCTTCACATCATATAGTAAGGTTGTAAGAAAATAGTTTGATGTCGCCTAATCAAAATAAGCAGCTGAGCTTTTCATCGTATAGAAATGCAAACATTCAAGTAATGGTCACAGCATATGTATTTGTTGGTGATGAATCTACAGGTCATTCATTCACAAATGAATTTCTGTCAACTCTCTCAAAGAAGCAACCATAATTTTCCTGTTTTTAGATGTTTGGGTGCAACTTGTGTTTAACAGATTCCATCATTCCACAGATAAAATAATTGCTTAAGGCTCAAATAGTAACAAAATTCAAGAATATTTTTACTTCTTACAGTTGTATTAAAACTAAGGCTAACCCATTAATTTCTTACATACTACATAAACTCTAATTGTGACATACTTCCTATGGAAATAAACAATAAAATCAAGTATAATTTTATATTAAATTCTTTCTTTTCCAAAATTGATACTGTAGATTCCTTATTTAACACCAGTACTGAATTCTGCGATTGAACCATTCTCTGCCGAATTGCAAGAATATATCACAAACAACAAATTTTTATCAGTTTCATTCAGTTTACATCTGTCCAAAAAATAAAAGCGAGATTATAAAACCTGCAAGATAAGTTTCTTGCGATTTCAAGCGGATATGAATTACTTGCATCAAATTAGGAATCTACAGTACTACCAACATAGCCAATTGGGTTAGATCGTTAACTACAAATCTGTATGTCATGGGATCCCACCGGGGCTTTTATGATTTTTACCTTTCCATAATTTTTTTAAATATATCTTTTGGTCAAATATTGTAAAATATGAAAAATCTAAACCGGTGAAAGTATTTAGATTATAATACACCTTTAATTACAGTAAAACACACTTATAACAAAGTGCCAGGGACTGGCGGTTTTACTTTGTTACAAACGTTATTCGGTATATCTGTCAAGTTTACAACATGAAATTAAGTCACATGGAATGAAAATCACTTCTCTGTACACATCAATTCATTATAAGCGTGCTCGCTTTAACCGTGTTTTACTGTTTCCACCTTAATATGGACAGGCATCCCATACCACCTAAAGAGATGCTCAAGTCATATATAAACCCACATCTTAAAAATATGAAATGCTGCTACATCTTTAATATATGTATAAAATAGTTTCTTCAAGTGTATCTACACATATCATAAATACATGTTCAATGGATATTGTCCATTAAGTGCCAGTCAAATCATAAACCGTATTATTATTGTCTTTCACAAATAATCCTAAAAAACTTTACAGAAAATCATGTTCAGTATTTTATTTCATAAAATGAGATGCTCCTCAGAGCCCTGCATACATCCATTCTATATTTCTTTTACCACACATAATACAGTTAGGTTAGTACATGTATAAGACATCTACAGCTGCCATATTAGGACTGCATAGTAATGATCAACTATAAAAATGTGCACAGACAATGTACAATGTAGCATTGAACTTGCACTTAATTTGGATACTTAACAGAAAAGAATTAATAAAAATAATTTGATGGCTTCTATTCCTTAATTAAATCATCAACTAACAAATCAAAATTGTATTTCATACATACAAATAAACATACATATAAGCCTACACGTGAGTACAAAGGAAGATCCGAATATCAAATATTGTAGAAAAGTCTTTATATTTACATGCTAGTGACCACATCAGGAATGTAACTATAAAGCAGAATTCAAATAAATATATATGGTATCCCAATTTATCTATTTTGTAATTAAATTATTGTTTACATATCTATCAAATGTTATACAGATTATATTCCTTCAAAGCCCACCTACAGTATGTGCAGTTACCTGCCCCCTAAACAATGTACAAGTGCAGAAAATACACTGCTAACAATTAATTCCATGCAAAAAAAATTAATTCCCATAGATAAAATATCTGATAATAATGAACTTCCTAGATTATGAATATACAGCATTACAATGAAGGATGGGCATCATTTCCTTTTTTCAAAGTCAAAATCAATATCTCATAGAGACATTTCTATATCTAAGCCCTATAATCTAAAACTTGTGAATTAATTCATATTCCTACAATAGAAATTGAGGTAGGACTTTTGATTTATACTGATCATTGGACTGCTTCCATTTGGTTTGCTATGTTATCCAGTGGTTTTGATGTAGTGGTTACAGATTCATCCAGCACTGGGTTCAGAGGTACGCTAGCACTGATGAGATCATGGAAGAAAGCTCCATCATTATCCCCACCCCCAAAGATCAGCACCTCATCCTGCTCCTGGTTCTCGTGGTAGTACGGTAGGGACAGGGACTGGTGCCCACAGCGGGGGATAGGTGTGGGGTCAAGACGGATCTTCATCCAACTCAAAGTACCTGTCAACGTGAAAGGAATCCCATTATCTACCAGAGATTATTTAGGGATTACTTTTTAATAATATCTCTGCATTATTTTTGGATAAACCAAATCAAACTGAGTAAAAAAATATTCTTAGCAGAGAAAGTCTCTTGAAATTTTTACAATATATACAGCAACACAAAAGGCGACTGGAACTGGGGTTTGTACTCCAATGTTTTAGGTATAAATATAGACAAAGGAAAATTCTCAATGTCCCTCATATGCTTAAAATAATGTGAAGAGCAGGAGTATGCAGCAAAGTTTATTATAGCAGCAGCTGACTAACTTATTTTTCTTCTTAATCAGGTCAAAAAGTAAGCAAATAATTCCTGTGGTATATAATATGCAAGGTATGCATTGAAATTGTTGTACCAAACGATGTTCACTAGAGGCTATGTGAAAATTTCCTTTTTTCACACACAGCTTGTTACTAAATCAACAAAGCATTTTTCATATACATATATCTCATAAACCAGGATTTAAAATTGCAAACGTCATTTATTAATATGCATTACTAAAATTCTTACATAAAGGTTTTTCTTAATAAAGAATGATAACTCTCATATTGCTCATGAAATTACTACATCATATTTTTTTTGGTTCATGCTCCCTCAGAAACCATTCAAAAATTAAACATTGATTACCCAAGTTGAAGATATGTGTATCCTCTAGAGCAAGATCTCCATCATACCCGCCATGGATCAGGATACGGTTATTGGCTAGAGCACATGAAGCATGCCAGCTGAAACCAAAAGAATTTTCAAAATCATATTTTGGCCATGTCTTTAAATGTATTCATCTAAACACAAAGCAACTTAGGCGAGAGAAATTTAATTTTTAGTTTTACGGATTTTGTTGTAAAAAATTTGGGTCGGAGGAGGGAAAATAAAAAAAAAAAAAACTGGGGGCAAACTTTTATTAATCAAAATTGCATATTATTTGCTTGAACTTATAATATTAAGTTTAATTTGTCCACTATCCATTGTGTACTTTGTGTTTGTTTCAAGATCATTGGTATTAACCTTACTAAACTTGTTCAGGATGACATATTTTCTTTGCTTTTCATAACAAGAGGCCCAGGGGCCACATCGCTCACCTGAGCAAAAATTGCCTTAATTCTGATCAAATTAGCATTACAGTATCAAAATATCTTGACAACTGAGTACAGTAGATCTTGCTAAAAAAAATTGAAAATCTGCCAATTTTTATCAACCTCTTATTTTTTGGTAAATACCAAGCCCCTTTTGTTGTTGTACCTGTAAGAAAATTTGTCTCTATTCCTATATACCCCCCCCTCCCCCCATTTCATGGCCCCATTTTTCTCTAGGGAATCATGGTTTCATCAGACTTAAATCTGCATAACCTTTGCTTTCACACTAAGTACTGAGTTTTGAACCGAACACTTTCCCAGAATAGTTTTAAAGATTTTCTCTTCATATTCCTATGTAAAAATTCAAACCGCCATCACGGTCCCGCCCTACCACTAGGGACTGTGATTTTGCAAACTTGAATTTACACTACCCGAGGATGCCTCTACACAAGTTTAAACCCTTTCTGGTCAAAAATTCTTTAAAAAGAAGATTTTTAAAGATTTTCTCTATATATTCCTAAGTAAAAATTCATCCCCCATTGTGGCCTCACCCTACCCCTGGACTATTATTTAAACAAACTTGAATCTATACGATCCGGGGATGCTTCCACTCAAATTTGGGCTTTCCTGGCCTAATAATTTTGAGAAGAAGACTTTTAAAGATTTTCTCTATCTATAAAAATTCATCCCCCATTGTGACCCCGCCCTACCCCCAGGGACCATGATTTGAACAAACTTGAATCTACACTTCCTAAGGATGGTTACATGCCAATTTGAGATTTCTTGGCCAAATATTTTTGAGAAGAAGATTTTTAAAAGATTTTCTCAATATATTCCTATGTAAAACTTGATCTCCCAATTGTGGCCCCACCCTACCCCCGGGGATCATGATTTGAACAAACTTGAATCTACACTACCTGAGGATGCTTTCATTTCAATTTGAGCTTTTCTGGCCTAATAGTTTTTGAGAAGATTTTTAAAGATTTTCTCTATATATTCTTATGTAAAACATGATCCCCCTATTGTGGCCCCACCCTACCCCCGGGAACCATGATTTGAACAAACTTGAATCTACACTATCTGAGGATGCTTCCACTCAAATTTGAGCTTTCCTGGCCTAATAGTTTTTGAGAAGACTTTGGCTCAGGTGAGCTAAAAATGGTTAAGTTTACAATGCAATAAGTTGTTAAAGTTGGTTTCTGGAAGAAGAGACTTTGAAAATTTTCTTAATAAATATTGAATTTTTTTTTAGTTTTTTAATCTTTAGTTTTTAAGATCTGTGTACAAACATAGAATTGTGAGCAAATCTCAGTATCTTGCTTATAATTCGAAGCTTAACACTCAAATATGGTTAGTAAATAGAAATTGTAAACAATTATATAAAACACAAGAAACATGCACTATAACAAATAAAGAACACAATTTATTTTTTCGAAATGAATCATATATATACATGTACATGTATATACCTACATATTTCCGACAGCGATATCAAACTCTATTTAAACTGAATAAACTCGAGAAAATGCCGAGCATCTCAACAAAACCTATTGCATTAATATACCATTACGCAAAATATAATGCCGAATTACCGATAGAATGAATTGTATTTCAGAACTTTTTTGATACATCAGATTTTGCTTAATTTGCGCAGGTAAACAGTTAACTGTTTGATTTACCGAAGTCTCTGTTTGATTTGATACGTAAAAATCACGAAATACAGACGATAGTTCCCAGGTTACAAAGCATAAATAATGAAAACGAAACGAAAATCAGAACAAGCTAACACCAACGTCATGTGTGAAAACTGTCAACGCATTGAAATATTTAGCCTCAATTTACTTCACAAAATCGGCACAAATACATTTTGCATGTTTCAAAACTCTCCCTTCATTCGCGAACTGTTGCACAACAAGCAAATTCATCATAGTCAGATCGACCCTTTTTCGTATAATGTCATGGCTGCTTTAAACAAAGAACCTCGTTTTAGATGTATGGAATACGAGTCTTGGTAAAATGAGTACGCAAACCTGGGCCGTGGCAAAATAAAAGCCGGGGCAGATCGGCAATCGTCAATTCCAAATACGCATTATTTTGCAGCAATATTTACAGCAAATACAAATATACTGCTCCATCAAATATCCTGAAATTTTAATGAGATTGGCAGATTAATAACTGCCAATCTTTTGTTTTGCCCAGGCCAAGTCTTGTCTACCCATTTTACCGAATGCCGAATCCGAAGCTATTAAACTGATTGAAACACGCCTTTCCTTTATTATTATTTTCGTAATAACTCAGATTTGAAACATAATTAGACCTTAATTTTTGCAATTTATATTTTCCTTCCCATAAGGATAATTTATGCTAAACAACGTTGAATTGGAATCAGTAGTTCTTGAGAAGAAGATTTTTTAAAATGCACCCCCCTTTTTTTACAGTTTCAAGGTTTTCTCCGCTTTGAATACAGATCTGACTTTTATTTCTGCAATTTATATTCGCCCTCCCATAAGGATGCTTTGTGCCAAATTTGGTTGAAATTGGATAAGCGGTTTTAGAGAAGAAGTTCAAAATGTAAAAAGTTTACAGACGGACAGACGGACGGACGGACGGACGGACGACGGACAAAAAGTGATCAGAATAGCTCACTTGAGCTTTCAGCTCAGGTGAGCTAAAAACTTTTAAGCCAAACCATGCATGGCTGACCTCCATCTTAAATACTCCATGTTATAGAGACGCTTACACTTGATTTTAAAAGCTCCCTTTGTCAAACGTTTTGCAGATTTCAAATAAAATAAAGTAATTTTAAAACCAAGATCGGTCAAACTTGAAAATTCCGGAAAAATTTCCGAAGATACGAAATTTTTTTCATTATTTTTTTTTTTACAAAATCGGAAAAATTGGGTCGGCGGATCCGTAAAACTAAAAATTAAATTTCTCTCGCCTTAAGTGTAAAAAAAAATTTTCTACATATTAATTAACAAGCATTTTATTTTGACATTCATTTTTTTTTTCATTGTAAATAGTAAAGGATCTGAATGGTAAAATTCTGACCTTCTTGGAAGAGGTGGAGTGCCCAGAACTTTGGGTTTAGACCACTCAACAAAGCCTGAAAACACAATCAAATACAGAAATAAAAACATAAATAATGTAATTTTCTGAAAAAATTTTTGTTGACATAGAATTCAATGTGATAATTTGCAACAGGGAAAACATATCTGGTTTTCTGAGGGCATTTTTACAGCTATGATCATTTTTTAAGATTTTCCTGTTGACAGAACCAAGCAAAAGCAAGTAATTACCCACAGAAAAAATCTTGCAAAATTGAACTGTGTTGAAGACCTTTACAACATATGTAATAGATTGTGTGCACATGTAAAATGCAGCTGTCACCAACTGATATCAATAAAATCCAAGTTTTGATTAATTTTTTTCCTAAGATCAAATACACCAACAACACTTACTCATGTCTAAGATGTGAAGATCATTGTAACAGATAGGAGCATCCCAGCCTCCAAATATGACAAGCTGATCATTTAACATTGTAGCAGAGTGCCTGTAAAAGAAAGAGACCATGATAATGAAAATATATTTTCCTATCAACTTTTCTATCCCCCAAATGCTAACTTCTGAAACTTTCTACAATAGTCCTGGCTCCTACATTGTACTTAAGGTGGCTCGACACACCAATGCATTATTTGATGGATAGATGAAGAATTCTCTTTTAGAAATGTTATTAAAAAATGACACCTATATCGGCCTCTGATTATTTTATATGAATTTTTTTGTATTTTTTTTTATAGAAACCGGAAACATCGTTTTAGCTGCGAACAAGATATATTAGAGCTAAAAATTTGTTATTAATTAATGCAGAATACAATTATCTATAAATACCTATCAATAAAGGCCAGATAAACTTTGAAATATTTTTGTAAAAAAAATATCTATGAAAATGAAAAAAAAGGATTGTAGATATTTTTTAAATCTATGGATAAAAACTGCAGATAAATTGTTACTCGCATTTAACAATTGCTGTACAATCATATTTCAACAAGAAATTGAAACCAAAATGTGAAATTAAAGTATAAATGGAAAATTTTAAAATCGAACCGATCCCGATTGTAATTAAACTGATCCCGAACGAAATCACATAAAGTTAGAATGAATCAGAATTTTGCAAAAATTTCAGGTTGTTTAGCTGTAAAATGATTTCGTCATTTACTAACTTTATAATTTATATCAATTACTTAGAAAAAAACTGCAGTTTATTTGTAAAATTTCAATTTTAAAATAATTCTGATCGGGATCGGTTTTTTTAAATCGGGATCGGTTCAAATTTGATAAATAGCAGTTTTTCCAAAATTTCGCATTTTCATTTCAATTTCTTTGTAAAATATCATTGTTTAGTAAATAGTTTATGTGACTATATGTTATTTTTAAAATTTTATCCATAGATTAAAAAGATATTAAAGAATTACAATTTTGATTTTCAGAAATATTTTTTTAATTAAAAAATTAAACACTTGACCAAACGATCTTTTGCATGAATTTATTTATAATTATATTACACATTAATTGACAACAACTTTTAAGCTCTAATATATTCTGTTTGTCTGCAAAACAGTTTTTCCTATTTCACTGAAAAAATACAAAAAAATTCGTATAAAATAACTGAAAGCCGATATTGATCTCTGTTTTGTGGAATCATGTTTCAAAAAAGATTCTCTATCGATCCATAAAATAAAATTTTGGTGTGTCGAGGAACCTTAAACAAATCTTCTTTTAAATTTTGCATGCTTTTGAGTTTTTCTTTTTACATGTTTTAATAATTCAAGAGATTACAAAATTTTACGACCTACCCTGATCTACACAATGGCTTCTCCCCATTGACAATGGGCTGGTACCAGTTCTCTGACACAGGGGAAAAGATGTGTATCTCATTGCTACAGCCATCTGGCTGGGGGTCAGGGCGAGGGTAGACACCTCCAAAAATCCACAGCTCATTTCTGTACAGTGTGGCACTGTGGTAAGCTCTAGTCGGGGCTTTTCCTGCTACCTGTAAAAAATCACAGGAAGGTGACTCAGATCTGTTTAATATCAGAAATTTGGGTTATCAAAAAGCATATTTAAGAAAATTTGGAGTTTGCAATGAATTCGCTTCCAATTTCAAGGGTGTGAAATGTTTATTTACTGTTTATTTAAGATTGAAAACTAATGTATTTTTAAAAATCTATATTAGAATTACACTGTTATCAAAATTATGCATTAATATTATGTTAATAAAAAGAAAAAGCAATATTTTTCATATACCAACATTTTCTGACTACAACTGCAAAATACTAGTATTCTAGTACCCCATGTGAAGTCTTTTATACCTTTAGTAAAGTCCACTTCCATTCCTCTAGATCAAGCATGTGAACATCATGGAACCACCTCTGGTTTTTGGAGCCACCATACACATAGATACAGCGAAGTTTGGGGTCATAGGTGGCAGTGTGTCCCATTCTGTACTCGGGTTTCTGGGACTCGGTGAACACCTCTGGACAGGTCCACTTTCTAGTAACTGAGAAATACAAATCAGATTTTGCATATATGTACTTCATCACAATATAATTTTACAACACCATCAACCAATAAATCTTTTTTGAATTACAATTTCCATCACAATCGACTTCAAAATATGAAGCAAGACTTGCTATTAGAATACTAACACTACCATGGAGAGTTTGGACACCCCCCTCCCCCTTCTAAAAAGAAGAGGAAGCACAAAAAAGACTTACACCAAATATTAAATAAGAGCAATATATTTAGATTCTGGACTGGATTCCATTTTAACTGACCTGTATCTAAGCACCACACTGAGTCCTTGCTGAGCTGTTGTCTTTCACCTTGTCCCCCAATAACTACAGCAGTGTTGCTGTCAGTCAAACACATTGTGTGTCCCCAGCGACTGGTGGGATGGGGTGCTGAAAACAGTGAAACATAAATATACAGCAAATCTTGGTAATGAACTTTAAAACATTGTTTAAATAAAAAAAATACTGTAACCATTAGATGAATCATTTTTGTGTTATATGATTTTTCAATGAAAGAGATTGTTGAATTTCATCATGTAATGTAACACTGCAATACAATTGCAGAAATTGGGAAAAGCTAATAACCATTTCACAATCCCCATAGCACATGTATCCTCAAATCATTCCATATCATGTACATACATTATCACATGTATCTTAAAATCATTCCATATCATGTTCATACATTAGCACATGTATCCTAAAATCATTCCATATCATGTACATGCATTAGCACATGTATCCAAAAATCATTCCATATCATGTACATACATTAGCACATGTATCTTAAAATCATTCTATATCATGTTCATACATTAGCATATTTATCCTAAAATTATTCCATATCATGACACCCACCTCTACTAGTCAGGTCTTTACAAATGGCAACTTTTGGTTTCCCACCCTCGACCATTTTAGTGAATTTATTGGAGCTAGGTGAAATGTTTATGTCTCCCTCGGTGCCAATGTTTTCTTTGTCTGTTGTCGTATCAGTGTTAAGAGCTTTTGCTTTGCCTGTTCTGGATCGTTTAGGTGTGGGCCCTGTTGGAGTTTTCTCCCCTTTACCCAGGCTTTGTCTGCGCTTCTGCTTAACTGGCTTTGATGCATCTTTGTTCTTTCCTCTTTTTGATACCTGATGAGTGAAAATCGAAAATCAAAAATACTGGAGAAGGAAGAGCAAAGAAATCTAAATTGAAGTCAAAATGAAGGAAACACAAAGTTAATTAATTTGGTTGTAGATTTCTCTAGATTATAATACACCATATTGCAATCCCTGTAAATTCAATTCACAGTGAAAGTTTTTCATGATAAAATACTGCTTCATTAGCTCAATGATGCTTGACTCACATGATATTCATATCTAGATATATCTTACCATTTCATTTCTATGATAAATATCTTCAGTATAAATGATATAAGAAAAGAATAATGTACATATGGTGGTCTTTTTGTCTTAAATTGACTTGTGAATTTGACCTAGTCTGATACATTCAATTTGTTAATCGCAAACATTTTGGTGGTTTACATGCTGTGTGAGGTAAATTTTAGGTTGATCTATCCACTAGTCCACGTAAGTGAACATCAACAATTGCTGTATACAAATAAATATTTTTCACACAGTTAAAACCTAAATAAATAGCCATGATATCGTAACATTCGTCGAAGAAAAAAAGTAAGATTTATCATTTTTACTCATGTGGATACTGTACGCAAACATTTATTCACAAGTCAACTCTATTTCGCAATTAACTGGGGATAAACTGGTTTGCAAAGACTTATTTTCCCAACAGCCTTACTAAACGTGTGTTATGAAAAAACATACAATGGTGAATTTGCAATAAAAAAAACATTCAAAAAGACTAGGCTCTAGCGAAAGGTTTTCATATGTGAATGAAAGTTGATTTACAGTTTATTCAATAGATACCTTTGGCGTGGATTCATTGATTTCTTTGTCTGACAAATTCCCCTTTATTATTTTTGTAAAGTCTGTTTCTGTGGCACTCTGAGTAGGATCACTGGTGATGAACTCTATACACAGCTTTGCCATGCCTTGCTCTGCATCTGAGGTCATGATGCTGGGGATATTCCCAAGATTCTTCTCCCAACAAAGGGCCCTTCAGATAACATCATAAAATACTAATTTGATCCAAAACAGATATGTTCATGTCAAAATAAATTGGATTAAATCTCGACAGTATACCTTCTTTTTGTTCAGAAGAGTTTGTAGACTTTTTTTTGTTAATTTTTGTACCACATTAACCACAATATTATACTTTTGTATACACTAACAGTGAATTTATTGTAGTATATCCAGCAAATATGGCGGATTTTAAAGGGAGTGCACACCCGTTGCAGGCCCTCTCCTAAAATTGTCAGAATAAAGTTAAAGGCAGCCACGAAATCCTCTGCCTACAACTAGCACCCCCTCTAACTCCAAATCCTGTATATGCCCCTGATATCATTACAGGTAACATGCAAATGATTTCAATATGCAGAAAAACATTTACTGATTTGAATGCAAATGACTTCTGTTTGATAGATAGAATAGGTATACCAAACAGGTAATTTGACCATCGGGTGGGTGGGCGAGGGTGGTGGTCAGGCAGTGCCCAACCATTGATTCTCTGTGACAGGGTTTTGCCTTTGCAACAAGATAAGAGATAAAACGACGGACCAGACCACGATTTACACCTGGGCCCCCTAAATCTTTGGTCAGTTGCTCTAACCACTGAGCTATCTGGTGCCGGTATTTGAGCCAGTCTGACTGTCAAAACTTTAACAAAGAATAGCTTTAAATGAGTATACAAATGACAATAAAAATTTACTCATATTTTATCAATCACAGTTTTTACCTTGTTTGTTCTGTAAGCATTCCCAGACGAAGGTTTTCATCTTTGTAAGTCAGGGCAATCTCCACCTCTAGTTCTCCAACCTGACTTGGCCAAATTCCGAGTCCAAATATAATCAACTGATCTGGAAGAGGCGTAGGAATGTATTGGGTGTATATCCCTTTGTCTCTCCTGTTGATCAGAATGCGTCATAATAAATCAACGATCTTTCAGAAGTGATAAAAAATTTGGTAAAATAAGCATGATACCAGGGACGTGTATATGCTTTAGTATATGTGTCCATGATGATAATGATAGATATATATTCTATGTCGGCCATTTATTAGGTAAATCAAGGTCCTAAACCCAGTAGTTACTTGATACATCTATCATCAAACTATTTTTTGTTATTTACAAAACAGCCCTGCAAAAGTTGAACAGGAAGAAAATATATTTGATCAAACTTTACTTATAAAAGGTTTAAGTCACTCACTTCATTAACTCCTTTGGTGGATCGTCCACGTTTGAAATGCAAAATAAGTTGAAATCGTCCATTCTGGACTGTTTCCTCCAGGTTGTAAATGGCGCTAAAAGTTGGCGCAATTCACAGTTCGGGTTGAAAAAGAAAACTTTATTCGGATATAATTGGAATTTTTTTTATGTTAGTGCCTAAATTGCAATGTAATAAATATTTTTCAAATTATATATCAATTATGCGTGTTTTTTCTTGTTTTATTAACTTGTAAGTTGACAGTTTCGTGACCCATTTATGGTGGATGTGTTATCAACAGTTACATGACCCTGGCCTGATTAATTTGTCACAGGCATTCGCGGATCCAGAAATTATTTTTTTTCAAAGGGGAGGTCCAAATTAAGTTAATTTAACTTATATTAATTCATTGATTTGTTGAAAGAAAGATATATAAAAAATTAAAATGTTCCCTTCGATCAGTAATAAAATTATTTGTTTATTTCTATAATTTACAAAAAAAAAAAGCTTAAAAAGTCGTATCTAACACCAGAGACATAAATAATTTATGTCTCTGCTAACACTTAAGTTTCTTGATTTTACATACATTGAATTAACATGGAGTTGCCCCCCCCCCCCCCCCCCCCCCCCCCACTTTTATGGGACCATGTAAGAAAAATTATATTGAAAAATAAAATCATATTGAAAATTAAAATTGAATATTAGTTAATTAAAGTTAAAGGTATAGGATTTCATAAAGAAAAGTGACCTTTTTTCTTTTTCTCTTTTTTTTTGTCAAGATTTTTTGAATGAGTCTGCCCCCCCCCCCCCTCCCTCCCAGGATGCTACTTGCCTTTCATTTCTATGTGCATTTCTTTTCTTTTCTTTCTTTTTTTTTCTTTTTCTACAAAAGCAGAGCACTACCAATATATGTACAAAAATTCTCGGCTTCTATTTCAATATTATTAATACAAGGTCTTTATGCAAATTTTGTATATCATGCAATGTTCAAAGCGTAACGTTCAATGATATGTCGCCAATCTAGACTAGAAGTGTTCTGCTTCAGTCTTTTATCTGAGAAATGCAAGTAAAATTGCTTTTAATCAACTACCGTGTAATAAAAATCTCATGATAAAAAAACTGAATTTTCCAATTTTAAAGTTGGAATCTCCAACTTTAATCTTGGAATTTAAAACATTAATTACCATCTTTAATCTTGGATTTTCCAACTATAAAGTTGGATTTTGTTAACGTCATGTAGATACAAATTACAAGGCTTGGTTTTGACCTTAATTGTCTTAGTGTTCTTCTTTCTAATCATACATTAAATTAACGACACCCTCTTGTTTTACATATTAAGATAAATAATTCAAAATAATTTCGATATTTGATATCTCATACTGAATGCATTTTAAAAAACGTTTTAATCTTATATATTTATATGAAAACTTCTAGTTCAGACATATTCATTAACCCAATAGAAAGGAGATGGATAAGTTGACACAGATGCCAAGAAGAGAAGATCAAGGCTGGTGTCAAGAAAGCCTTAGGAAGATAGAGACATTGGAGGCAAGGCAGAGGTGGTAAGTTCTTGTTAGAGCCTTTTAGATCTATGTATGTAAAATTACAAACTCTCGCAAGAAATTATCTCCGTGAATAGAAATTTATTTCTATGCCAATAAAGTGCCCGAGGTTGCATGTGTGTAAATTCTTATAAAGGCCTTTTTCTAACTGGTACAGGCATTGAGGTGCAGGAACAAAATTTCAACTTTAACACAATTCCTTAATTGACATTAAAAAATTAGGGAACTGTTTTAATTTCATGTATATATTTTGGAGAATAGATGCATTGACATTTTCTTTGTAGTTGATGAAAGCATGTTGGAGAAATAATGAAGAATCAATTATGAAGGGTCAGAACAAAAATGACAAAATTAGTCATGTTGTGACCTGGAACCACTCAAGAGGAACCATTGTTTCTGCATCATTGACCATCGTCATTTCTGAAATATCATATCATTCAAATTCTGTAACTTTAATTGAACTAAAGAGTTAAGAACCTATTTTTTTGTTTGACTTTATTTCTATATTCTCTTATTCTATGTAACTTAATTCCCTTTGTTAGGTTTTAGATCTCAAGATATTTAATTCAATTTTGATTATACATATACCACATGGTATAATCCATGTACATTGCAAATGCAATGGTTGTTGATTCTTGCATGCTAATTTAAGTCTCAATTTTATTTTTTGCCTTGTGAATTTTGGCTTTGAACAAGAATCTCCTTTTTTGAAAACTTTTTAGCACTTTTATCATCATGGGGAAATGTTAGTATGATGAAAGTGCATGTACATGTATCACTACATAATTTGCTTGTAATGAAATAAATAACTTTACACGATAAATTTGTATGTATAACCATTTAGTGTCTGTGTTAAATTAAAATAATACTTTTGCATCAAATCTTAGTAACCAAAATTTTAATGATGGCGTAATCACTTATAATTTTACTTTGCCTATATTGCTTATTTTACAATGTCATAGTCAAATTCCTGATAATTATATCGTTTGTAAGTTTTATAATTCAGAGATATACGAAACATATGAGCACATGCACATTTTAGCTCACTGTGACGAAGCCTGGGGGAGCTTGTGCTATACCTCTGGCGTCGGTGTTTGGTCCTGGTTAAAGGTATATAGGTGCAGGTAATATATTTAAGTTATTACATGTTCTATCTTTACCAAACTTGCATGGACGATGCATCTGCACTTATGCACTTGAAAGACTTGGATGCTGAATCTTGGCCATGAATTTCAGATGCTGGAGGAGAGTTAGGTTTTTGGAGCTGTTTAAAGTTTTTTGAGCAGATGCCCTTTGATAGCCATTTCTAAATTGCTACTGGTCCTAACTTCATCAAACTTGCAAGGATGGTGCAACTTGTGTGCAAGCTGAATATGAGCCATAGGTTTCAGATGCTGGAGGAGGTTTAGTTTTTTGGAACAGGTCACATATGTTTATATAGATAATAGTACTATTTCAAACTCAGTGGCGGATCCAGCGCCGGCGCGCCGGGCGCCCCCCCCCCCCCCCCCGTTTGATTTTTTTTTTTTTTTGTGGATGATTTTTTTCTGATCATATAAAGTCATGCTTTACTTTAATATTAAATTCAATTTGTAAAATGAAAAATACAAAGATTTATAATTTGTAGGCATATTCATGTAGAAGTGTTATTTCATTCGATATAGTTTAGTAATTAAAAAAAAATAGGAACGGCTCAACTTGTGTACGAGTAGACTTCTTGTGTAAGACTCGGTTTATGTAGTACATAATATTCACAGAATAATTACTCTTCTATTACTTATTCCTGTGTCGAGTGCTACTGTTGAACGAGGAAACTCAGCATTAAAACGTATTAAATCGTCCCAGAGAAGTACTATGGGACAGGACCGGTTAAACGCCCTTACTCTTCTCCAAATTCACAGAGATATTCCCCTAGACTACAAGAAAAATTGTCGACATCTTCATTAACAAAAACCCAAGAAGAATGGTGTCTAACAATCCATTTAAATAAAACAGCTATAATTGTGTACGATATTTTGAAGTATTTCTTGTTTTTATTTATTTTAATTATTTACGACCGACAAACTCATTGGTGCAAATTTTCTCCTGGACAATTATGACAAATAACAATATTATTGAGTAAAATTGCAAAAGCCTACAAAATGAACAAAATTTAGTTAAAAGTCTTATCCCAGATACAATGAAATAAATACTTCTTATTTGTAAGAGCTCAATTGAAACTTTCTGCAGCTTTTGTTACTTCAAAATTAAATGTCTCATAACATTTTGGTAACATTTCTAGTGACTAAAATGACGGGAAAATAAGTAAAAATTGGCCCTCCAGACAACATGATTTTGCCTTTCAAAATATCTAGATTTCAGGAGCTTCCGGGGCTTCGCCCCCTGGACCCCCACCAGGGCTTCGCCCTGGACCCACTGGGGGCCTCAAGGCGGCCCTCAGACCCCGTGCCTTTAACTGCGCCCCCCCCCCGTTTTTAAATTCCTGGATCCGCCACTGAAACTTGCATGGTTCATTTTATTATATATCATTGAATGAATCGCAGAGGAAGCTTCAGATACAGAGTATATTTAAATATAAATAAGCAAACCCCGCTGACGCCCAAATTATACGTCATTTGAAGTTATGGGTTATATAGTACACAATCGATACGTAGTGTTATCACAGGCAAAGACACTGGAAAATGTAAATATTGTATGATGACGGTGCTTTATTATATGAAGACGGTGCTTTATTATATACCATCATCATATAATAAAGCACCATCTTCATATAATAAAGCACCATCTTCGTATAATAAAGCACCATCTTCGTATAATAAAGCACCATCTTCTAATGAAATGTATGGTGGCACAGATATGCCACCACTTGTCAGATAATTATGTCGACTTGTCAGATCTTGATGTCGACTTGACAGATAATTATGTTGACTTGTCAGTTCTTTAAGTCGACTTGTCACTTATTTACGTGTTTAAAAATTTAACACCGTAACCTTCCCACGCCTTTGTGCCATCCAGTTGAAATAATATTTTCTGACAAGTCGACATAATCTGACAAGTCGACATAATTATCTGACAAGTGGTGGCATATCTGTGCCACCATAGTTTTCATAATTACGTTGCATCGTGCATCTATGATATCAGACCTGGGCGTTAGTAAGCGATTTTACAGATAAAAAAATAAGATTCCCTTAAATATTTGTAACTTGCATGTCAACATAATTATCTTGCATGTAGACATAATTTTGAAATTAGCATTTTGTCACAATTTCGTGCATGTTGACATAATTTATCTTGCATGTAGGAAGCAAAAATTAATATGCCAATTAAAACGACAATTAACCTCTCCAACTTTCCAAATTCACGAAATTCCTAATCCGTGGGGGGGGGGGGGGGGGGTATCTATAACTTCAATATCAATCTTTATTACCTTATATTTTCATTTCAATTATTTACATATTTCAAAAAGAATGGAAGGGGGGGGGGGCGCTAGGCCTCCCCTAGCCCCCCGGTTCCGACGCCTTTGAAATATGTCGACATTCCAAATAGATATGTTGACATGCAAGATAATGATATGTCAACATGAAACATAACTATGTTGACATGCAAGGTAATTGCACTCAGATCAAAATCCTTTAAAACCTAAAAAAATAAAAAAATATTAATGTCCACATGTGGCTTTCAACATGCTAGATGCTACTCATTTATGTTGACATGCAAGATAATATGCTGACATGCATGCAAGATAAATATATATGTTGACATATCACTTAATTTTGTCAACACGCACCTTATTTATGTCAACATGCAACTTATAGTTATGTTGACATGCGAAATAAATATGCTGACATACAACTTTTTTAACATGCAACTTTGTCATACTGACATGCGAGATCAGTATGTCTACGTGCATCTTGCTGACATAGTTAAGTTGCACGTCAACAAATTTACTTTACATGTCGACATTTAGTCATAAATAAGTTGCATGTTGACATAAATAAGTTGCATGTTGGCATGATTAAGCTGCATGTCAACATATTTTTCTCGCATGTCAACCGGCATAATAAAGTTGCATGTCAACAGATTATAAGTTGCATGTCGACATAAATAAGTAGCATCTAGCATCGCTGAAAGTCACTTGTGGGCGATATTTAATGTTGTGGGGATTTTTTTTATAATTCTTATTGGAATTGTCTTTTTTTTTTGCACGTCAATTTAACATAATTATATTGCATGTTAGTATATTTACCTTGCATATCGAAATACATATATTTGATGGAAAAAATAACTGAACACAAGGGGCAGAAGTATATGCCACAAAAAGACGTACATCTGTGTCATCATACATGTGGGCGAGTTTTGATGCTTTAGGGATTTTTTTTATATTACTCTTATCTGAATACAATTTTCTTGCATGTCGACATAGTTATGTTACATGCTGACATATTTATCAACATATATTAATATTTATCTTGCATGTCAACATATATTTGAAGGAAAAATAACTTGAACACAAGGGGCAGATGGATGTATGCCACCACACTTTCCAGCAACTTACTTTCCATACTATAGTGTGTAATGAAGTGTATACAGAATAAACGACGGCGACACTCGATAAGTGACCCACTTCTAAAACAATTTTGTGAAATATATAGTTTATTGTTATACTTTCATGTTAAATACTGAAATCTGATTGGTTAAGACGCAGTTAATAATATTTACTATTACCCTCAGCGTTAGCAACGCACTTGGCAACGGGTAACATTAAAAAATGTTACATGCGCGAAAATTATGCGCGTACGGTTCGCTGTAGAATTCACGTTATTCCTATATAAAAGCAGTAAAATTTTCTTAAAAATTTTAAAAAAGACATTCAGTATAACAAAATAAATAGTGCCTGTTTGGGAGGATAACAGTTGAAATTGACACCCCTCGAAAACCATTGTCAACCTCCGCTTCGCGTCGGTTGACAATGGTTTTCTCGGGGTGTCAATTTCAACTGTTACCCTCCCAAACAGGCACTATTTATATAATGTACATGTATAGTTCTCTAATGGACGCGTATCATAAACGATTTACAGTTTCATTTAAATCACAAAAAGCACATATCCTGGCCACTTCTAAACATGGATGGGTTTGGGGAGATTATTAGTACAGTGGCGTCGGAAGCAAATTGAAATTGGGGGGGGGGGGGGGGCTAGACTAATCCTCAGAAATCTTGACAAAATCCAATTCCCAAAATCATGAAAATCCTAATCCGTGGTGGTGGGGGGGGGGGGGGGGTATACCTATAGTTCCAAAAAAAAAATTCTTACCTACCAAAGTTTTTCCCCCCAAATCATGAAATTCCTAATTCATGGGGGGGGGGGGGGGGGGCTAGTATACCTGTAACTCCAACTTTTCAATATTTCAATATGTTTTCAAGGTCAATTTCAGATCAATTATGTTTACTGCGTGAAAAAGTAGGGGGGGGGGTTGAACTCTCTATTATGCTATGTGCCTAATGGATAGAACTAACTTTGCAAAGACCCCCCTCACCCAGCCCCCCGGTTCCGACGCCTATGTAGTATACTGATACACAGTGTTACCTACTTTTCCACATTTTCAGTTTCGGTCTACTTTGCTATTCACAGGTGATATTTATGATTTTGGATGTTTAGTTAGTAGCGTTTGGGAGAGGAGGGATGTTGATTGTCCCCTCATCCAGTTTTTAGGAGCATGTAAAAAAATCATGGGCAAATCATCAAAAGTACATGTGACTTTTTGGAACCCCCCCCCCCCCCCCCCCCCCCCCCACGGTAAGGATTTTTAAAAAAGTTTTTGTTTTCTCTTTTTGCATGTCAATATTTCGGATAAGTCCCCCCCCCCCCCCCCCCCCCCACACACACACACATACAACACACACACACTTTCAAAACGATTATACGTGCCTGCTCTAATTCTGTCTTATTTCAGTGGTGCCTTGTATAGAAGGTCGAAATATATCGCGGCGAAAACTGACAGGGGCGAAACATTCTTGGCCCCGCTTTCAGTTCAAACTGGTTCTCATTCCAACCTGGTCACCAGTTTAATTTACTTTTGGCATACTGTCATACAGAGAAGCAACTGTCGGCGTTTTTAAACGGCGAACTGTTCTTTAATCGTGTAATTAAACCAGGTAGAAGAACTTAAGGCAAGGATCCGTCAGGATGACACTTAAAATTCATGTAGTATACTGGTATGCATTGAGGATGTTTTCTTTTAAGCTTTTTGTATCATAGTTATATAATTTTATACGGGTATTACGTGTATTTATATTAGGCCTATCAGATTATTGTCTTTTTATGATATACTTCCAAAAAGGGACACAAATTAACAGTGCAAAAATGTTAAAAAAATTTGGGGGAAATATGATTTTAATTTGCATCAATGAAATAAATCATTTTCTTTGAGCCATATTATATATCCTCATGTTTTATGTAAAGTGCGATCCATGGTTCCAAGAAAATGAATGTGGGTAAGTTTATATTACGTGGTGCTTAAATTAGACAGGTGTTGATGTTATAATACATGTACCCTGAAAGGTTTAATGATAAAACCAAGAGTACTTAGTTATTGGCAGATTACGAGATGCATTATAAATTATTATCTCATTCAGAGTTTTAATGATTAAAAAAAAAACACCATAGATCTACTATCAAATTTTATTGAAGTATTTTGGAAAAAAACAACAATACAATCAAGACGAGGTGTCATTGGTTTTGGATCAGTTATAACTGACTAGCTAAATGTAGAGTTCAGGTATTTTGAATGTAATTATCAAAGATGGTCACTGTAGCTCTGGTAGGTTTAATGGACAACTCCCAAGTTAAAATTAAAGATGTCATTAAAATTTTTAATTTTATTGCTGAGAATGATACAAACATAACGGAGATATCTTCAACGAATAAGAAGTATATTAATAAGGGCCCCATTCTGTGGGCACCCTATCGTGATCCATTTGTCGATCTATCCAAGATATCTTCACCGCAGCATATCTTATCTTCACTCCCCTTTGCCCAATCTGGCTCATTCTTTGGAATACTTTGAAGTTATAGGTCAACGTCAAAGCAAAATTCTCTGAAATTCTTTTTATCATATTGTCCACTATTTAAGCGGGGCTCTTTGAGATGGTCACCATTTCAATGTTGTCTAGTTTAATAAAAAATTATCCAAAAATATGTGGTAAATATGAAGGTAAACAATAGTTTGTCCTATTTATTTACATATTTATTGCTTTAACAACAACTCAATCGACAATAATGGAGAAATTCAATAAGAAAAAATTGACTAAATTAGTTGTTAGAGAAGTTCCTATCTTACATTAGTCGACATAATATCAGTGGGGTCAAACAGAGGAAAAACCTCTGATTTCTATAGAAAGTTATTTGTGGCAGATTTACTTTCAGTTTCAGTTGAACACATAGACTTGCAAAAATGTTGTCAATAGAATATATTCTATATGACAAATGTTTATATAACTGCATAAATATTTTTCTAAAATTTAAAAATTGAGTCATTCCCTATTCAATATGGCAAAAGACAAAAAAAAATAATCGATGTGTCAGCATTTGACCTGAATTTTTTTTTGGCCATAGCATTTGAATTTTATTTAAAATATCTTTTATGTTGCATGCATGCTAACCCGAGTGGTCAATGATTGATATCTACTTACCTATATAATTAAGTTTTTAAATTATTTCAGCGGTGCATGAGGATACGCTCCCAAGGTAAGCAAGTTCAAGTGTATTTTTCTACCTCATATTCTTTTCCTATAAAATCACTCATTATCAATGATACATTAATTGAAACATTACATGACAGGCAAATCTTCAAAATCAGATGCTGCAGAATAATGAATGGTGAATAAAATTATCTATATGAAGATCATTGTTGGAAACTCATGGAGAGTCTTGCAAAAACATACTGAACTTTGGCAAACTTACAAGAACTAAAATTTTCTCAGTTTTTAAATGATAAATGTTCATTATTTTCAGCCCACCAATCTAAAAGCAAATTCTTTTGTTTTAAAACATGCAACTGTCTGTAAGCAAATGTGGCATTCATGTGCTTGCATAGGTTCTATAAATTTTATGTAAGTTGTTGACAAAATTTGTTATTTTCTTCACTCTCCTTTTTAGTTTCGCAAAATTAAAGCGGAACTTGAGAAAGAATTTCCCAATGAGTTAGAAATAGTAAGTAACATATACTACATGTAACTTTACATGTTATTGTAAATTCAATTTAGAACTGGAATATCTAGCTATTTTATATCATAATATATGTAACATAGCATTTTACTAAGGATAATACTCCACTATTACCAGGTAAATTCTTAATCAGCCATCAGTATGTCAATTTGATGCAGATCAATTCTTGTCCATTTTCACTTTCACTGCAATATACCGAGGTACCAATTTAAGTGTTTACTCTGCTGCATTGCTATAAATGTCTACAAATATATCTTTTCAATAAATATGCATTAGACAGGGGAAGGCACTCCTGGCACAACAGGTTGGCTGGAGGTCCAGGTGGTAGGGGGTGAACTTCTCCATTCCAAAAAGGTACATGTATGGTACTGGTAGTTTCAGACCTTGCAAGTTTGAATAATGACTCTTGATAAAAAAAATTACAGTGCATTGTACTAGTAATAATTAGTGTCATGCATACTGGGTACATGTACTAGGTTTTTTCACTTATGAAATTGTCATTTAGAGTATTCGGCAATCAGAAATATGACAATTATAGTAATAGTTTGAGAATGGGTAAAAATCACCATGTGTGTGTACAAGTAGCAATGACAAGCTCTTACAAGATGCCAAGCTCTTACTGGCCACTCCATCTGGGGAGAGGATGTCAACAATGATATATACATGTATGCTAAAAAATGTAACTCTAAAAAAAGAAAGAAAGTATGTCTTTTTTTATTTTGCCAAAATATATGTACTTGGATGTCATTAGATCATAGAAAATTATAAAATAAAAATTTAAAACTTCTTCCTTCAAGTTAAGATTTATAATCTTTAACTTGGAATGCGCTTAGAATTGTAAGAACATTGATGTTTATTTGAGAAAATCTTAACAGTAGGGCTTGGTGGGTTAAAGTAACAAGAATAAAACGTGTTGTGTAAGTACCACAGGTGCTTGACGTTAAAAATATTTCTTTTCATAATATAAGATTATTTCCTTGTTATTAATAAAAGAAGTATTCTTTACGTCAGGCGCCTGTGTTGTGTACGATTCGAACTTCACATGAGTTCTTTAAATTCCTATTCAAAATTCAGCATTCATCAATAACCTTATATAATGTTTAGCTTTGTTATGCAATTCATAATAAGGGTATCTTCAGAATTGTCTCAAGAAATTTTTGGTCTTAAAGTTTTCACAGAATATATTCCTAAATAAGTTTAGGAAGTCCAAAACTGCGCAACTTTTTGTGTGCAATAGATATACAGGTTTTTTGGCTTGGATGGAATGTAGCTTTACAGTCCATCAACCCAAATTTACACTATAATATAAGGAGTTTCCTTGCTGGTCCTGCAAGCAAAGTACATGAAATATACAAACCTTATTAGCTCAATAAAATTTATTGCAGTGGTACCCGGATATGGCTGTAAGCAATGTATTTACATATAACATGTATTTTTACATAATAGAATGGGGATGGATATGTTGACACAGATGCCAAGATGGAGAAGATCAAGGCTGGTGTCAGGAAAGCCTTAGGAAGATAGAGACATTGGAGGCAAGGAAGAGGTGGTAAGTTCTTGTTAGAGCCTTCTATGTAGAGCCTTCTATGTACTATGTAGAATAACCAACTCTTGTAAACAAGTCTTTTTACTGATATATGATTTTCCATGCTATTTCGGTTAATGTTATTGTGTAAGAAATTATTTCTTTGGAAATAGAATTTTTTTTATGCCAATTAAGTGCCTGTATGTAAATTCTTATAGAGGCCTTTTTTAACCGGTACAGGCATTGAGGTACAGGAACAAACTTCAACTTTAACACTCTTCTTTAATTGAGAATCAAAAATTTGGGAACCCTTTTAATTTTGTGTACATATTTTGGATAATAGTGAATAGATGCATTGAAATTTTCTTTGTAGGTGATGAAAGAATGTTGGAGAAATAATGAAGAATCAATTATGAAGGGTCAGAACAAAAATGACAAAACTTGTCAAGTTGTGACCTGGAACCACTCAGGAGGAACCATTGTTTCTGCATCATTGACCATCGTCATTTCTGAAATATCATACCATTCAAATTCTGTAACTTTAATTGAACTGAAGAGATGAGAATCTATTTTTGTTTAACTTTATTTCTATATCCTATTACTCTGTGTAACTTTATTCCCTTTGTCAGGTTTTAGATCTCATTATATTCAATTCAATTTTGATTATACATATACATATATATAATCCATGTACTTTGCAAATGCAATGGTAGTTAATTCTTGCATGCTAATTTATTCCTCACTTTTATTTTTTTGCCTTGTAATTTTTGGGTATGAACAAGAATCTCCTTTCTTTTTAGACTTTTCAGCATTTTTATCATCATGGAAAATTTTAGCTTAATGATAGTTACATGTATCACTAAATGATTAGCTTGTAATGAAATAAATGACTTTACATGATAAATTTCTATGTATAACCATTTAGTGTCTGTGTTAGATAGAAACACATAATCACATTCAAATAATACTTTTGCATCAAATCTTAGTAACCAAAATTTTAATGATGGCCTATATCACATAATTTTACTTTGCTTATATAGATATAAAGTTTGTAATTCAGGGATATACTAAACACATGAGCGCATGCTCATTTTCGCTCACAAGGAATCCGGGGGGAACTTGTGCTATACCCCTGGCATCAGCATTTGGACCTGGTTAAAGGTTTCGGTGCTGGTAATATATCTAAGTTATTACTTGTCTTATCTTTACCAAACTTGCATGGATGATGCATCTGGACCTACTTATGCACTTGAAAGACTTGGAAGCTGAATCTGGGCCATGAATTTCAGATGCTAGAGGAGAGTAAGGTGTTTGGAGCTGTTTAAGGTTTTTGGAGCAGATGCTCTTTGATAGCCATTTCTAAGTTGTTACTGGTCCTAACTTCATCAAACTTACATGGATGGTTCATCTTGCGTGGATGCTGAATATGAACCTTAGGTTTCAGATGCTGGAGGAGGTTTAGTTTTTTGGAACAGGTCACATTGTTTATAAAGATAATAGTACTATTTCAAACTTGCATTGATCAAATCCAATAAAGCCCAAAGGGCTTTATGAAAAATTTGATCACGCCCCGACCAAAATTATCACCTCAAAATATTCAAAGAATGACCAAACTCCGCTGGCGCTTCAATTTGACTTATTTGAAGTTATATAGTACAAAATCGATACCTAGTGTTATCACGGGCAAAGACACTGGAAAATATAACTATAATACAATAATGTTTAACATGATACATTATCGTATCACATTATATTATACAATATCATATCTTGATACAATGTCATATGCGACACAATATCATTGTATCATGATATATATTACAGTATTAGGCCAAAAAAAATTAATCATTAGTTTCTCGGGCCAAAATTTTGAAATTTTGATGAGGCAGGCAGGTTTTTTTTTTTTTTATGACAAAATTTACAATGACGTTAACCCATATTTTATTATTTATTTGTGTACTCATCAGCATATATTCATCAAGCTGATACATTGGCAAAGTTTAAATATTTGTTTTAATTTGTTCTTTTTAGTTCAAACTGTTTCTGTTTCCTTTTCAAAGGTTGAGTTTTTGCAATTGAACAAACATAACAAATGGTTTGTGCCCCTGCCCGTCTTTCCCCTCCACAGTAACAGCACAAGTCTGAACTGGAATAGGGGACTTTTTATGGCATTTCACTAGTTGAATTTGCCATATAAAAATTTATCAAATAAAGCATTCATTTGGGGTGTTTTCTTATCAATCTCCAGTGCATTGAGGACAGAAATCAAGAAAAAGTAAATTACCGGTAGTCATCATAAATTTCTCAAACAATACAATTGTCCTTTATTCCTGCTACTAGGCAAGTCACAGAGGCTTCAATTTCTTAAGATAACGGAGAAATTTCAGTGGTAGTGTTAACAGGGACCAACCTACAGCAAACTTAGTTTAGGAAGACTCCATTTCTGAAATTCTCCCTCACAGAAAAATAGGGAGAAATTTGAGAAATCAGGTAGACTTCCAATCTTTGACAATGGCATAATGCTAATGATAATACATGTATAGAATATACAGATTCAACCTTAATTTGAATTGGATTAAAAGCAAGCCAATTAAAAATTAAAAAACTTCTAAAAAATTTAAAATCTTATCCACTTTTTAAAATTTAATTTATTAGGTACAGTATTCATACATTTTGTAGATGAAATGTTTCGTAATTGTGTTGGCTAAATGACAAATGAAATCAGTCTATGTGTTTCAGTGTATTTTGGAGGTATTAGTCCAACCCTTTGACCCAATTACAACCGTCATATATAGTTGGATCAGTTTTATTTTAAAGATAACTGAAGACAAACGGTTTTATGATTATTTTAGCACGAACTTGGCAGAGTTATTAACTAATTACAAGTTACCAACTAATTGTTATATCAGCAACTAAAGTTGTAAACATCGGTTGTAATTTTCAGTGCACAGTATGAGAATGCATCAACCGTATTTTAACAATAACCTCTAAAAATAAGACAGTCGCTAGTTATTAATCACAACAGGATTTAACTTAGGCTATGAAAATGTCTTTTGAATTAGATGATTATCATTTTCTTGCTTTTGGGGTTAACTTTCACAATCATAAACTCAGAATACAGGGCAACTTCAACCTCTCTTTCCGAGGAAATTCTGGCGAAGTTACCGACCACAAAGCGAGTACTTATATTTACATAAACTTGCATTTAGCCCAAGTAGCCCCCTAGGTTGGTCACTGGGTAGATGTGTCAGATAAAATAACGTTTTTTACTGACAGAGACAAGCCTTTATTCTGAGCGTTTTGTTTACATTGATTTTATAATAGAGAAAACCGATATTGATAAGATATGAAAAATCCGGAAAAATAACGTTAAAAAAATTTAATGCGGCGGTGCCTGAGAAACAAATCATTAATTTTTTTTGGCCTTATAGTGCAAGTATCATATGCTATATCATATGACACAATATTTTATAGGATGCAATATTGTATTTTATAGTAGAGTTCTGATAAACACTGAATCAATATCGTATGATTTACATATATTATGAATATCATACAATTTTGTATCATATGATTTAAGATATTGTGTCAAACTACACAACAGTGTCAAATATATGTAAGATCATTAACAGTGATTTTCATATAAGATGATAAAGGTGGACTCACGAAGGTGATGCCTCGTCTCGGTGAGCTTTTTATTCTATGATTACCTATGTTTAACCTAAGTTGTACGATTCAGGGTACAAATCACGCCTTATTGTTAACCAGTATCCTAAAAAGGATCCCTGCCAGAGTGACGTTGGCATATATATATGCATAGTAAATTCTATCATCAATGTTACGGACTTAATAATTGCGATTCCTTGATTTTCAGCAAATGGCAAGATTTTGTTCTTTAAAGCACTTACACTCTTCCGTAGAATGTCGCCCGAGACAGCAAATATATCACGAACACCAAATGCAAGCTTAAATTGTTCTGAACAATCATTTTGTTTGGCTTTTCCGGTGGTGTTTTGGAGGACGTATAGTTTCAAATATATATAGTAAGTTATTGTTTTATTCTGTAACACGTAAAACTGCTTCTATTGTGGACCAGTCTGGTAACTTTTCCATAATTCCGTTTGTGAACGAAATTGCGGGAAGCATACCAGACTGCAGCCCCCCCCCCCCCCCCCCCCACACACACACAAAATGGTGTAAGTTTGTTTCATGCTTGGTTCATGTTTTGAAATAGGTAATACTGCTCCTCAGTAATGTCTCGGTATATTCCTAATGTACGTAAGGCAGACTGTTTCTAAATTATTATTTTGATGGGGCGCCGTTATAATGTTTTTAAAGTATTTTCTAACACGCTCCTATTGGAAAATGCAGGCACGTACCAACGGGGGGGGGGGGGGGGGGGGGGGTTCTCGCAGCAACTAATTTTTTGAAATTTACATATAAAAAATTTCATTATCATGAAGTCCCCCCCCCCCCAATTTTTTTGGGAGTATGTAAAAGATTGGTATGAAAATAAGGACATTAGAAATTAGGAGTGAAATTGAAGTTCAATATAATATGAATATCAATGAGAAAACCGTTAAAAATTCTTCCCAATAATTTGTGATATTACCATGCAATCCTCCTGATATCCATAGATCGAATGTTAAATCTGTGACATCCGGATCCAGTGAAGAGTGCAACGTTTCGTACTAAAAAATATCTACGAAGCCATAATTTGTGATATTTCTATGCAAGCATTCTAAATTATACATGTACCGAATTTTAGAAGTGTTATATCTTTTAAACGTTTCTCCTTTTATATACGAGGTAGACGTACAATGAAGAAAGGGATGAAACATTACTTGAGATTTGTAACTCAGATGATGATGTAGCCCATGACCTTCTTGTTTAAATTCTATCATTAAATTAATTTTTACAAATTAGATACTTTAATTTATTTAAAGTACATCGCAAACACTATTTTATTTCAAGTGTATCATTGTAATTCATGGTCAATTTTCTAATGAAAATTTGAGTTTACTCAAGCCATAAGAATTTGCAGGGAATTTTTTTGTACATGATCTATTACATGATATTGTTCAGATATTTTGTATATGAATCCACAAAGCTGATTTTATTATGTCTATTAATAGTTGCTCAAGTGAGTGATGTGGACCATGGGCCTCTTGTTTAAAATCCCAAAGAACTGAACCAAAAATGTTGTATATAGTAAGAAAGGGGTTGTCCTAGCTATCTCTCATTTTTAAAAATAATTCTGCTATTCTTTATTTTTTTCCCAATGATTTAAAAAAATTAAATACTAGTATTTTAATGTCAGACACAAGGGAAAATTAATGCAAAATACATGTTTTAAAAAAAAATTAATTTTTTACTTATTCATTCACATGTTGTGTTATGATAAAATTATACCTGACAGGTAATACCATTTAAGTCTAAAACAGACTGTACGTAGGTGACCCTCAGGTATGAAAATCACAATTTTGGCTAGATGAGAATAAGAAATAAGTGGGATTAAACCGAAGTCAATTTAGGAGTGGATCGAAATAGCCAATACATTATTACATACGGTACGATGATTTGACCTGTAAACAAGCACATGGCCTCTGGTCGTTGATGACACCGCCATTCGGATCGCGGCGTGACCTCGAAGTTGACACGGGGTGGACTTTGTTGTGTTTAAAAGCACCGACAGTCGTTATCTGTTCTTAAAAAGTGAGGATCGAACGAAGGTAAAGCTACTGTCGTTGACAAATTTTAATATATGCATGTATATATAGATGATAACCATATGTTAGCTCCGCTAGCTGTGTCGGCATTTTCAGTATGCATAATTACACGCTTAAGACGTGTACTTTTAACTTCAGTTTTGAAAACCAAGTATGATTTTTGAGTCGCTAAGCACTGTTATGATAACAGACAATGCATTGTATATACCATCGACAAGCTACTCTATTGTCATTTATCTGTAACCCATCTTATTATATTGCTAATCGATTACGCAGTGTCCGGTGTCGTATAATTTAAGATCCACCCCGTAAAATTTCCGGCCGGAACATTTAAGGTCCGGCTTTCCCCTTTTAGAAAAGGTCCTACCCGTAGTCACTTATTAATTTTAGAGTAATTTTTCATTTTTGTTGTAAAAGATGTAAAAATTTGTTTACATAAACCAGTTTGCGTATGGTACATGTATTACTGTATCATTAAATTACTTTGTGGATTATTGAAATGCCAATATTTACACCAAAGCTTGTATAAAGAGTGAAGATTTTAAATTGTTAAAACTGTGACCCCCGGACTAATACTTGGGGCCCCAAGAGGAGTTCAAACTTTTGACATAAAAATATATAGGGAAAATGTTTAAAAATCTCCTCTCCATTGAAGAACTGTAATGCTACAATTTGTGAGATTACTATTCAAGCATCCTTATATAATGTAGATTATAAGTTGTGAAAACTGACATTCAGATTAATACTAGGGCCGCAAGAGGGGCTCAAAGTTTGACATAGAAATACATACGGAAAATGTTTACAAATCTTCTTGTCAAGAACTACATTGCTATTATTTTTTAGATTACTATACAAGCATCCTTATATAATGTAGATTTTAAATTGTTAAAATCGTGACCCCCGCACTCATACTGGGGCCCCCAAGAGAAGTTAAACACTTTTGACATAAAAATATATAGAGAAAATGTTTAAAAATTTTCTTCTCAAGAAGTACAATGCTACAATTTGTGAGATTACAATGCAAGCATCATCAAATAATGTAAATTCTAAATTTTGAGATCATGAACCCCAGACTAATACTAGAGCCCCAAGAGGTCTCAATATTTATCATAGAAATATATAGGAATAATGTTTAAAAATTTTCTTCTCAAGAACTACATTGCTACAATTTGTGAGATTACTATGGACGCATCCTAATATAATGTAGATTTTAAATTGTCAAAATCGTGACCCCCACACTGATACTGGAACCCCCAAGAGGGATCAAAGTTTATCATAGAAATATATATCGATAATGTTTAAAAATTTTCTTCTCAAGAAGTACAATGCTACAATTTGTGACATTTCTATGCAAGCAATCTCAAATAATGTAAATTCTAAATTCAGGGCCCAAAGAGAGGTTCAGTGTTTTACTTTGAAATATTGGGAAAATATTTAAAAACTAAACTAAACTAAAAAAATTAACAAATATTGGGGTGTGCAATGTGGCCCATTGGCCTCTTGTTTAATTTTTAGCTCACCTGAACCGAAGGTTCAAGCGAGCTTTTCTGAATATCTGTTGCCCGTTATCCTTCTGTCCGTCTAAAGTTTGTGCCAAGATATTTATGCTGCACGTTTGGTCGATTTTTAATAAATGTACACATACCTGTGAAAGAAGCATTGAAAAAGATATAAGGAACAATTTCCAAGATAATTTCATTGACACATTATCATTTTTCACTGGAACGAAAACCGATTTCTAACGGAGATTTATAATGGGAAATGTTTACATCTTTTCACCATTCGGAACTCCCTCGGAATACCTCGCACAACTTTTTAATGTTTTCACCCGGGTCTGCTGCAATACAAAATCCCCGTAGACACCACAAATTTTAGCCGTGTATTGAAACCTGATAAGCTAGAGAGAGCGTTTCAAGAGAGAAATCTTGGAAATTTTTCATACTTTTGAATGAACGTCGTTTTAACCCTGGGGTGTTTATAACATCGGGCAATTAACAAAAATGTGAATCGAGGTTATCTTGGGACAGAGTATATCTTTAAACTTTTTACGATTAAAAATCAAGACATCTTCTCTAGAACAACCAAATGTAGTACCTATCGTTCTAATGAGAGGGGATTCGACATTGTTAAAATTAAGGATCTAACCCTTTTCTAAGGGTAAATAATCGTAAAAATTTGAAAATAAGTTGTGTGTCTTAAAAAATCAAATCAAGAATCACTGCATCAGAAATGCCTATATATATATATATATATATATATATATATATATATATATATATATATATATATATATATATATATATATATATATATATATATATATATATAAAGGTTAAAAGTTCAACATAGAAATATATTATAGTAGGTAAAATGTTTTAAAATCTTCTTGTAATATTACTATGCAAGCATCTTCCGATAGTGTAGAATGAAAAGTAAGATTCTAAATTGCTCATCTGTTATCCTAAGGCCATTATGGAGCCATTAAAGAGGTTCAAAATTAACATAGATATATGAAGGGAAAATGTTTTGGAATCTTCTCAAGAACTCCAATGCTATAATTTGTACGCGTAGTAATGCTTTATACAAATATTTTCACATTTAGCTCACATTTAGATGGAGATCATCGGTATTATTTACAGCCAAAATATCTAAAATCAAATCTTTTCGTTTACGTTAAATATATATACCTGCAAAAATAACTTAACCTTCCGTTTCAACTTGAGTATATTTATCATTATACTTTTTAAAAATTGTTTAACCCTATCTTCAATGTTTTTAATTATAGTCTTAGATTTATATGTATTCAAGTATAGCAAAACAGTTAATATATAAAATTCCTCAATATTCATGTTTGATATATAGAATTTGAGAAACTATAAAGCGTTGACTTACTCTTTAATATACATTCTACAAACCAGTATCACCTTTTTGATATCATTTGGCCAACAAATCAAGACAAAATTGCTCTTGACACCCTTCACTCTGCGATAACTTATCTAATGTGATAAGGTAAGGGACAAACAGATCCAAAGGGACCCAGTATATGTGACCTATTATTGGATTCATTGTTTAGGATGACTCTTCAGTGAACTTTGAATTTCCTTTTTTTTTTTAAGAAAACAAGATGACGACCGCTGAATCATCCACGGATGTACTTCCAGGATTGACCAATGAACGACACCCAGATATCTTCAACCTGAAAGCGAGGCCAAAAGTTACAGAAAAAAAACCTGGTCAGCTGCCGGAACACATGATAAAACAGTTTTTCGAAGATGTAAATATAATTTTTCGTTTTGAAATTATTTTTTTTTAAATTACGCTTATTCTTAAACACCAATAAGATTCTGCGAAAAGCACGTGTACATTATTTGAAGCAATATTCTGATATACATGTATTACTTGATGCATGATGTCTTTCTTTTAATTTGAAAATCTTACAATCTTACAATCTTACTTTTAAGAGATTATGTACTCGCAAACCAAATTATATAAAAGATTTCAAAATGTTTTGAAGATGAATGTAGATTGTCAAAGTTTTGGATCGGGAAACATTGTTTAAGTGTTTAAATATCACCGAAAATTAAAGGGGCCTCGGCTTTGTGAGGTAAAGCTTAAGATTCCTGTAAATTTCAACATTTGTAATGTCTGTAGTACCTAAAGGCGATCTACATGGTCATCTTCAGAAAGAAGCATTTTTCGGATATGTATACACATGTACAAGTACTAACTTTTAAAATAGAAAGCACATCAATGAACACATTACAATATATATAACATGTATACATATTATATAACTACAGACCAATTTAAAGTGATATGGGAAAAATCTTATTTTTCACCCATTTTATTCATTTAAGGGATACGTGATTGTCAAAGATTTCTTTACCAAAGAAGAATTGGAACCATGTAAAAAAGCAATCGAAAGGTTCGTCGACCAGCTTGCTCATAAACTTTACAACGCTGGGAAAATAGATGGTAAGATCTGAATGCTTCAAAGAAAACAACAAATGACTTTCGAATTATGTTTACTAGTTCTTGATTGAGTATAAATATGAAACTTGTAATGGTTTTATTGGACAGAACTGTATAGTGGTTACGGCTTTTTCGAACGACTGACGAAGATTGAGAACGATTTTCCTGGAGCGAACATAGTCTTACATAAATATGGTGTTTTGCCCCAGGTATATTTCATGTGATTTCTGGGTAATATTGAATTTTTTTAAAGTAATTTTTATTTTAAAGTTGGTTTTGAGTATATACTGCATTAAATAACCAAAATAGCCTTTTGCTCATAAAGATAAACATTTAATTTTTTCCAAAGGCTTTTAAAGATCTTTGGACAAATGAACGTTTATTAAACGTAGTTGAGCAACTGATTGGTCCAGATATCGCGGGGCATCCTGTCTGGAATCTACGTACAAAGACACCTCAAAACGAGGCTACAACTGTCCCTTGGCACCAAGGTAAAATGAAAAAGATGATATGGTAAAAAAAAATACAACCTTTGAAAAAACTAGATAGGTCTTTATAGCTAATAAGAAATATAATCCAAAATTTATGTACATGTAAACATAACCTTTTATTTATGTAATATCCTTGCAGACACTGCCTATTTAGACAGGAACTCGTACACTGTCCTCCAGCCTACGGCTTGGATTCCTCTTCTAGACGTCAATGCTGATAATGGATGTATGCAGGTACAAACATGTGAATACTAAAACCCTATTTTGATTAAAACAAGCTACAAGTTCTAATGTTGTTTGGTAATTTTGGTATTGGTTGATTATATGATAATATATTGTTTTGCCTCGGACTAGAATGTCGCGACGTCATTGGATGAAACGCGTCACGTGGCTGCCTTACAAATTTCTTTAAAAGGCAAGCGTCAAAATTTATAGCGCAACATGGCGAACGTAACGTTATTTGAACTGATTTTCTACACAAACGTTTGTGTACTTATCAAACTTTAGGTCCTCGACAAAACAAAACACTTATTAGGTTTGTTACTGACTGTTTAAAGAAATTTGTGGGGTCGGTAAAGTCCATAGAAGGCTCGGCTCCGCCTCGCCTTCTATGGACTTTACCGACCCCACAAATTTCTTTAAACAGTCAGTAACAAACCTAATAAGTAATATTGTAGGTCGCCCACAGAGGTCATAAGACAGGCAAGGTGGCGCGCCATCAGTGTTGTTATGGCAAAACGTGGTACGTGATGTTGGAGGAGGAAGAAATGGCAAAAACACTAGGTAACGATCGACTGGTCAGTCTCTCTAAGTGAAAGACATAGTTATAGGTGTACATGATAGTTCAAAATAGCAACATTTTTCCTACGTGTTTCAAATCTACTAAAATTTTCTGCATGATGCAGTTTTGCGCAGTATCAACTTAAACGCAAAATATTCAATTGCAAAGATGTTTTGTTTATTATATTGTACCCTGAAAGTCATCGATTCAGATATTGCAAAACATATAATCGCAGAAAAGAAATATACATATTTTTCAATTGAAGTGCAAAAATTCACCCACTCGAAATAAACCCAGTTATATCATGCATAATGAACAATTCTTTTCCCAAGAGGTTGACTTGGACAAGGACATCGTAACGTGTCCCGTTCCATATGGAGGCATGCTACTACTGAATAATATGATTCCCCATCGAAGGTAAGCGCAAAGATTACGAGTATTACACCTTATATTAATAATTATTCTCTTTATTAAATGAACATATACATCAAAAGCAAAACTGATTCATTTAAAACACCGAAATTGTAGTTTGCCAAACATGTCCAAACAGATCCGCTGGAGTCTGGACCTTCGATGGCAGACACCGGATCACTCCGCTGGCTTTTACGGAATGAAGGATCACCTGCTTTTCCGGACCTCCAAAGATCCCGATCACACGATTGACTGGACTGGGTTTGACGGGGATGACCGCTGGTCTAAACAGAAAGACTCGGTCAAGGATCTACAGGATGTACTGCCGGTAAAATACTGAGCAGATTCGGCCTCACAGCCATTAAGCATCTTAGATAAAGTTAAAATCTTTATAGCTTGAAAGGAGGTTGAATAGTCAACAAAAATACCATTCAGATCTATCTTAAAATTTTGGGTATCATTTTTTTTAGTCATAAACTACATGTATTTTATAGTACAGGAAAATTCCCAATGTATTTAATTTAAATATTTTAGTATTTTCCTACATCTTCACACAGAACTTTTGTCAGTGTGTTCAATTTAGTCTAAAAATGTCCAGACCATCCAAGCCCAGTCCACAATAAACCTCTAGTTAAATTACCATGATATTTTGTCGGAAAAAAGAAGTATTTACTTTTGCAAGTAACACGAAATTTTACAGAGAATTTAAATCTTGACTTAAGGAGATTATCGTGCTGAAGTGCTATCCCTAATTCATTAAATCAAACAGACAAACTTTTTTCTGTAAAGTGAATTATCCATAGTAATTAAGAGGGGGTTTCTTCAAATAATCAGACATAATTCATGCTTTACTGTATATGTACGTTTTAATTTACCGATTTTCTCACACACTTATAGAATGCAGAAGACGCCGATTTTGACACCACTATTCAGGGTCCCTGGATGAAGAAATGGGACCTCGTTCATCACAACCAGCACACGGCAAAACTTACAGACGGCAAACAGTTGTCCTGGCATGCGCCAACGAAGGCTTAGGAGCAAGTGGCCATAGACAGCACAGGCACTTGTTTCAGCGATATAGAGTACCTAGAGCTTTACCTCAAACTCAGGATTAGGCGTCTGTAAAAGACAGACATTTTGCTTGTCATATTAAGACAAACATAGGCTATGCGAAATCTGTGTTGTGAGAGAAAACCTATATTATTATCATTGTATTATATTAAGATTAACTGACAAATGTATCTATAGGTAAATTTTGATTTTAACAGCTCTTGAAAATAAAGCCAACGTTAATCTTACTGTGAAATGAGAATAAACGTTGATTGCTCTGTATGTGTAATATCTAAAAAAAATTTTTATCTGAAAACATGTTTTCGATGTCAAATAAGTGATGACAGAATTTTTTTTCATAAAATAAATCAATTAGGTCAAGTTATACATGTGGCTTACTATGATAATATTCTTACTATGATAATATTCTTACTTAAATTTAAGGTAGTACAAAACAGATCAGCTTAATCTTTCGGAAAATTTGATATTTTGGTTTTTTTTGGAATGAAGTCTATTATTGTTTTATTTTTTTTAATCTGACCGTACATTTTTTTCCACACATCGTCTAAAAAAATGGTGAAAATTAATAACATTTCTAGATGACGGTATCATGTTTGATCTTTTGACCTGTTAATATGACCTTGAAGTTTGAACACTGGTGTTAATTGTGTTTAAATTTCAGGTCTTTATAGTGAAAGGAACACAAGTTACATATATTCAAATGACAGACGGCTACATGTAAATTGCAAAAAAAGCAAACTTTTGGAATAGCTTCAAAATCATCAAAATATGCTGGGCCCCAATTTTATTTTGCCTTGCGTATTTAACAGGTATGATTATATTTTATTTCATTAGATAATGGATTGAAATTAATTTGTACATAATATTTAGCAATTTTTGTATTTGAGGAGATATTTCATAAACAGTGTAATTGATTTTTAAAAAAGAATCTAAATTTATACATGTATTTACAACATGTGAAAAAAAATAAATAGATAATCTAAAAAAGCTTTAGCGGGTTCTCACTTTGAAAAGCAGTTGCACGTTGAAAACCGTAGTTTTCTCCATTGCAAAACCCAAATATTTACAATGTGTAAATTATCTTATTCTGAAAATACTGTTAATTAAGGTGGCTCTATACACCACTTTTTGATGACGCAGTACGCAAAAAAGTAAATCTGGAAGCATGCAATTCCGGTACTGGCTGATTTAAACTGAGGCGAATTGTATGGGGACCGCTCTTTTGAAAAATTTGTGAAATGATTAGATTTAATTTGATAATTAGAAAATTCATTACTTACCAGTAGTGTGGTATGTGACACCTTCACGTTGTGTGGTATTATTTATCGAAATAAATAATAAAATCAAGTATACTTTTTTAAATAGTTTCATCATTGTTATGTTACACCGTAGCGCAGTGGGTTAGTGGGTACACTACAAACTTGTAGGTCATGAGTTCGATTCCCGTTGAAAACAATAAATTTTTTAACTTTCCAAAATTTTCTACAAGGTATTTTTGGTTGAATACTGTGAAAGAAAATTCTAAACCGGTGAATATATTTCCATTATTATATACCTTAATGCACATTAATATCGACACCTGAAGGGGATGGGAGGGTTGGTTTGAATTTCTCTCAGGTTGGGATACATAAATCCTATTAGCCTAGTCAATTTTCCCCTTTATTTGTTTGACTTAGTTTTGCATTGAAGCAAATATATTCACTTATAAAGGCATATAATGAAGTTAGATGTATTTATCTTTCCAACATTATAATTAGGATATTTTCTACAACTCAGAAATGAAAAAGTCCCCAAGGTGTTTGGACCTTGGGACTTAGGAACGATAACCCTTACCCCAGGAACTTTCATACCAAATAAAATTTAAAATTTTGTTTGTGTTTATTTGCAATGAGTTTCATCTTTTCTGTCAAATTTATTAAAATTCATTTTCTTATAACATCACGCAACTTTTTCAGATGATTTGTTAACAGAGTAAGAAAATATGAAAAATTATGTTTTGGGGAAATACTAAAAAAAATTGCAATAATAACATTTTTGAATGATTAGAATGGTTAATTTTTTTTATGTGTCCGAAGGAAATATCCATCGTATGATGAAAAAAATTCTCTCAATTTGTCAATAGCTGTCTTTTTAAAAAATATTTTACAAAAACACGAAAAAACATTAAAACATTCTTTAAAAATACCTATAGTATCCCTATCATCATTTTAATATTTGATAAGTATATGTTTTGTGGTCTTCTATTGAAAATTGGAATAAACTGTGGGTGTATAGAGCCACCTTAAACAAATCATTTCACGGAGCACTGCATTTCATACATGTACACATACATGTACATGTATCTTTATACGATTGATATTTATGATGGATCTGCGCATGTGTGATAACCTACATGTACGTGAACTGATGGGACAATCTAAAAAGACCTCACGTGATGTTGGAGAAACCGTCATGTCCATCCCGTAGAATACATAACGACTGAATTATAATTTACAGAGTACTTACAATCAAAACAGCTAAAAACTATTCATTCATTCCTACCAAAATGTACACTTATTAAGGCACATATATAAATTACCCTAAAACAATGGAGACGCTATTTAGTGGATGTTTTGTCTGCATGCATGTTTTATTGACATTTCGGGCCTTGATCTTATCACTGGCCTCTACGTAGCCAGTGATAAAGTAAATGTTTCGAGTGAACAACGTTTGAGAGGCTTTTTTGACAATGGCTGCGAATAAACCCAAAGAAGTTCAACCAGGGTATACTGGAGAATGTAATCCGGAAATTTTCAACTTGTCTGCAAGACCGGAAATCAGGGAAAAGAAACCAGGACAGCTGCCGGACGAAACGATTCGGAAATTCTTTGAAGATGTAAATATTGCGAATTCATTACTTCTGTTTTGAGATTGTTTAATACTATATATATATATATATATATATAACCATGCTTTACAATGATTAGGGTTACGTTATGGTGGAAAACTTTTTCACTAAAGAAGAACTAGAACCTTGCAGAGTGGCGATCGAAAAATTTGTGGATCAACTGGCGCAGAAATTACACGGGGCTGGAAAAATCAAAGGTCTATATTTACACATTAATTCCATGTAGAGTGTGAAAAAATAGGACAAATTAAAGGCAAATCTTTGTAGCTTTATGATTAATTATAGTTACCCGGTTTTCCAGATTTGTATAAAGAATATGGATTTTTTGAGCGTCTCTCAAAGATTGAGGAGGAATTTCCTGGAGCTAACATAATTCTTCACAAATATGGAGTTCTTCCACAGGTATCAACACACAACATTTACCCTAAACTTATCGATGAACGAATGTTCAAGCAGCTTAACCGACCTTCAAATAGTGTTTGGTTATCAAATATTTGATATTAAGATTGTTTGTAGGGCGATATGCAGAGATGAGTTTAGTATTGTAATATCGATGGCATGAATCGTTTTATCTGCATATACTTGAACTGTCTGACACGTATACGCGGATCACGGATTATCTTCTCGTGACATATTTTTTAAACCCAAATTCGTGCCGCGTAAAATCATGTTTTGGATTCTAACAATATTTGACGTTTTGAAAAAAAAAAACAATGTGTATTTATTCAACTTGTATATATACATAAATACACTTTATACAAAACATAAAATTATATAAAGATGGGTCTACCATCTAACTGTCTTCGACATCAATCCAGTATGAATTACTCTAAGCTTTTTAAGTCAAACCAAAACTATAGTTTAGTATCGAGCCACCTGAAGAACTTTGCAAATTTTATATCTTAGGCATTTAAAAACCTCTGGACCAATGACCGTTTGCTTAACGTTGTGGAGCAGCTGATTGGTCCAGATATCGCGGGACATCCTGTCTGGAATCTACGTACAAAGACACCTCAAAACGAGGCTACAACTGTCCCTTGGCACCAAGGTCGTCTTGCTAATTTCATTTATGATGTGAAAATCAGATGTTAGAGATTCTGAAAAATATAATACCCAAATTAAATTGAGAACTTGTCTTTAATTACAAGTATTTATGAGTGGTAAATATTTTACACGTTTTGTTTGATATGGACTAGTTCTACTATATAGTTCGTTTGAAGTTAGATATATACATGTACGTGTTGAAATACACTTACATTCATAGATAACTGTAATGGTCTCTCTGCATCCACAATAAACATTCCTAGTTTTTGTAGTTTGAAATGTTTATAATTATGTTCAGACAGCGCTTACTTGGACCGTGACTCCTACACAGTACTCCAACCCACGGCCTGGATACCCCTGCTGGACACTGACCAACAAAATGGATGTATGCAGGTAAAGGTGTATAAGTGTATATAAGTAATATATATACTATAGTTAATGCTGTGGTTATTATGGACAAAAATTGTCTATGTGCAGGTATAGAGTTACAATGTATAATCGGTGTATTTGTTAATAAATACTAACGTACGCGCTGAATATGATAAAAACAAATAAATTGGCTATGTGCGGGTATAGGCGTATTATAGTATATTTGTTAAAAATAATAGCGTACGCTATGATACACATACGTTATAACAATTATATTCGCTATGTGCATGCATTGGTTTATTGGTGTGTTTGTAATAAATTATACTGAATCGCTATGATATGACGAATATATTGTAGATAAAACTAACTTATCAATTGGCCTTGTATATGTATGAATATGTATGATAATAAGGTCACGGTGAAATATTGTTTAATTCTTATTGTACCGGTAGGTCGCACACAGAGGTCATAAAACAGGAAAAGTGGCCACTCATCAATGTTGCTATGGTAACACGTGGTATGTCATGCTGGAGGAGAAAGAGATGGCCAAATCTCTCGGTAAGCGTTATCGTTGTAGAATAAAAGGATTACGTTTCTCTGTATATTTTGTAATAAAACTACATGTCAGTTGTCGATTTTTAAAAAAAATGATTACATCATTGGCAAGAATTGTCTACAGTGAATTAGTTCAACAACACCACAGTTGCTTTGCACTAACTGGACTTGATCACGTGACTGTAATGATCACCCAAGACAAATCAAAGAATCATCCCTTTTTCCTTAAACAAATCTTCACGTTTTTTATCGTAAACTCTAGGCATAGATTTGGAAAAAGACATCATTACCTGTCCAGTTCCTTATGGAGGAATGCTTCTTCTAAACAATATGATCCCCCATAGAAGGTAGGAACGTACATGTATACTATAGTTTGACTAATTTAGTAACTAAATGCACTATAATGGCGTTAAGAAATATTTTTAATATATATGTACTCTCTTGTGAAAAATGATCGAGATTTAATATAATGATTTATTTTGCAGTTTACCAAATTTATCGAAGCAAATCCGTTGGAGTCTGGATCTCCGATGGCAGAAGCCAGAAAAACCTGCCGGATTTTACGGAATCCGCGAGCACCTGCTGTTCCGTACGTCCAGAGACCCCGGCTACAAGATTGACTGGTCAAGCTTTGAGGGCGACAACCGATGGGACATACAGAAGGAGTACGTCAACGACCTGGATGTACTTCCGGTGGGTCAATGATTTTACTGCCTTGGTCAATTTTTTTATGTATTATTAAACTACATATAATATAAAGGTAGAGATGCTTCCTGTTTAATTACAATTTCATTTACATTCCTAGCTTTTGTAGTTTGGAGTGTATATATATGTTCTATGCAATTATGACTTACAGATTATTTTTTATAATTTTGATCAAATATGACCCTTTTTACAATTGGCTATTGCAGAATGCCGAAGATAAAGATTTTGACACGACTATTCAGGGACCATGGATGAAGAAATGGGATCTTGTGAACCACAACACTCATACTGCAAAAATGGATGATGATGTGAAAAGTACATGGCATGGTCAACAAGTCAAGGCCTGAATCCCTGACTGTCAGCTACTCGTCTATACCCTTACGACTCCTCTATAGACAAGATGTTAACCTAACGATTTCATTTTGATTCCAATGCTACTGTTTCAGTTGATTCCAATCATATATGTTATAGTCAGTGTTTTCATTTAATTTAGCTGATGTATTGATTAATTGTAATTAAAACAAGAGACCATTTGCCTCATCGATCACATGAGCAAAGACAGTCATGATAAAATCAGCTTTATGGAGTCATATACAAAATATCTGAACAATGTAGTAAAATAGATCCTGAATAACACTGAGCCCCTTTTGTACTTGGATGATTTCTTCGTCATATTATATATTGAGCATTGCAGTTCTGAAGAAAATCAAGATCAAGAAGATAAATCAACAATTAAGAATCAACAAATGTCAAAATTCTTGAATGTTATTAATACCATATACTGTAATATTAGTTACAGTTTTTGAGATTAATTGTACGCGGGTAGGTTAAGGCAACTCATAGTTTAATGACCGTCAAAATTATGATAAATTTAAATAAAGTTTATTTTTATGAAAACAGCGCTGGATATTAATACCAAGTGGAAGAGTTCACCAAGATATTATTTTTCTACTTCGGAATCGAATCAATCTTTGAAGCTGCCGAGCCATGGTATCACGTGACAGTTAAAAATAGATCACTTTTTTACCTTAACAAAAAATCAAAAAGTGTAACACTACCCCGAAGTTCATTTGTATGTTTTCTACAATAATTCGATTGGGAATTAGTTCATGTTTATTAGTATTACTGCTAGAATCCTATTGTTCATCGCATAAAATAAATATTGTAAAATTTATCGGAAACCCTCTCAACTTCTAAAATTTCATTGAAAATGATACGTATTTTTCGTTTAAAACAACAAAGCACAGGATTCTAGCAGCACTTTTCATGTAGTTTAGGTCATATACCGTTGATATTTACCAAAATCATCTTTCCTAATATCCAGGGTACTGAGTATTGCCCTTTTAATTTGTGAAAACTTATTCAAAGTTTCAATTTAACATATATGAGAGGTCTCGATCATTCCTAAAGTGTGATGTCAGGAAAGAAAGGGTAGCCAAGTAACGATTTGGTATTGCACAGAAATATATCTTAGGGTGAAATGGTCTTGACGTGTGGGCGGAACATCTAAAATAATAGGGGCTGGCGATACTAGAAAACTGGTTATGGTGAAATTTGCTATACACTTACATTCAGGTATTTCAAACGATTTTAAAGATATGCACAAAGGACAAAGTATGAAAAGTAGACCTCTCTCGATTTTGCTATTTTAACACATGCATGATACATCATAAATATGCCGAGGAAGACATTTTATAAGCTATTTTTCAAGATTTAACTTTCTTTCTTTTCACAAATTTATAAACTGATTGTAAAAAAAAAGTTAAATCTAAAGATTTAAATATAACGACATATAACGTCAAAAGATGTTGCCAAATCTATCTCATAACTTTATAGAACACTTAGATTTCATCTAAGGTTCAAATGCATGTGGTTGGGTAATTTTGTGCGGGTACTGATGTAGTCAAGGACATAGTTACCTGTTCAGTTCAAATGGGGCAAGGCTGGTTCTGAATTGCATGATTCCACACAGAAGGAAGAAAAATGCACTTTGTCCATTGTTCTTTTAACTGACATCCGGCAACGGCATTATTTTGCTTAAACGAAATTCAAATTTCCGTATGATCTAAACTAGATATTTTGCGGATTATACTTCCAGTTTGCAATTGCTGGCTTTGCTGACAGAGACCTCGTCATGCCTTTGGGTCTTATATAGAAATTAGACACTTACTCCACTGGTCAAGTTTCGAGAGTGCAAACCGATGGGAATTAGAAAAGATATGTCGAAGATCTTAACGTAATTCTGAAACGTTTGAACAAACCTAATGGTTTAAATCGATGATATTGTACATCAAGGCTGTTACTCTGTCCGTGTACAAGATTCATTTATTCCTAGGTGTAAGTAAATAAATAGGAAGTTTCTTTTACAAGCGAGTTCACAAAATAAGATGGGGCTTTTTCAGACTACATATACTATTATTCAAAGTAATTGAGTCTTTGTGTTATTCAAAATTTTGATAGAGCAATCAATGTCTATACAAACTTTAAGGGATATAAATATCTATTCAAACTGCGTGAAAATCTCTTCTTACTAGACATCATAGAAGTATGTATATGGTAAATGAAAGCAAGTGGGCTTCTAACCAGACTACAAATTTTGATAGAACCAACAATGTCTGTACAACTTTTAAGAGATATGAATATCTATTCAAAATGCATGAAAATCTTTTCTTCATAGACATCAAAGAAGTATTTATGGTAAATGAAAGCAAGTGGGCTTCTAACTAAACTGTTGGGCTATGCATACTTTTGGGCTCTTCACGAATTTAAAATCCTCCTGCTCCTTCACTCTTTTTTCCTACATTGGTAGTCCTTGAGTACTGCTGGTGGGATATGATTCTGCTGATCATAGTGATGCAAGATTCCTATTTAAAATTGATGATAAGCATGGCTTTGACTTATTTCTAATAATAATTGACAAGGGCATTGCTGAGATGGTGTATTTAGGTCTCTTTCAACCATTGTAAAGATTCAATGATTCATCATTCTTTTTCCTCTGTGATAAATTTCACTTTTTTGCTTCATTTATGTTTCTTTGTATGCTTAAGAATACCTTTTGACTAAATTAAATTTTTTTTAATTCCTCATCTTCTTTCCTGAATTGTAGATTTTACCAACTCTCACTCTTTTCTACTGTTAAGTATATTACTTGCTTCTATACATATAACAAAAACACTAAGTCACATTCAATACTGGCTTTATTTTTGAAGATAACTTCTAAGAAAATACACTTTTTTGTCTTAAGAACAGTAACAAGGTATATCTCGGATATAACATTATAACATTTGAATGAATCCTTTTCATAAGGGCAAATATATCAGCAAAGTCCCAAGTTGTAACACATTAAAGGGGTCTAAAAAGTCAGTAACAAAACTTAAACATTACAGTAAATTCAAATCAAATCTACCTTTCGTTAATTGAACAGTTTGGAATTCTTGAAATGTACATTGTTTCATCAAAAGTTGTAGAACTTTGCTGATTGATAAGCAACCTTAATCAAGAGATTGGAATATTTAAAAAAAAGTATAGAAAAAGTTTCTTTCTCCGTTTAAATAGTTCTGAAATTGTTTTTTTTTTTAAAGAAAGTTGTTGGAAAATGTTTTCTTTTATAATTTGTGTCATAGAATTCATTTAAGAATCTGCAATAGTGTGGCCGTTTGTAGAGCCAGTGTACCTACATTTTAAACCAAGCAAATCCAGGTTTTCAAAGTTGTAGGGGGAAACATGCTTTCTAACTAGACAGTAAAATGCAAAGGGAGAGAGCAAGGATTTCTTTTTTAGACAAGATATATCTGGATCATAAGGACTGTGATATGAATGTTTGTAAAAAATAGATGAAAGAAGTAATGAAGAATCTATTTGTAAACAGCACCTTGCAGTATTTTTCTTTAATTTCATTGTTTGAAAATAAGTGGGAAGGATTTTTATCAGGGCTAAATTTAATAAGGAAGAATTCATGAAGCTTTTTAACAGATAGAACAGAAAAAGGGTTTTAAAAATTTTAAATTTATATTTTTGTTGTTGCAATTTTATTCAAGAAGAAGAAAATAAGTTGCCAGTTCTAAATTCAAAGACATTTAAAACCTACCAACAACATTTATCATTTTCAAGTAAACCAGCCACATTTTATTCTTGGTAAACATAAAAATAAATAATCATTTATTGAAAAAATACTAAACAAAAATTTAAATTCTTTTGAATAGATAAGATTTTTAACAGAAAACTGAACTATCAAAATGTAAATGACCTTAACATAACGCTGTTCCTCCTCAATAGTTCTAAAGATTCCATAAAAATTTCCAGAAAGTTTTACAATTTTCTAAAATAATAAATCGTTAAAATTTACTCCAAAAATGATATCAATATTGTGAACATTAATAATAAGACCTTAATAAAAAAATAATATATGTTAAAACCCAAATAGAGAATTAGACATCAACTTTTTTTCATCCAAAGATTGCCTAAATTCCTCTTGAGAAAGTAAATGCTTAGCTTCAATTGTGATATGTTTTACATGAAAATGATTCTGTCGAACAAATATATAAAGTATTTGGGATTTCCATCATTATAAAATCCTCCAATAAAGAATATAATATGTATAATATATAATATATAATCTTGTTCAAAACGTAAAAAACAAAATGTTTTCTAATGATGGATGAAGCCGTTGTGAATGGAATGATATAATTGGTGTATCTTTCACTGTAAACCATGAACTTAACTACATGTAAATCTAACAACTACTCGTGTGGAAATGATACCGTGAAAGCATGATTAAAATCTGTTTCTGTACATCACTTTTCGGGTTTTTTTTTTTAATCTTTTTTATTTTTTAAACTTTTTTTTGTATTCACCGATCATCTCACTGAAGGATGATAAGCGTCTAATTTTTAATTTTTTTCATAATTTTTAATTTTTTTTTTTTGTTTTGATAATTTAATTTTTTTTTTTTTTTTTTTGCTTTTCTCTTTTTTTACTTTTTTTTTCTGGTTTGGTATTTTAGATGTTTTTTTTTGATAAAGGTAAGTAAGGCATGATTATTTTCATTTTTTTGGTCTTTTTTCTCAATTTTTTTTTTTTTTTTTTTCATTTCTTTTTTCCTTTTTTTTGTTTTTGTTTTCGCTGTTGCTTTTAACATTTTTTTTGTATTTTTTATTTTGAATAATTTTTTTTTTTTTTTTTTAATTTTTGAGTTTTTAACTGCTATGGATGTTTTTCTTTCAAACATATTGAATTCCATGCAGAGGCATTGTTTACTTTAGAATAAATATTGGTTTAAGTTGAATGGTTACAAAGAATTTCATAAATCAGAATCCTTCTCCCCAACATCTCAAACCAAAGTCAAGATTGGAAATATAAGATTAAATATAACTTAATATATATATATAAATAAACTATGTACAATTCTAGTTCAATGGTTTACAGTGATAGAACGCGATCTATTGTTCTCTTCCTATATGAGCTCTGAGGTCTGATTAATGATGTAATGTTATAATAAATAATATGGTACAATAAAATTTTCTTCTGAATCCTTCAAGACCACCATAGGTCATTCTCAGTTTTCTTCAGGTAAAAGTACTATGGTTTCATCAATATTTGTCTAGCGTCAGTACTGCTTGTTATACACTTTGGCTAAAATAAAGTAATCCACAGAGACTGCATTATTTAAGATTTACATTCCAAAATTTTCATTTGAAAGAAGTTGGCCATTGTTGTGTAAAACCCTATACATACTGACACACAGAATGCTGATGAAACCATGGCGGGGTAACAAAGGTACTACATATGAATCTATGTTCATTGATGAAAAAAGTTCAAGTGTGAAATACAGCTCAACCATTGCAACCCGTGAGAAAAAAATTTACATAGATCATAGATACAGTAATGCATGACTTCATGCAGAAAATGCATCACCTAATTCTAATTGTTTTACATTCTATTTGTGCACCAGTTTTTCATAAAGTACATAGGAAATTTTTTTTCATCATCACAGAACTTTGTTGATATATAAATAAAGTTTGAATATTGAATTATTACATAATCACTGTAAGTATGCCTATGAAAACAGTCTTCAATATCACGAACTACAAAATAAAACCTGAGGAAATTTTGGAACTCCTGAGAAAACTGAAAACAAGCTGCGACCTTGGCTTCCCATTGCAGAGTGCTACCTGATTAGCTGGCTTCCCACCAAAGCACAGTTTGACCTTTTATCTGTTACATAAATACACATTTCTTGCATATAAATACCAGTCATTGCGGACCTTAATCCTAACCCTCTCTGTAACATCACCCATCTATACAGTCAGTTGGTACTAATACATTTAACACAATACAATAGAAAGCCTCATACAAAGCAGATCTGTCAGATTATTAGCTTCTCTTCCAATTTAAATGCACCGACAAAAAAAAAATCAAAAACAAACACAAACCAACAAACATACATGGTATATATATGGCATACTTGTATAGGTACTTGGAGAAATAAAACGTTAACAACTGGAAAACAAGCCACCCGGCACTACTTGATGACGAAACTCTAATATACCTATCACACGTCATAAAACGCAGCTCTACATGTGATCATACTTATCTAGGAATATATGTAATAACACTCTGTTTAAAAATCCGTAACATCAATATCAACACGTCCTATGTACAGATTTGATGCATACATATATATATCTATATACAATTACAGTTTCAAAATCAAAGCTTTAAAGAAACCTCATGCACCACTTTACAACCATTCAACCAATTATCACTTCGACTCTTCTTTTCCCACTGTTTTTTTGTAATCTGTGTTAAAAATCCTTTTTTGTGATATTATAAAAAAAATTTTGAGTTCAGATATTATTTACTAATCAAAACTTTGCATGCATCTGCCAAATTAAATTTGCGGTACAGAAGAGACATATCAGAAAATTGTGGACGGACATTATCGCGGAGCCTACAGGAGCAGACATTTTATTAAATATGACTAGTAGTTTGCATCATGATAATTGGTCCATTTACATCCAATCACAGAATACAAAAAAAAAAAAAAAAAGATAAGAAGCTACCAAACTTTCTTTTTATCTTAATGGGAAATACCAAAGAATTCTTATCATTTATCTTCTGATAATTTCATTCAGTCCAGTTTTCATTCTATCTGTCAGAGCATATTGATGATACATGGATTGGTAAAAATATACACAACAGGCAGGTGGGAATGATCAGACACCTCTCCTACTCCCTCGCAACAAAAACCAAAAACACCTTGAGGGGTCTCCAATTAAATGGTCCACACCATCAACAAGTGGTGAGGAGCCATCTTCTAAACGGTTAAAAACTACAAAAGGGGATCCTATTAGGTAGAGGTCAAAGGATTTGTTCAGGGAAACTCCGTATTTGCTACTGCTGCCTTCTGACTAGGGGCCAATAACTACAGTGGAAAATGGCAAAATATTGGAATGAATGGAGTTGATTCAACATAAAAACGGGATACTATATATAGCCTGGTCTACTGTGGGTGAAAACAAGGTTTGTAGATTTGGCACAATGTTTAGCACTACTGATGCTAACCTTGGGGGAAAATCATTTGCTTACAAGTTTCATTATGGTTCGGTAGGATATACTGTTCCATGTCTGATTTATGAGTGCACACCGACATATATTTCTTTGCATAAAAAGTTTTACCCCTTCTTAGATCACATATGAATGGGTATTTCCTCTCAAAACTCCAAACCAGCAAAAACTTGCAAGAAAAGATTCTGTGATAGTTAATGCTTCAAAAAATTCCTCAGGGGATAAACAAATCTTAATATGGTAGCTTTGAGATCTGGGTAAGTATAACAACATTTTTTCCGACTCTTGCACATACTATTACATCACACAGTTAAAATGTCTATGTATTCTATGCACTTCACACAAATGTCATGATATATACATAAGGTATATATTTATATACATAAGAAAAATGCTTTAACAAGAAAAAACAAACAACAAAAACCTTACACAAATCTAAATTTGCATAATTATACTAAAAATATACCGTGAACTGCATCTGTTTTCTAGACTTCCTCTGTGAAAGCTAATTACAAAATATATCACATGCTTGCAAAGAAAAAACTTAACACTATGTAAGAGTTATCTTCCTTAGTAAGCATCGTCAAGAGTCTGCCTCCAACATTTCCAGAAACAGCTTATGCATCATGATCCTTCCGTCTTTCTTTACATCAAACCAGTACTGCTTAGCCAGCAATTTCATGTGATTGAGAGCTGGGAGAAGCATGTATAGATGCCCCAAGCGCCGTAGATTTCCAACATAGCGGTATTTGACGTATTCGATCAGGGAGTCTTGTAATTTGTCCTGGAGCTGCCTCACTGCTTCACTATTCTCAATAGCCACATCTAAAATCAGATGATTACCCATGTACTTCAATCTGCTTTTTATGGTCACTTTGTTTCACTGCATAAATTGCTTTTCAGTAATAAGATTGGTATCTATTTGCCTGTACTATATTATCATCTCTTAGCATTCATACTAAATTTAACAATTGCATTGTCAATAATTTAACAGATCAATGTCAGAAAGAGTACTGTACCTATATTGCATAAAGTCATGGCTTTCAGCAGAAGATACTCTTCCTTGGTGACCTCCATGTCTGTGAATTTCTTGGCAAGTTTTCGTGAGATCCCATCCAGTTCTGGGGAACAGTGGCAGAGTTTACATTCATCCACAGAGAGTTGAAGGTCCTCGGCAAATTTGAGGTAGCCATTGTAGGGACAGGAACGGAATACAAGATTTAAACATAGGATTTCCAACCATGAATGCTGCAATAGGTTCATCTGATCACTGAGGGATAGGGTGCAAAATCCTGTAAAATGATTAACCAATGAAGCCTCTTCTAAGTGTACTCATTTCTGTCTTGAGAATATTTTCATTCTATACAGCATTAAAACAAGGGTTAGGGTACAGGTATTCAAAATCTGCATTAAGTTATGCAAAACCTTTTTTTCAGATTACTCTTGGAAAATTTTCGTGACCGTTACCTGGAACCTGTTTGGCCCAGCTAATGGTGATGACTAACTCCCTGTCTGCTAGATCGGACACAGTGGCAAGAAAGCGCACCTCCTCCCCGCCCTCCAGAATCTCTGACTCTGTGTTGACATACAGTTTGTCTAGCTGCTGCTCGATGCTTATGAGTTGTGTCAAAATTTTGTTATCTGAAGAGAAATCTACAGTGCAAAAACAGTTGTAAATGGATGCATGTCACAATGAAGTTTGAAGATTCACAGATTACTGCTATTTGAAGTACAGATGAGGATGCAGCATGATGTTTTGGGCTGAACTCTTTGCAGTTTTGGGATTAATACCTGATTTGGTGCTTTCTACACAGGCTTTCTTGATCATTGGGAAAATCTGCTGCACAATGGGGCCAGAGTCGACTGTGCGCTTGTATTTTTGGCGGCCTCCACGAACTCTATCGAGACGGACACCTACACAATATAGAAAAAAAGAACATTACAAATTCATTCCATTCAGGGATAATACTTTCTAATTGAGCCTTTGTACCAGTGTTTCATTGTTTAAAAAAGAACATCTGGTTGTATTGTGCATTATTTACATTCACGTAACTTCAGAAAACTTGACTGTTAAAAATGCATTATAAATATATTGCATTTTTTAAAATTCTGTTTACTGGTAATTCAAAATAAACTTTTGTTAAGATTGGTCATGTATTCTTCTTACAGGAAGAACTTAACAATGAATTGAGGTGAACAAGATGGCATTCGTTGAGAAAACATTTACTCCATATCAATATTTAATGCTGTAGACATGCATGCTTCTTTTGTTACATACAGGGGGAATTGAATAATTTTTTAACAGGTTTGGATAAGATGAAATGAGAGACATAAAAAAACCCATAAAATAGGAATTCTCACAGATTTATCTGTTTATATGCATAAACATGAAACTGAATATAGAAAATAAATCCCTTTTATTTAGGCAGTTCTTTTATTCTTCTTATTCCCTAATGCAAGTAAATATATTAGAATTTCTCCCTTGGCACCTTTCCCACCTTCACCTCAAAGAGACAGATTGATTAGATTTTCTGAACATTGATTTAATTCTCTTTTGAACCCTTCCACAGTTCACACACGGTATGTTTTTGGCACAATATTGGCACTTTCTCCAGAATAAAACACAATTTATGACTAGATGGCATTTCTGCAAAATGATGACTGCGGTCTAAGAAAAACTAATTTGTATATGCATTGATGGATCAATTATACTTGTAGATGCCATACAAAAACTGGAAAATCAATTGCCAAGCATACCAAGTGTTTTCATTAATTCATTCGGTACAAACCCCCAAAAAACATTTGGCCACTTTAGGACGTCAGTCTAGAAATTTCATTAGCATTTCATAAATCAAACCATAAAACAGTGTAAATTCTATTATACAATTGATTAAATCTGAATTTTTGAATATCAACTCTCTGCAACCTATAGAAACATTAACTGATCCCTAATCTTTTCCCTTTACCAACAAATATATCAGGTTTCTCTCCCCTGCTTTGATATATTTGTCATGCCCCATCTTTAATTAATCAATTCATCTGGTTGTCCTGATGCTTGATCCTTATTGAAAATTATTGCTTGGGTTCATGGTGAAAAGGTCCAATCTCATCCATCAATCTGATGTTGTACAAGTTGTATGCATTTACATGTAGCATCTCTGGATCTCTACTTGTGTCAGTGTAGTCATATATAAAGTGTCTAATCCATAACCTTGTTGTTCTGGAGAGAGCGAGTAACTTGTCCTGACAAACAGACTTTGTTCTCTCCCTCTTTTTCTCTCTCAGGTAGAAAATAGTACAGCTGACATAATTACTCAACCTAAAACTTATGCACTTTTCCTCCTTAATTTTATTGGACAGGACAGATGAACATGTCTGTCATTCTGCTGGTACAACATTTCCCTTGATCTATCTCTCTATTTCCTCTCACTTGTGGAGTGGATGATTGTAACAGAAACCACTTTTTGAAAAGGGAGACCCGGCCATTTTCTATGCATTATTTTTCTGTGAATCCCCTTCCCATTTCCCCCATTCGAGCCCCCCCCCCCCCCCCCCACACCTTTTCCTAATGTGTGGCTCTGCTGTAACCATGAGATATTATTTCGCTGAAGACAATTAAGTATACAGCTTTCCTCCACCTTCATTTTTGACCTTTATTATCACCAGTCAGAAGCCTTTGTCTGCCCCTTCACCTTTTGCAGGTCTTTGCCATCATGTTTGTCTTAAGCAATTGCATCAATGCAAATTGAGATGTAAATTGGTTGTCATTCTATGCATATTTTTGTGTCACAATGGTTAATCAAGGTTGTGGACACCATCCAAAGTGTAATTTACAATAGAGAAATTTTACATTTATAAGGCTTAAGTGGCTAGTACAATTAATGTGTAATAATAGAAACTTGATTTTATTTAAATGAGTCAGTGTTTGTACTTAAAACTTGATATTTAAACTGAAGATCAGATCAAATATTTGCAAAAGTTCTAAAATAATTCAGGAATATCTAAAAGTACAGAATTAATTACTAATGCATGAAATAAACCAGTATTTGGATAATTACCGTATATATATACAATTTCTATACCCCACCCCTGCTGGCCCTTAAAAGTTTCTAAATTTACCAATTCAGCATATATTTTTCTATTTCTGGTATCTTAATTCAATATATATATGTCAAGGTTGTGTCAGGTGTAATGGCCTACCCCCTGAGGAAGTGTATGTGGTCCATTATCTACACATATACTAACTGGTACAAATTCATGTGTGAACAACCGGCCTCTCAGGACAAAAGAGGTAACTATATATCTGGAGAAAACTGGACATGACCACTGTAAGAGTTGACCACTGGTATGAGAGGGGTTACCTCAAATAGCTGGCTGAACTTTGTCACCGCCTGGTGACCGATACAGGTGACTACCCAGTCCCACAAAATCAGGCAAGCGTGACAATTTCCCGATGACCATACCAGCCAAGGCCACAGTGACAGCCTCATGCGTACTGGTAATCAAATTTACCCTCACGTGTGGGAAAGCATGACCTATCATTCAATACACAATCATCCGTTATCTTACATGTAGCTTGGCCAGGACCTACTTAGTTTAATCTGACACTAAACTTCAACTGTGTTTATGTAGTCAATGTTTCATGAGCAATGTTTTACAAATTAAAATTTCATGTGGGTTATTTCAGAACAAGTTAAATTTTTATGCAGGGAATGCACATTTGTAATTCTATATGTGTAATAATTTTCTACTCTGCGTGTATTCAATAATAATACAATACATGTAGTAACAATAACTATGGCTCATATTAGACAAAGAAAGTGTGTCATGGACAAAAATGGTATAACTTACAGTAGACTGCATTGTAATTACTGAAATTTTATCTCAAAGGACATTTTTTGGGTGAAAACCCCAAAAAGAAGAAATGGAATGAACCTTGAAATTATGAAACTCTGTACTTCTTTCTATTTTCCTTAACCAATTTTGCAGATTTATTTTCAACAAAAAAGATAATGTACAATTTTGCATCCTTTTAAAAATACCTATATATACATATAAAATGATTTTGAAAAGATATCAATCTCTAGCTTTAATATTTGAGCTTGTATTTAAAAAAAATCATTGATTAATCTTCACATAAGAACCAATTGATATAGACTTAGAGAAATCAAACAAAGCAAGTCAAATACAATAGTCGATATTTTGTCAACAAAATTATGATAGTTCTATACCAGAATGATATTTCTATACCAGAATGGTATATTTGCAAGGATGACTGAAAGACAGATTTTCAGGAAGTTCTGTTTTCTTGATGACTTTCCATGCATCAAATAACCAGTTTTCCCGATTTTCCCTGCAATATGAACCTAGCACAATAAACAAATCAAGTTCCCGTCATCTGTGTTTGGAAACTTTCAGCAATATTCTGACTTTTTCCTCCCACATATTCCACCTGCTTTAAGCAGACAATGGGTCTGTTATCAAACAATTGCAGGAGCAACAGCTTCCAAATGGTTTTGAGAAAAGCAGCAGACATCCTGGCTTGGTTTCTTCAGACAATATGTGGTTCTACAGCTTGACTATTTTGTTCAGATCAGGTGAAACATCTTCAACTTATATGAGGACAAGGTGCAAAAGATGTAAACAGTTGCTGTATACATACTGCAACAGTGCAGAGCATTCTGCAAACCACCAAATCATGGTAGATATGAGGAGAACACCAGATAATCTGGCAGAGCCTTAGAGCATGTAGAAGGGTTGGTTTCTGTTAGTGTGGGTGTTTTTGTGTGTGATTGGGATATCTGCCATTGACCCCTCTTTGCACTGCGGAGGCATCAGTCCTATAGTCTGGATGTACCAGCAAGAATGTTCATAGCTTGACACAGAGGAACTAATGGAAAACCAATCTCTGAGAATCTGTTATTTGTATTGGCAGGTGTTAATTGGGTTCTGTCTGCTTAATTCATTCCTTCCTTTCTTTATGCCTTCTATCTGTCTTTTAATATATTATCCTACAGCAGCAAAGTTGTTGAAGATTTTGTTTTTTATTCTTCTTCAAACAACTTTCAGCGCGTTGTTCAATCATTTGCATCACATCTAGATCTTCAGGATCAACACAATTGTTTAACCTTTCATAGGGGAAATCTTTTTGTCATATTAAAGCCTAGCTGCTGATCTCATAACGATCAGTGATGAAGTGTGTGTTTCATAAGTTGTCGGAAGTTGCCTCTTCAATGCGTAAATTCTGTTTTTATTGACATCACCTCCCCAAATATTTGGCAAGAAGACCAAGGACACATATTTACCCATGTGCAAGTTATTGACACCCATCATGGTCCCCAAATAACCTAAAGTCAAGCATGCAAAATACATTTCCCTGCTGCTCCTATCCTTGTTACGTACAGATTAATGAAAGCATGGTATGCTATTGCCAACCAACTACACCCATTCCAGCAAAAATTGCCAACTATCTATGCAAGAATTACTCCAGTAAATTGATAAAGGATAGAATGGAAAAAGGCAAATTGAAATTTCAGAATATAGGGAGGAAAATAATGTTCCTCAATTCTATAAACAAAAATTGGAATATCATTTTAAGAGGGTTTCATCCTAGCTCATTAATAAAAGTTTGATGGAAAAATAACAAAATCAGAAAAATGAACTGTGGTTTAAAAAAATTTGACTGAAACCCTATAAATTTAGGTAGTAAGAGCGTACGGATTAGTATAAACATAAATAAGATGACAAGTAGATTATGGAGAAAGAGGATTATAGGGAGCTATAGGCTACTCAGGAAACCTATGGGCTGATCGAGGGAAGGGGTCTATTTCATCAGTTATTTATTGTCTTGGGATTAGATTGATTAAACCTTTCGACATCTTGTCTTTAGACAACGCCAGTATATAAAATGGATTATGACTTTGCTAAATAGAATAAACCAGATGGGGAAACATTTTCCCCTCACTATTGAAGAATTGAATGCTTTGATGAAGAAGATTAGTCTTCTATACCATGAATAGTAACACATACATATTTTGTAAAATCTAGCTTTGTGTCAGGATTGCATTGGTTCATTCATCCTTCTCAGTAACTTAAAAGTTAAAGACCTTAAACCATTATCTAGTTTCTTTGGGGACTGAATGCATCACTGCATGAATACGTATCCACTCAGCTTAGCATGAGTTCTCTTATTTGTCAAATAAAATCATCAACACCTTTTCATTCTATAAATATCTAGAAAAAGACATTGACTTTTATTTATTCAATTCTGCATATCATTACTTATCCCATGCATTGTGTATATCAAAATCACAGCAGTCCAACAGAGGGAATCAATAAAAATCACCAAATTAGAACTCTATCTATGCAATGCCATTCTTCAACGGAGTTTTGGGATTTAATCATCATTCGATTCTCAAAGCCAAATCAGAAATCTTAATTGGTTTTCTGAAAACAGGTTTGGCCTTCGATTTGAAATATACTGTCTCCAAAGAGGGAAAATTAGAAAGGTGTCAATCTGCTTTGATTCATTGCCAGAAACCACCATATACATGTATTTAGTGGACTCAAAGTTCCCACTAAATATGTTAAAGCTAGTGAATTTTATTTACTCATTACTCAGAGGCATTGGATTTTCCCTAGTTTGATTCCCAATGTAAGAAACCCATCGTATTTACATGCATAAATGCAATATATATATTTGTGTATGTAATCTTATATCAATTTTCCAATTTCCAAGTTTCAACACCTGACTTGTTGATATGCACAAATATTCCGAAAACGTTCATGTTGGGACATTATTTATGCATTCATATTTTTTATCTATCATTAATTAATGAATTCTAACAATTTTGAAAATATTTGACGTCCATGAGACAAATAATTCCACAAGATGACGCACCAAAACAACAATAATTTACAGCCAGTGTCTAGGCACAACTCTTAATTTAATGAGGAACATAAAAAAAAAAAAACTCGTTAACACACCTAACGTTATAACAGGATATTGTTTGTCTGGTTCATAATTAATGACTTCTTGAGGCTTTTTGAGCTTTATCACGGAGCTGAAGATTGATATGCATTTTTAGAAAAAATTTAACAATTTCGAATTCATTGCAAGAAAATTTCAGAAGCCTTCTGCGGGTTAATAGATACATGTGTCCCTTGGTCCAAAATAGCTAGTGAATGTGCGGAATTTCTTGTGAAGACAGAGGCTACTGGGTCATTTCTTACATACCTTCTCTGAGCATGCCCACTCGCAGACATTTCTGGAACCGACATGCTTGACAGGCCTTTCGTCTTCTTTTAGTAATTTCACAGTCTCCATTGGCAGGGCAAGAATATTCAATGTTTCCTGCAATGAAAATTCAAAAATATTAATTAAATGTGTAATCACCTCCCAACACGAAGTTATCATTTCATCTATGGGAATTGACATTGCGGATGAATTACATGTAGCACTTAGAAGTGAATCATTTCAATTTCATTGTACTTATTAAGTACAAAGATCTCTTCATTTTTTGAAAATACAAATGGATATGTAGGATACACTTTATATTGAGTCTCACTCAGTGTATGAAACATTTTCAGAATAATATATTAAGTCAAGCATATCTAAATTCTCAGATATAAATGATTAATCCTTCATAAATAACCAAAGGTCGTAGAGTAAGAATTCAGAAGTAACAAAGTAGTAATCCAATTGCATTACTTGAGCTAACTGATATTTTATCACATGAATTTTAATCATATTTATGATGCGTAATTCAAGCAAGTGTACACAATAAAAGGCAATTCATACTGTCAAAAATCAGGGCCACTTTTTCTATGTAAACTAAGCAAGTTGCTATCTTGTCGCCACATACTGTCTTCTTTGATGACAGATAGAAATACTACTCTTGATAAATGAATGCTAAGCTACTATTGTGTTGGTTAGATATAAAATCTTAATGCACCCGTCCCATATATTCTATTAATGCGAACAAAGAATTGGTGACCTAGAGGTAACCTAGTTCAAAACTGGAGAATTAATTTGCACACATACTTACAAAGATGACAAAGGAGTTTGAAACAACCCAAAAGTAAGAGGATAATGTGTTGAAGAACTAGTACTGAATTCACTTAACTGCACAAAAATTACATTTATGTGCCTCTATATCAACAGAGTGACATTAATGAATGCATATGAATGCACTTCCTTGCTAATTACAGGCTTCAGTTTTGTGAATAGCCTTCAAAATCAAGCTGACTTATATTGCATAAAATCTACTTATGTAAATGGAGTCTTCAATTTAGAAATCTCCAGTCAGTGGAATTGATTGTCTAAGGACAGCATATAATGAAAGTCAGTAAGACTTGGTGGTTTATGCTGGTACAATCAATATACAGACATCTCGACCCAAATCCATCATTTGTCAATCTGTCTCGTCGTATGACAAGGTGTCATCATAGCACCATAACTGTTATAAGTGTTCTACCAATATACCGCAAAGACTTGCAAGGAAGAAATACTACCTATCTTATTCATGGGGGATGAAGCCGGTTTATATTAGAGACCTTAAAGTCTATATTTAGAAACACTCCGACAGAAATAAAATTGACAGTTTTATAAAGTATAAATCTGCCAAAATATTTGTAATAAGATTTTAGTATTTGTGTATTCTAAAATAGGATCAAGGTTTAATACACATATGGTTTTCCTGCATGCTAGTTTTGAATTAAAAGAAAGAAAAAAGGGGATTAATTTGGAACCTAATCAGTAAATTTAAGTAATTAAAAAAGTGCAAGCATGCATGCTGAAGATTTTGTAAGAGTTGATAATTATTTTTTGTATAATCACACACACTTTATTAGTTTTTTGCTTGTGTCCAGATCCTGATTTAAAAACGACAAACATTTAATATGTTTACAATCGTAAGAAACTAAATAATAATAAGCTAAAACCTAAATATAATCCTCACATGTTAAATGGGTGATTTACGCATGAGGCAGTTCCTATTATAACCAACATACGCACATGCGTTGCGTACACATTGTACGATGGTTATTTTTCCAACCTGATGTTTTACGTCACACATTCGACTGCAGTCTGAATGAACTATCAAACAAACCAGAAAGGGACATATGAACTCCTGATTATGCGTATCTGCCAAAATTACACACCACCAATTAGTATCAAAATGTCATAGAATCGCCCCCTTGGAGATAACTGGAACCTACCAACACAAAACCTCTGTATCTCACAGTTGCATTTCATAAAGGCAGGATACCCAATCTCAACAAACAGAAGGAGTACTGCATTATAACTTCCCACAACTTTAAGAGTTGTTTGCCAAATCCATCAACATAGAATTCAAGGCATGCACTGACATAGCATATCTCTCCCCCAACATTTTAAACAAAACTTTTTTAGATCCTAGACTTACAGCGTAGTTATAGAGAGTCATTCAGTACTTTCATTAAAAAAATTATACAGTCTTTTTAGAAATGTCCAAATCGACAACTCCTCCCAACCAATTGGCGAATCTACTTGGATTCTTTAACATCATGTATCCAGGGAATATATATCAGCGGTGTTAAGAATATTACTCTCTATGACCTGCAATCCCAATCACTGCTCGTAAGTTCTGCTGACTTGCAAAACAAATTACCAGTAGTATTGATTTTTGTTCTTCTGCGCTTTAAAAAACCTCATAGATGCTAAAAACGTTACTTGAATAGCTGTTTTTTGCTAACTTCATTTCATTGAAATATTTGTTTTAAAGTTTTAGGAATAATTTACTGAAATACAGTTAATGAGGCCCAGTGCACCAACTTTGGATACTGATTTACCAACAAAAGCTCCCCCTCAATCGATATCAAGGCTCTTTGCAGTGAGGCCCTCAGGGGGTCAGGCTAAGTTCAGCAGCCTTTCATTATGACAAGATGAGCAAGAAAAGCTCCTCTGTAATTGATGACGGTACAGAGAGGAATCTATCTATGGTCTGATCTGTCACTGAAGAAAACAGATACTATAATTGAACACTTGTTTATTTTTTTTTATTTTTTATCAAAGAATGGATTCTCATTCAGATTTTTCATGTTTACAATTCTTGCTTGGCCGATTTCCCTACATATTTTAATGTATTTACTTTTTTCCCTCTTGAGATTGAGATTTATCGATATGTACACCATCTTAAAATTTCTGCTAAAAATATCTTTACTTCAAAAAAATAAATCATTGAAACATATTACATTTAATCAAATTGGACTTAAAAAATCATGTTAGACTAAATCAGGCATTAAATTATTCGCACTGGAATTTTGAAAAAATATCAACACGAATCACATTTTTAAAGTCACACACAGTAAGTTAGGTCATAGTTTTAAGGTCCCTGTGATCATACAATAACATATCTGTATAGTAAAAGAAATCTGACCTCTGACATTCTAAAATCAACAACCTGGGAATGGGGAAATAGCAGTGATTTGATTCTTTCTCTTAGTTCTTATCTTTTTTTTTTAAATGTCTTTTATTAATATTATTTTTTTGATGCAATTTACACGATGCAATTAAGAGCTGAAAAATTAACCTATATTTATATATATCATATAGTTTTTATACCATGATAATAGTGAATCTATTACATTTCCATCACAAAGAATAAAATATAATAAAAAATAAATAAGAACATAGAAAAGAAGAAAATCAACTTTTTCACAGTACATATTTATCAGAAATTACATTTTAAAGAATTAACTTTTCATGCCTAGGTAACATACAATGTATCTAGATCAATGTATCTAGATCTGCATTAGGGTTGAACACTCTGAGAGACGTAAACAAGTTTATGGTTCTGGAGAGCGATAATACTGCGAGCCATGGATCCAGAGGATCGAGGTGTCAGGGATATTGGAGCATCATTAAACAGTTGGAGCATGTAGGAAACAGTCAAAAACACTGCCTGGTATTCGCATCTTCTGTTGAAAGCCCCTGGTGCAGCACTACCAAATGAGTGGAATTGTTTACACATACTGTGTAGATAGGCAATAGAAAAGAACAGAAGCCCACTGCATTGCACATCTACTCAGGTTTTAATGAGCAATGAAAAGCACCAATTACCACAAATAAATTCAAAATAACACATCTTAAGTGGTATGAATTAGTATTGGCTTCATCTCAAGAAATTCTTTGCTGTAAGGAAGATGCATCTGTGGCTGATGAAGTATCTCACAATGATTTTATAGCAATGGGAATTTTCTTTCTCTTGCTACAAAGCCACAATGGCTATTCAGATACAATCTGAATATACAAGTAGGTATCTAACCTCCGTGCAAGTTAGTGCAGTTTTTTTGAAATGAACAATGCTGCCTGTTCTCAAGCGAATTTCTATGTCAGAAGTATTGAACTTTCGGAACTCTTTATATTTACACTTATCTTGGCTTTATCAGTCTTAATTACACATTTATACAAACTTTGGACTATTTATCTAGTAACCCCAATAGTGAATACAATCTCAAGCAACCCAGAAATTCAAATCATTCCTTTTACTCTTTGTTCCTCTTTCAAATAAAGTTACCAGTTAAAAAACAGCCAAATTTGATTGAATAGATCTGAGGACATTTGCCTTGACCGTGCACCGAATGATCAATATATCAATGTCAATTTTGCCTGTAATTGGCTGACAAGGGGTAACTATTCAGACTTTTACTCATATTAAACCAAGCCAAGGTATATCTTTACCTGTACAGCAATTCAGAGAACTCAGCTTAGGTTCTTGCGTACTGATATATTGATCATGAGCTACATGAAATAGTCTATCGTGAAAAGTCTGTAGATAGAACTATTAATTCTGAACCTTAACATTTGGATACTTGATCAAATGAAGATTTCTTGTACGAACAGGAAATTGCTGTTGTTCATCAGATTGCTGCCATTGCATCCATTTGTGACAACCTTATCCCATAGCAGAATAACTACTAAATGATGCTTTTAGAGCTCTTCTGTTCTTGCTATTACATGCATTTACTTTCCACATAATAACCGCCAGTGGACCATCAATGTATGAAACAGAGGACATGCTAAGTTGATTTTAATTATGCTTTAAACTAGTTTTGCAGGAAGCCAGTGTTTCTTGGACTCGTTTTGCAAACAAAATTTACATAACTGCTAACTGAGGGAGACTTCAGGACATAGCGAGATTACAAAATGTATTATTGTTATCATCGACTTCTCTTCAAGAAAATACCCTATACAAACATTTAGTCATGTTACATGTGGACATTGTGGGTTGACCTAAAAAAGGTCTGGATTTTGGTTTTTGGAATAGTGTGGAGTGTGAAGGTTTAAAGACTGACAAAGAGTCCATTGAAATCTAGCTAGCTTTTAGACAAACACTATTGACTATTATTTGCCTAACCTCAGGGGGACAATATATGTACGGTACATCTTGGTATATAACTAGATGCAATAAAAATTGAGACATCAGGATGGATTTGATAAAAAGATTTTTAAAAACCCCACAATTGTGATATGAAAATGTTCAATAAGCACCACACCTGATTAAAATTGAAAAAAAATAACACATCCCCTCCCCCCAGTGAGCCAGAAAATTATTAATGAACATTATCTAACTTGTAATTTTGGAGAAATATTTTCAGGTGATTTTCATATTGGGATTTGTTATTTCCGACACTAGTACCACTGACATTTGATGAGAATAATGTAAAGCAATAGATTATACAGTGTCATAAATAAAACAATAAAACAAAACACTCATTCATATTTATGCCACCTATTTGAATTTTAAGTAGCTTCATCGCAGTTTAATTTATGGTGAGCGCATTAATACTTAGACAACTTTCCATACGCCTAGAATGCCCTAACTAGCCCCAGTGGCCACCAGGGAAGCAGATCTCTGGATTTTGAACCTTATTGCTTGACATGGACTTGACTAGTTGGTACATGTGTACCATCACATATTAAAACCAGTTAAACTAACTCTCTCTCTCTCTCTCTCTCTCTCTCTCTCTTATCCTATCTTCAAGACATATAAAAATTATACCAAAATGAACCAGACCTGCAGTTTGAGTACAAAAGGTAAGACTATGGGACTCTACTTGAATCTGACTGGGTGCTTATAAGCAATTCACTTCCTAGATTTCACTTCTTTACATTCTTGGTACATAGAGTACGAGAGTTCACAAATCATTTACGTAAAGCACCATAGAATTGTCGCATATATACATGTATTTGTAATCTGTCAATTTAAATTGATTGAATGAATTGAGGCATAAGTAATGACCTAGATTTTAAAAAACCTTATCATAAGCAGAACATAAGTATATAGAACTATCGTAAGACCTAGAAACTTTTTGGCACAAAAACAATTTTTTTTACGTTAATTGGTCATGGTTGACGAAATTATTCCCCCTGTATTAATATGTTAATATGGTTAACCACGTCATTTTAACTCATTGTCTTGAGCTACACTATTTGGTTCAGTGTAATTAACTAACACAGTTACAATGCCTGCAAGACCCCTACCTAGCTCAGCCTACGTCCAAACTTACTTAACAAGAGCGGGTGACGTGGGCTGTTTTCATAAATTTTAATCTGGGTAACAATCTTTAAGGCTATCAGAATTCTTTAGAGTCTTTGAGTCGAATTAAGGCTCTGTGAATAACAAATTCTGTACAAAAAATAACATTTGATAAGGTGTTCTAATCTAGACCCAACATGCCCAGACCATACTCATGACATATTAAGGATTTAATTTTCATAAAGTCTAGCTCAAACAGCCTTGAGATTTGCAATCCAGAGTAAAACTTACTAATAAAATGAGTTTCATACTTTGATTTCTATTTTTAAAAGTATTTATGTATTATTCATTGTATTCCACCCCAAAAACCCCATATTTTAAGCTGAAAAGTAACAATCATGTTTTTGTGACGGCTATGAAGTTTGCCTAAGATGACTGTCATTGTTTTGACCAAGCAGTTTTATCAATCTATTTTCTAACAAAAGTGCTTTTATCTTCTCTTAAGCTGACAAACACTTAAGTACCAGTACATCTATCATGATTCTTTTTCTCTGTTATCAGCTATTCCCTTTATAAGTCAATAAACAGGATGAGCTAAAACTTCCTCTTTACTAAATCATCCTCAGTTAAAGAATTACATTTTGTCTAGATCAAGCTATTACAAATTATTATCTACAAGTACAAGTACACTGTCAGCATCAAGGACCAATCAAAGAAATAAATTATCATCAAAATTTCATTAATTTCAAAATTAATGTCACTACTGTTCAGATAAGACCTTACACAGCCTAAATGTCTGGGGTATTTAAAAAAAAAAGACAATTAAGGTCTTTGATGCCAGTGGTCAAAATATGACCCTATGGCTAGAAGATGAATCCTTTTTCAGCACTTCTGCTGCTATTTTAAGCTTTCAGCCACAAATTTATTGTCATCTCATTTAAGGGTCAATGATTTTGTCTAAATGTTGAATCTATTTTATCACAGCAAATGGTTCATAACCTACTATATAGGTCAGTGTGTCAAAGCTGTCCCCTAAGGTCTTCAGTCTCCTCATTTCTGTACTTGAGAGTCTTGCTAAGTAGTGATAACCTCAAATTTCATTTTCCTAAACCAGAATGCCTACCTGAGACCATATTTTATCTTTTAACTACACCAGGTATTTGGCGGCAATGTAATTTATACCTGTCATCATGAAATCGGACACAAAGCATACAGGTATTAAAATGGTATTTTGCTTTTTCATGGAACAAAAGAGAAACTAGTACAACATGCTTTCAGTAAAATAATCACCCACAATCATCTTTGTATACCTATGATTGAAAGGTAAAGGATGTTTTAGCACCACTTATGTACAGCGTGATGACAAGATACATGTAGCAGTTAGCAACTTGAGTAGCAGTATGACTTAACACATAACATAGATTTACCTTGGATGGTTCTTTTGAAGAAAGCTTTGCAAGCCTCACACGAAGACACCCCATAGTGGTAGCCTGATGCCACATCACCGCACACCAAACAAAGTCTCTTAGGCAGTTCAATGTTCTCCTGATCACAATTAATGGAGTTTGTGATGGAAGTTGCAATATTGTTAATGAAGTCTAATTTGCTTGTGTCAATAGGAGATGAACTGTCATCAATGCTGCAGGGGGATATGTTGCCACTGTTGTCGGCACTGTTGCCTTGGTAAGAACCATCAGATCCGTAATCGTCATTGTTGTAGTCTGCAAAGACATCACGTCCGAAGCTTTCTTCCAGGGACAGGGAGTGGCCGCAGCGACTGAGACCTAAGGGGCTCCCTGGCTCCATCTTTATGATATCGACATCCATCTTGAAGTCCTTGAAGTTTGGAAACAGTTTAAATAAATGTTGCACGCCTATTAAAAAAAGGTCCCAGATGCTTGTGTCACAGACTTTTAGACCAGTGAATTCCTCTTTTCAGCTGATTTTCTTCGAGTCTTTAATCACTGAAAAGATATAAAAGGAAGGAGTTTTTTTTAAATGAATGCAACCTAACAATGATAGTAAAATTGATTTTCAAACATTTGTATTTGCGTCAGTAGACATTGTGAGAGCATTATTGTTGGGGGAGTCAATAGGCAGACTCTATAGATTAACATCGAATCAATCGAATACAAATGACGTAGTCGTAGTATTAGTGTAGACCAGTGTACAAGCCTTGGTCTGCTCTTTCAGCAGAAAACGATGATAACCGGTATTTGAATTGAATGAATGAATTCCTATACAAAAGCCACCTTCAAACAGCTCTACTGAACAGTTTGAATATCAAATACAACCTTTCACTTTACTCTGAATCTAGCAAACCCTGGGCTTACAATAAAATTTTTCCTTTATCATGCTTATATTCTATTTTCTTACAAGAAGAAGAAGAGTTTTGCTATCAAGGAGTCTAGAACAGACAATATAATGAATATATGTCAGATAGAGATCAAACAGCATGCTCCCCCATCCCAGAATATGCTTTTTATACACTGCTCTACTTTGCCACCCCCTACTAGAACATCCAATGACGCAAGAACCACTGTTCCTACAGATATAAGACATAGTTTTAAGCCAACATTTTTCCTGCACAGAATGAGATTCTGTAGCAAATTATCTTTCATATTTTTGTTCCCTATTTTATGACACATTTTCAAGTGAAATTGCTAATCAAGTGGTTAACCATGCAGTCAATGTCCTTATATAGATTACTCCCGTCAACAACTACAAGTATTAGTCTTAGTTTCACTGTACTTATAATACGATAATTTTACAGTATAATATTAAATTTATGGTGGAGTGATGCAGTGCATGACTCTACTCTACTTTAAAAAGAATTCAGATTTTCCAGTTCATCATGAAGAAAATCTACACTGCTATTCTGCCGGCATTTCTCAATAACGCTTACCCATTCAATTATCTCAAAAGTACACATGCCACCTCAAGCACAGGTAGATTGAGAATTGTTCATCTTATTAATCATGAAAAGAAAATCTTGAAAAGACCCTACCTCTAGCTAGCTATCCAACAAGATTCATGAACTGTAATGCTAAACTATCTATTGATCCCCATTTTTGTGCCATGCGAGTCTTGCGCAATATCTCTTTTTCATTTCAAGCATGGCGCAAACGTGACCCGGTTAAGCAGAAGAATTTCATCATATCATGAGTGCATTAATACTAACACTACTAATACAGTCTATCCAGGATGTTTTGATGTCTGTATTATGCACCGGAAAATTTCAGTTTACTGTATGCTTATGTATGTACTTTATGCCTTATAAATGATATCAATGTAAAATCAGTACATTTTCAAAAATGGAAACAACAATTCTAGCTTTCTATCATTCACACGTATGGGGAAAAGAGAAAATATTACTGTAAAAAAACCCATTTAGATTCTATTAATTGAGCTGCATCATGAGAGAAAGAAACTTAGTAGAAAAACGATAAATGCTAAGGAATATCATTCCACCATGCATAAAAAACCTGACCCACAATAGAATCAGCTGGTTCCCAGCTGATCACATGTTTCACCTGTGATTTTTCACCTGACTGTAAACTTTTTCTTATCAAAAATTACCTACTAACCTTAATCAAGCCAGAGTATTTCCAAATCACTATAATTTTAGATCCCTTTTGGGGGTATTTTACATGAAACAAAAGAAAATAGAAGCTCACACAAAGCTAGCTAGCACAAAGCCGGCTTCTTCACCATGTGGTCTAGCCGGTATAGTGTGCCGGTTTCCTGCTCTCTCGCGCTTTACCTTCGCTCTAGTGTGGAGGATTATCAAGTGCACAGCTGAGTGACGGCCTATCTCCGCTAACACTTACAACATATTTCATTCTGTGTCACATGAATTTAAATGTGGTGATTTCAGGTAGTGGCCAGAATAAGAACAGAGAAAACATCAAGATTCTGACAAAAGGTGGTAATCAGAGAGATTTGTTTATTCACCTCTGTAAATACTGTATTGTACTTAATCTAAAGGATTTTAGTCCATAAACAAGATCTCAAAAATAAATTCACACATACTGAAAAAACAACTCCCCCCTCTCTTGTTTTTGCATTTACCCTAACATCTAATGTTTCAGGTATGCAATATGTTGTTTTTTCCCTCAGTGTCAATACTGGGACAGGTAAACAAGACAGATATCGATCAGGTGTATCTTGTTTTGAAGCAAGTTTACACCTGGGTGGTTGAGATGGAACTTTTTCCTGCATTTTTATTACAGATCACTTTGAATACTTCACACCAACTCTTGCCTATCTGTCAATCTAATTTAAATGTATTTACGAAAAAAATCTCTTAAGTAACATGTAATAAGAATAGATGTTGCTCCAGTAACTTACATTATTAAAATATTACCAAAGCCGTCAGTCATTAATCTTTTAGTAATATTTCACCCATCAGAATTACTACCATTCAGAAGTCTGATATTTCTTCCAACTCGGACCCATTTATAAATACTTCATGAAATATCAGCAATGAGGGATTGTTTTCCATACCACGTGGATCACCCATTCACGGATGTTACATCAATGAAAATCTTCCGATGGGATTGGCTATGCAACAGATGCTGCTCATGAGTCAAGAGCATAACAACTTTAAAAATAAATATATTAAAAAAAAAATACAAATGAACTTAAAACCGCTGGATCATACCAATTCAGAGTTTAAATTATTGATGCTGCCATTGCTGGTAACTGCAGACAAAACCTTGTTCTCAAGGAAACAATATCTGTCTGTCTTAAAGATTTTTTTTTCTAATAAATTACAGGTGCACAGCAATATTTCATAGTACATGTATATTAATTAGCAGGTGGTGACACATCCTGCCTTTTAAAAAGGCATATATTTCGTTTTGGAATATACGAACTATTCAGCATTTAATACTAAATGCTTTTAACAAATACATCATGGGAGTGACAGCTAGCAAAGTACTCAAGGCGAGTCAATTGTACAGAGGGTATTTCTGGCCTTGGAAAAACTCTCCCTCTAAGAATTAATGAGCAGGGGAGAAAATCTAATGACTGCTCTATGGAGGTGTGAATTTTAAAAAGATAACACGCTATATATCTGTCATATTGATGTACAAGCCAGTGGAATTAAATGCTGGATTAATTTTCTGTTTATTGATATGACAGGTTTTTATATATAGTATCTAACAGGTTGAATTAAAGGATTGAGTGACTCTCTTAAAAGACATTAAGTAGTCAAGTAGATGACATCCAATATTTAATCATAATAAATATTTGTGCTATCAGACGACAGAAAGAAACTCAGACGAAATTTGAGAGACAGTTATAATGAAATTAATATGTTGATCATTTCTTACCAAAATATCTTTTCAGCATGGTTTCTAAAATTTCACTTCAATAGAAGCAATTATTCCAACTACAAATCAGCTATCAGATATTGAAACTAGTAATTTCAAACCAAGCATAATAGAATTTTTTTTAAGTCCATCTACAATTAGTATACCGGTATGATCTCTTATTTTAATACATTGTTAATTTTATGACTCTTGTCCCTGTTTTTTTCTTTTTGTTTAAAAAGAAAACACAATTCTCTCAGAGACTGGGTAACCTATATTGTATCTACATATTGTCCAACATTATCTCATATTTGTAGCTAACATTATTATTATATCTTTATATATTATATCTTAATTTTTTGTAACTGCCAATGTAGAGGGCAACACATATCTTGTTCCAATCACTCGCCCTTGATCAGCTTAGAAAAACATAGGTGTTTATTATGGTGGTACCAAAATGAATTGTAATCAGCATCAGTTCATAAACAGGCAAAAGAGGCTTACTCTGCAACATGGGTAGTCTTGCAGTATGCAACACTCCTTCACCACTCCAAATATAGCCCAAATCAATACAATCCCTTAAATGAAGACAGCTTAATGAATTGCTTGGCACACAATTAAAGGATTCCTTTACAACCAGTCTAAAAATACATGCAGTAGGTCAAAATTATATTAATGTATTGCATCACTTTATTGAGGAATCAATGCCAAAACTGTCACAATAAAATACAATTGTATGAAAATCTTCCATGTAAAGAATATTGGCAGTGGCCATGACCTATAGTGATAGAAAGTCAAAGATGCATGTTTTGGAAGTCATTTTACATGGACATCAAATATTATTTTTCTTTCGTAGAATTAATGTGCATTTTGGGGTAAACAAATTTTCAAAATTAGGCCATCATACCTCATTTTGATATTGAAGCGAATCAACAATTTCATACATGTTGAAAATTTGAACAGGATCGAGTCAGTCGACTTGTTTACATGGAACCTTCAAGTAAGTGTAATTCAGGTATTTGTCAGCCCTTGATTGGGTTATCATACTGCTGGCTATGCCAAGATGTTCCTCTAAGGTGGACTTTGGACCATATAGGACTTTGTTCAAAAAAGGACATGCATAAAATGTACATTATGATGAATTTCCTTCGTGTTCAGGCCAGTGCGTTATGTAATGACTTTTTCAGGAAGTGTACACCAAATGACTTCTTGCTCTGATGTATGTAAATTTATTTAAAGATTGCCTAAAGGAATGAAAAAAAGTTTCAGATGACTGTATATAAATGTTAAACAGAATTGCAGTCGTCGACCTACCATTTAAACTTAGAAACATCTAAACTACATATGTAGCCAAGTTGAACTTATGACAGCTTGCTGCTACATTTTGTATTTATTAATACAATGAAAAATTAGTCTACATAGTTCCTCATGCAATTAATGGTTGACTGCGCATGCTAAAAATTTGATGATTTTTTGCAACAAGTCATTATGATAGGAATTATAAACCACATCCATGTATCTTACATATATTCATACTTTAAATCAAAACCAAAGAAAATCTAAACATTTCCCTATCTTTTATATAACATTAAAATATGCAATTCATTACAAAACAGATACTGGTTTTTTATTTATGCAACTAAAAACTTTCTTTGTACAGAATGATCTTGATCTTTCCAAATAATCAAGTTATGATGAGTACCCGTACAGAAAAATGTGATGCCAACTTTGGGAGTTCATGCATGTTAAACCCTGGCATTTACAGTGATTCGGTGCCATACACCATTCGATCAATGACACTCTTACTTTGTTGTGCATTTCATAAGCCATCTTCTGGCACCATTTCCTCAGTAAGCATATTTGTGATAGAGCCCTATCAATAATGCCAAGATAAAGCACAGACAACTCCTAATTGTTGCTCTAATGAAGTAAAAGTATAGATAAAATGGCCTGTGGAGAGTCCAGGGTTTTTGTAGAAAAATCAATTTTCTTCTCAAGGGCACATCTTCAATGTCTCTCAGACTCCTAAAAATCCGTTTCACTTGAACATGGAAAGATAAAAATTTTTGCATAGAAACAATAAAATAAAAAATTATCATAATTTCTGGATCCTGAGTGTCATATTTGATATAAAACAATCCCTGCACAGATAAGACTGCTCCATTCTTCAATCATTTGTACTCTATTTCATGGGCTACAATCTCTGAAATTTATCTTATATCTTGTATCTGCATGTATGCATGCACATGCACACATTGAATTTCAGTAGGTCATCTGGCTTGACCTTTTTTCTGACAAGAAAACTATGGATACTCTTCAGTATCGAAACAGTTTCTACCGAAATTATCAAAACTCATTTCTCAGCCTTCATAACAGACTACCAGAAAATGTACAGTTGTACTTATAAACTTCTTCCCTAATTTCTTGATCTCTTCCAGCAGTATTGAAAAAATAAATGCTTTAAAGGGAAATCTTTTCTATCCAGTGATACCTCAGACTGCACTGTTTTAGGTGCATGTACTGGTGGCAATAGAAATCTAGATCAGAAATCTGCAATTAATTATCTGTCCACCTAAGATTAGGGTGTTCACATCATCTAACCCACTTCCATTCAGTGCAACATAGCAATGCTGATCGACTTTTCTCATACTCATTAAAAGGAAATAATTTTTAGATTTATGATATATATTTAGGGAAATCTTTCAGGAACATTTTTGCAAATTAAATTGTTAATTATAAAAACAGACAGCAATAACAGCAGAGCAACCACTCAGCATACATACTTACCTATATAGTACAACCACTGTGTAATGATAAAGCAACCTAAGTGACTTAATTATGTGTACTGTATGTCTGTATGCATAAATGGACTAATGTTGAATTATTATCTATAATGTAAGATCTTTTAGAGTACACCATATCGGCTGTACAGGTCACTTATTCAGACTTTATCATTCACAAATTGATTACATTACATTACAATTAGTATTTGGATTTTGTGATTATTTTAAATTTATACCATTTATACAGACAAATTTCCATCCCCAAAAACTGAATATGTGTTCTTACTATTATACCAAAAAGACCCATGAAACTACACCCCAAAATCCAGAGGTGTGCTTCACAAGAGAACTCATGACATATTACATAATGTCTAGACCTCAATAGACAAAATTTATATAAAGCCAGACATTCCTGACTACATGTATTTCAAAAATAATCATGTAGTCAGGAATGAAACATTAATTTGTTAGTTTATAAATAATGACCGATTTGTTAATTTATAAATAATGAGCTATTGTCATTCCGGTATGTTCTTTTGTAAAGCAATACCCTTTTGACTTCATTAGCTGACAAATACTGCTGTGTACAGTGAATTTGCTCAATTAGTGGGTGATATTTGTTGAAGAATTCAGCTGACAGACAATGAACTCGAAAGTGACAGAAGGCAACCCCTTGTCCAATACCTCAAAAGTTACAGAAAGCAGACTGCAACAATTACTGTCACACCAAGCTGAGAAAAAAGTGCGATAAATTTACAAACGACACATTACATTCTAGTCCCAGTTGCATCTAATTTGCATCCAAAATGACTTTTTTCCATTTTTTCTTGGACATTTTAATTTCAACAGAGAATTCATACACTTTCTGTCCTATGGTTTCCTCTTAATAAACATTCTAGGACATAAATATTATGTCAAGACAATAAATTAATGACTTCTCAGTTCCCCTATGACATCTTAATGTATGCTTCAGTAAATCCTAGCTACTATGAACTGAACATGTACTTTATCTCATCTTTTAATCTCTCTCTCTTTAATCTTTAACTTCAACTTCCTCTATCTCTCACTATCAATTTTATTTTTTGGTGTGCAACAATTTAATCCAATATTAACTGACAAATTGTTTTCCTATTAACAATACATGAGTTAGTGTTGAATGTGTCAGAAATATTAATTGTCATGCTGAAAATGGCACACTTAAAATAGAATATATTCAGATTCTATTCATTGTGAGTTATTTAAGGAACATTGTCATATATGACACCAAAAGTGTCACTTCATATGGATTATTACTGCAAATATTCCAAGTACTATATTTTTTATTTTATGATCCAAGGATGCACCAAAGTTTTACATTTCACTATCTATAGACAACTCTAATTCCTGCATAACCAGTGCAATGTTCTAGCTAATATATAAATGAATTCATCTTGAAACCTCCGAGTGGCCTTGGACAGAACAATTAAAAGTGACGCAGAAAAGTTGCGTGCTCCGATGAGTGATGATTGGTTAGTTTGTTGAAAGGTAAGTGGCTAAAATGAATAAATGATCTGATGTCAGGTGACAGAGGGTTCTTCTATCTACATGCACCAATTGCCATGGTTTTTATACCTACCTGAAGTGGTTGCTCTGATTATGAGATATGCTAATAAATATCGCCTCCCGAAGATGAAACCCAGTTTTACGTCAATGCCTACTCGTAAAGAATGTACTCTCTACGCATTCACAAAACACAGCATAAATTCCACCACCATCATCTACAAATAGCCTGTACTCAACTCCGGCTGACGTAGAATCTATGGGAATCTGTCTGAAATAAAACTTCCAATAACTAAATAACATGTAATGTTCTTGTGCTTTATTTGGAGACAAATTCTTCTTAATCCTTCCAATGGGGCATGCCAATACACCAAATCCTCTACGCAGTTTGTAACAGCTTTTGCTGTCTGCTAGCTAATGACCACTGGGTAAAATTCCTGAGTTTTGAAATAGCACCAAGGGAATCAATGGGCATCACACTCCATCAATGATGCTGGATTGCAAACAATTGGAAATGAGTTCTGCTGTTTCCAATTAATGATCATCAGATAGCGGACAGGGTTATAGGGAGGAATAAGCTTTGTAGAAGAGAGCATATATGTATGGAACATGAAACATGATTGAACATCTCATTGCAAATAATGCAGTTCTTTCACTGGATCTCCAGACTTAGCACCTATGCCAATTAGAATCATACTACACACTTGGAAGTTTGATTTTAGACAGAAGTCATACTAGAATACATCCCTGGTAGATAAAAGTACTCCTGTATTTTTAAACATACTTTAAGAGTGATCATTGTTCTTTCACAGAGACTTCACATAAGTTTAATATCAAAAGAAGAAAAATATATACTATGATAAATGAAAAACAGAAAAAAGATGAAGAAATGATATAGGTCAGAATGATGTCACAATGCAGCAAAATATCAAAACATGACGAAATTTTGTCATTTATTATAAGAAGCCAGACGTCATACATGTCGGGATGATAAATGGTAACTTCACAAGGTCTGGTCAGTATTCATCCAAGTTTATCGATTTAAAGGTCAACCATTGTTTGTTTCCTCTTCTAGTGGCAATTTTCTGCACCCATGTAACCTGAGAAAGATCAGTATGGGTCATGATTTACAAAGTTCAAGGACTGTTTACCTGTAAACTGCCCAGATCAGAGCGAGGTCATACTGTTACATGGCCAGAGTAAACAATGGTCTGTTAAGATTGATAGTCTTATCTCATCTACTATAAATACTAGGCTGGTCATCATCATTCCAGCATTGTCAAGATAAACAATTTGGGTAAAAATGTCATCTCACAGGCGGGGTCTGCATCTTTACCACTGTCAATTTACTAAAACAATGAATCCTTATGAATATTTGGTATATATAATGGAAGACTGAATAGTTAAATATTCACAACAGACATACCAGTATTTGCAGCGTAAGCTTTGAGATCAACGTCTGTCACACAGTTTCAGCATTATAGGCATTAGATTTCTATGCTAGCAGCATATGGCCATCAATTTACAGCACCCAGGATACTCATAATCCTCTCTTATGTTATTTCTTTGTCGCCCATTCCCATACATTTTATTAGTTAAACAGAGATGCAAAATACAAGTTCTGCACAGCTAGATCACAAAAACATCATCCATAGTCTTTGGAGATTCTAATTCGTCTTTAGAAACAGCAGTGATAGACTATAAAAGTCTCTTATACTGCCAAAAGAAGTTTCATTAAGTAAAATGATTTCTGTAAAGCTAGCTGATGCAGTTGGCAGAGACTTTCACAAACGCAAATAATTAAATTCAATTCATCAATATCCCTATACAGCAGCTCCTTTGGCCATGTCTTCTGAACTCATGTGGGAAAATAAAGCGAGTGATTGAATCTCCAGCTAATACCTGCTGAAAAATATTGGCCATTCTGATTAGGAAACTGAGTTAATCATGCTTCTTCTTGCAGTAGTATACTGTCAAAGTCGCATGTGTAGGAACTTGAAAGGTTTTTCGTGTTGCTATTCATACGTCAGCAGAAAAAATGCTAGGTGTATAGACCATAAAAACCCTATTCAATTACCTGAATTGATTTAACTGACCAAAATTTTAAAAGGTAATTTTGCAAAGACAGATAAAAAAGAAGGAATTTTTTCTTTACGATTTAAACCCCCAAATCAAGCATTACTCATTCTTTGACCCTACAATACCAGTAGTTTAAAACAGAGTATTACCCTAAGCAGAGTATTACGATTGGCCTTGACAAGTATGAGTAAATCTATAATTTGAGCGATAGTGGAAAACTTCCTGAAATCGATTCATACCCCACTAAACAAACACAGGGGGGCAAAAGGCACTGAGATTTTTGAGCAAGGTGCTAGCAAGTAAACTTTACAGTAAGACATGTTCTATCATTTTTCAGTTAGTTTACACTTACAGGTCATAATGAGCTGTATTCAAAAGTCCATTTACAACTGCAAACATATATACTGTTTCAGTACATGTATACTAGTATATTAATGTATACCTGGTAACTTGTATTTTAGGCGCACCATAGAAAGATTTTGCAACATTTAAGCAAGACTAGTTCTTATACCTACATGTATTACTTACTTAGGTCTAATGAAAGTCTGTATGTGGTATACGGTGCATAATGAATGCAACAGGAAAATTCATGATACTTATTATCATATGGAATTCATAGCTTGTTTTTAAATTAAGGCCTTTCGTATTTATATAAAACAGATAACATGGGTTTTTTTTTTTTCAAAGATGATGTTAGTGATCCTTGTTTTGACACTGAAATCTTTCATAAAATCTGGGGGTTTCCTTTAGGACAGTGACCTAGGGAATCAGTGTTGTGAACCTGCTTTTCCAATCAATACACTACACTCTGTTAATTAATGTGCTAATAGCATTGAACAGCTCAGACCTGACTCTGGCATTAGTCCAAAGGGCCACCAGCCACAAACTTGTACAATCAGCAGAAGTGCTTATGTTTCGTAAATTCTTCATTAACTAATGGAAAAATTAACATGTAAACTCCAATGCATTGCTTCAGCAGTTGTAATTGCAATTTAAAGAAACAAACCAAAGAATTCCAAAGATGACTGAAAATTCTGCACTGCATATACTCTTGCAACATAATAGTTTAATAAACTAAGTTTATTAACCCTGCTAAACTCACTCTTATCACAATCTCTTCATTCCATTTCCCACTAAATCTTCTTCCCCAGATTATGATCCAATATTTCGTGGGTGTTACTTTACTCTCAGACACCAAAAATCCCTGCTCCTACTGAGGAGTTCTGATTAAAACAAATAGTCAGCACCTACCAGATGCTGGTAATAGCCAACATGCTGAAGGTAAAAGTCCCTAGAAAAGCAGAAGCTCTAAAGTTCAAATAATTATCTCTCACTTGCTTGAAAACTACTGCAGTAATGTTGAATTTATGAAAAATTCCATTATTGTCAATATTCGTTAGTTAATTACAGTAAATAGAAAGTGACAAACAAGATGTCTAGACGCTATCATAAATTTAAATTGTGAATTCCATCAAATGTTGCACATGCATATGATAAGCAATTTTAATTTCTTGAGAGAACAATGGAATCATTTATAGTTGGTTTTGTTTGTTCTTGCACACAATACACAGTTCTCTGTAGACAAATTGGCCTGACATCTCTTGTGTACTTTCCATTTGTTATACACAATGGGGGGAATAATAGTACTCCACCTGTACTTTTCACAGAACCAAGCTGTCAACTCATGCTCTCACTACTGGTATAAGCCTCAAGTGCACTTTATAGGAACCATAAATGCCCATCACATTTACATAAGTAAATGTAGGTATATATATGAAAAATTGAACATCCCAGTATTGAGCATTTGGGAGAAGTAAAATAAGATTTGTAACAGTAAACCTTACCTGCAAATAATTTTTTTCTCCAGTCTTCCAGAATTAACAAAATGCAAAATTAAGTATTCATCAACAATAAATTCCCAGAATGCCAAATGATTGAAAATTAAGTAATTGTCAGGTAAGTGTTTATATCAGCTGTCTCAGGTGGGCTTGTGTAACGCGTGCTGGTACCTGTAAAATCTCTGGCACTACAACTCAATACTCTGCAAGCTTGCCGGTTTTAAACCTCATGCTCTATAACGGCTAGTGACGTCTATCCTAGTCTGCTAACGCCAATTCTTTTCGCTCAGCAAGTCAGAGGCGAATGCCTCATACAGGCCTTTTTTTCATTTAATCAGTTGTTATATATTTTAAGAGGATTTTTTATTGTTCCTGTGATTCCGGTAATTTACACCCCAATTCATTTATCTAAAGGTCTCAGTTCCTAGCGTTTAAATGAAACATTTAATACGGGTAGCAGTTGTTTCAGAGAATAAAAAAGAACCCAAACAATTATTTTCTTATCTTAATGGCAGAGTGCAGAGAAGTATAAGGTTTAAATCTCTATCAACACTTTTCATGCTTCGAAAACTTTTTTCAAACTAGAATTCCATACAGATGACAAAATGTTTCCGATAGTTATCTCTTCAAGGGTATGAAAATTGTAACAAATCAAAGAAGGCAATATCAGCTCAGTCAAAAAAAGGGCGCAAAAAACCCTAGGGTGTAAAGAAAGGCTAAACAAAATCAATGGCACTTGAAGTCAGACCTCCCTATCAGACATAGTATCTAATGTAACAGGGCATTTTTACTTTCGAATGTGTAAGAAGAAAGATTTTTTTATTTGTTGTGTCCAGGTATATGAAAACTTAGCTTTGGTATCAACATCGAACAAAGCTTTATGATAAATACAGGTACTGTTAAATTGTGGGCTACACCAACACAGGAGCTTATACATTTTATCTATTGTAATATTAAGGTCTGGGATCCAGTATCACAAGATTAATGGTGCACTAGCTAAAGCAAAAGTATAGTTTACAACTGTCCAAGCATTAAAACAGCTATCTCAACTCGACTGATAGAACACATATGAAATAAAGACTTTATTTTATGAGTATTGAGTAAACCACTGCAACCTTCAAGCAAAGGAAATGTCACACATAAAGATAAGGAATCACTATTGGTGAAATTCTCAAATTTAGGAGTTAGCTGTTGCACTTTTTGTATTGCAGAATTGTTTTATTTTTTCCCCTAAAAATTGTTGCAGTAATTAACTACATTTGGCTCAATATCAAATGTCCATATTTGTAGCATGGTAATTAAGCTCCCTGTATTAATTGATACTCGCATATAAATTGGAAATAAATACAGTTTGTCTTATTAAAATGGCACAGAAGTACAATGTATGTAAACTTTGAAAATGCTATTACCAGACAAGTCCTAATTTTCTCTTTTAATCTGCACTCAAACTTAAATTGTTCACCAACATGTTAACACAATAACATAAACAAATACAAACAGTGATGCCAGATCCCCTCTGCAATAACTTGCATGATGAGATAAAGAGAATGATAGAAATGTAAATCCATATGCATTCAATTTTTTTCTGCCAGTGCGAATTTTAAGACTTTTTGATTACAAATATCAAAGTGCATTTGATTTTTGCTATTTCTAAACAGATGATAATACAAATAATATTAAACGCATGAATTGGTTTGCAAATGAATATTTTTGCATTTGTTATGATAATGCAAGATGAGCAAAAGCAAAAAAAAAAAAAGCACCTGGCAGAAAAATCCAGAATTGAGAGTCAGAAGCTAAGTCTGCGACACATGCCAAAACTAGTCAGCTTAAAATACATTTAGAAATAAATCTGCAAAAGATCGAGTTGTTTAGGACCCACTGTGAGAGGGTAAACAACCTAATGAAAGTCATACTGCATGAAAAATTGAATTAAACCATTTTGAAATGCTCTTTAAAGCCAAAGCTCTAATTGTATGGTTAAAAGAAACCAGAATTTAATCAAGTCTTTCCTGATCATAGCAGGAAGATTGGATATTGATGGACAAGAGTCATTAGCAAGGAAATCGCCACATAATCAATATCAAGCCCTCAATGCTAGTCTCAGTGAGAAATCTCATAAAATAAAGGACATCCAATGACCCTAAATCCATCTCACTTTTAATAAAGATTACCGATAAAGTTGCAACTCTTAATCATAATTTAATTCCGAACCAACAGCACTTGATACTAAGTTGTAATCATATAATTACTGGTACAGATACGGGTACCCCATCTGCTGTGAGAATTATTAATAGAGCAATAACAAAAAATCTTTTTTTCATTTTACTTTATCCTTAAAATATCAAGTAGGGTAAACAGGAGGAAAAGTAATCAATTAATCATTATGGCGACTTCCTACATAACCCACGCTAATGAAGCAAACATTAATAGGTCTTGATTGTTTATTGTTCTATCTGAATTTTGATACAACAGTTAAATTGATTCACATTGAATATGCGCTTTATGTATACAGTACTGAAAATATAGATTTACCATAAAGTTTTATTCATTTGATAGTAATTTGAAAATAAAAATTAAAGTAAGCAGACACCAGGAAGCAAAAATTTGTATCTTTGGCTGAGTAAAATATTGCATAAAACCATAGAAAAGGAAGCAATTCCAAAAACATCAAATGTCTTGGACAATTGCAAAATTGAAGTCTCTGTGATCACCAGTAGAACAACCGATGAGGCCGACAATGAAGCGTTATTTGATTACGACAAATTCTATCAGTCTTCAAAGATCAATCCTGATATGGCATCTGTCAAAGAAATTCAGTTAAAATATCATTCTATAGCATGTTGTTGTGGCTTGATGACTTCCAAGTCTCCCAATGTCTCACAATACAAAACAGAAAACATCTTTTCCTCATGGAGACGAGATCAATACACTTGCATAAAAAAGCAAGGATTCGTGATGAGGATCTATAATTCCTACAGCATTAGGTGAACTATGTCATACACTTGTGCTTATGAAATGTGTTTATATTAGAGAGGGAACCTCTCTGCCAATGTGGATCATTCCTTGGGAGACAAAAAATAGAATGAAAGATACAGAATCTGTTAACACTATCATAATTAATTACCAGTCAATAACTAGCAAACAGAGCCTTGATGCATTAAAACATGCACATCTTGGAACATCCCACAACTTTGCAGTTGCTTCAATCAATAAACTAGAAGATGAGGGCCAAAAGACAGCAGAGGAAAGGGTAAATACTATCTGAAGGTAGTCGTTACCAGCGATATCAATCCTTTTTACTGGTGTCTTGATGAAAACAAGAAGCTTTGATACCCATAATGAAGACCGACAATTTTATCAGACAATACGCTCAATAAAACAACAATATATCTTGAAGCCAGCACTCTCTGAAGAAGTCAGAGTTTTTGTCAATATAGATCTATGCTGATTTGGGGGTTTAGATGAGAATTCGTGAAGCCTCCATCATTTATAAGAAGGCCGTTGAGCTCAGAAGCAGCATGTGTTTATTCTGGGATTCTGCATTATTCACATTGCTGACCTTTATTGCAGCCAAATCTGGAGTCTGTCCTTACTTCTTGTCTAAGCCTCTATGCAGCTTGTAGACTTGGAGCTGCTCTTTCTCAAAATTGACCTATGTCAAGTCTTAAAGAAAGATATATCACACTATAGGCTTTCATTGATTACATGTATTATGGTGTCATGTCTTTCAGATAAGGGAGACAATTCATTCAAAGAAACCTCTCTCTCTCTCTCTCTCTCTCTCTCTCTCTCTCTCTCTCTCTTCATTTTTTTTCATATCCAATTGACTATGTGCCACTTAAGGTAGGTCCCTACTCAGGATTTTTGTGGTTAAAGTGATGGTTTTTTTCATTAATGAAGTAGAATAATACCTTACGTAATAAAAAAGCCCCAAAAATACATGCCTTAACTATTTACTTTTATCGCTAGAGTCTCCAGAAGATGCATACCCCCTTCTTCAATCACATGATTCCAACCAAAATCATTATTTGTATCATATTAAAAAAATATCACTGCAAAACAAAGATTCAAATGTTTTTTAATTAATCATTAAATATGTAAGAAAGTAATAACAAGTGTGATTATCATTATTTGATTATCAAAATTGAATTTTAAAATGAAATGTTACAAAAATGCTATTTCAAAATTTTTACATAATTTCACATTTTTTAACTTATCTTCATAAATTTATGGTTAAACACCATTTTTTAAACTTTAAAATATTAGATTTATGTCTACTGCAACTAAAAAGCAAAAAAAATATAGGACTTCACATGCTTCTATTTTTTCTACGACCGTTAGAACACACATACCCCCTTATCAAATGCAGCTAAAAAAGTGTCACGAACACAATTTAAAAATACATCAGAAAACAGCATTTTATTTCTTTGCTTTGATAAACCCTAAAATTCTTCTTTCAAAACTACATGTATTGAGTACAAATCAATTTTTTGGATTAACGGTACCTTTCCTCTGCATATATAAACACAAACGTACTAAAATCTCAGTACAATTAAAATTCACGATTTCCAACTTTTGGACTCAATAAGATCAAAACCTTTATGTACTTGTAGACATTATTTACACTTGACTGCTTCTATCATATTCAGAATTATCAATTAAACATTAAAAATTAGGGCAAAAAACGGTAAATCTGAACAAATATTGTTTTCGATTTTAAAGCTTATTATATCTGCTAAATTGATGACGCGTCTGTGTAGGGACCCACCTTAATTGAAAGTGAAAGAATTTTTGTCTCATATCACAAAAAGTACTGAAAATTATATATGCATTTATTATGGTGTATAAACTTTACCAATATTTTTTAAAAGGAAAAGTTGAAAAACAAACTTAAATTTTAGGAGCTTGGTTCAGCCAGAAGTCAAACATAGTCGAATTTTTAACCTGTCCTGACACAGTGCATGGGCTTGTTTTTCTGGGAGTGTTAATTTAAAATCCCATGACAAAAAACCAATGACTAAAATTGTAAATTTAAAGTTCTGAATTTCCATGTACTCAACATTCTTTATTTTAATATTTTAACATAAGACTACTGGATCCTTCACTATTGCACAATACCTACAATTCAAAGAAACATTACCAGTATTTTTTCAATATATCTTGCTGTACAGTAATAGCTTGTTGATTGCATGGAATTGTGTATTCTAAGAAATTGGAAGCATGTACCCATGCAGGGTCTAGTAGATAAGAATATGTATTAGAAGGTGTTTTATTTGTTTCCCCAAACTTATCAAAAGAAATTAAAGATTTATTCTGACTAGTGGGGGTACAATTCGACTTAACATAATAGGGATCTCCATCATAACTCATAAGTTTTTAATAAGTTTAAATTAAGCAATATGAGTTTAGTTGGAAAAAATTAGAAAATAAATCAGAAAAGCCGAACAAAAACTTTATACATTTGCACTTCGATATCTCAAACACTGATATCTCGTTGATATAGAATCATGAATGGATATGTCAAAGTAATTTGTAAGTCCCAACCACTTATTTTTTAAATATTTTACCCTCGTTATCTTGAATACTCTGATATAAGTTTTTAAATGGTCCCATCTAGTTCGAGATAACGAAGTTTGACTGTAAATATAAAATAACATCTTCTATTTCTTTTCCTCAATAAAATTAAGTTCTAACTGAGGCTCACTATCTGCAGCTGACTGACCAATAAGACACACCATTATAGACTGTTAATTGTGACATAATTACAAATGTTTTTTACTGGTAAGTGGTTCTCTTTGCAAGGAAAGAAATTAGGTGAAAAAATCACTAGGATGTTTTTCTAATGACCCAAATAGTTTGACATACTTGTAACTAAGTAGTGTTAGTGCACCCAAGGTAAAATAAATGTCTCTTTTTACTCCCTATCAGCAATTTACCTAGTAGAAGTTTCCCCCCAAACTTTCAAATTCTATATAGTTACAACAGTTTCCTATCTCCTGACTTCCGAATTTAGATGTTTGCAGTACCTACGACCTTGAAATTAAAACAGACAGCAACAAACCTGCTGATGGGCAGATATAAATAGACCTATTTCTGGACAAATTAAATTCAGAACAGACTTTTTTCAACATTCAATGCTCGAGAGCATTCATTGGGTTCAGTTACATTAAGCTGTCACCAACTAGTACGGGTACCCAGTTCGGTTCAGCTATAGCTAGTACCTACATGTACTTGTGACTATGTTAATCTGGCATTAAAAGCATGGAAATGTCTGTAAATATATTGCTTTATGACATAATTGTACCATTATTCTCATGCAAAAACATGCAGCTGTGAGTTTGTTATACTGGTGTTGCAGTTTTTCCTGTTAGAGAATATTGCATGTACATATGATCTTGTACAAAATTCAATTGTTTTAATGGAAATTAGAACAAATATGCATGAATCTAATCCACTTTTAGAAATAATGTAGGACAGTGTTTTCACTCTTCATAATATACTCAGTTCCCATGATAAACATTACAAATGATTATACATGTATTCAAAATAATCTACTTCCAGAAGGAAATGTACTTACATTTTTCCAAATGTGTTGGTGTCGGTCTAAGCTCTGCAATGCATGAAGATAGTATCAGGATATCATCTGAGAAAACAAACATGTTAGATTTAAATATACATCATTTTAATGAGATTTTTTTCCTTTTGAATGCTACAGTATATAGATAATTAAGTATTCAATGATAAATACAAACATCACTGTATTTCAGACGCCCTTAGACTTGGGCTAAATCTTGAATTATCTGATGTCTGAACTACAATTGTTTCAGATTAAGGTTGGCACATAGCTCTTTAAATGATAAAATATAATATTTAAAGTTTACAATGTTAATCATAATTGCATGGTGGTTAAATATTTACAGCAGTCAACAACCTTTGATGATTATGTCATGGGAATCAAACACTAAAGCTATATTGTATCCCACCTCCAAACCAACCCTATATTTTGTACCGACAAAACACATACACAACACTTACATGTACCAATACTTGTATTTATAGACACACCAGCAATACCATTCACAAGGAATCATTTCCATATTTATTACTATTCAGGCAATACTATGGGGGCTATCTCAATGACTTGGGCTGGAAAATTTATGTATAGAAATTTAATCTTTTACAAATGAATTCACCATGGAAAAACATTCAGTCTGAGCTCGCATGGGGCCCCGTTAGAACTCAGGTAGTCCCGTTAATCTTGTATAGGTAATCACTCGGGCACATAGAGCAAAAACATCTTGATAAGCCGATATAAATATACTCCCCAATTATGTATTTATTTTAATACATGGCCAATTGGCAATATTTCCTATCAAAGATTAAAGACACATTATAAATTGATCATTGATACTTCCAGAGTGCACTTGTATTGATATTAGTTAGAAATCAAGACTTTTGTATGTACCCCTCTTTCTTGGTACAAGTGCATCTCATTTCATATATTCATTATGATAATTATGCAATTGTTTAACCAAGGGCTATATTGCACATACAAGCAATGTAAGCTTACAGGATATTACTTGAAGTTTTAATAAAATAAGAGGCCCATGGGCCACATAGCTCAGCTGAGCAACGATAGGCAGGATAAATGGAGTTATATGATACAAAATATTTGAACAATGTAGTTCATGTATAATATCCTGTACAAATAAATATCCATTTTCCCCTGGATATTCTTATGATTATAATCAAGTCCCTTTTCTAACAGAATGATTTTACAGTTATATCACATGCTGAGCATTGCAGTTCTTAAAAAGATCCTAAACAATTGTTTAAATTATATGGGATATAAACCTACATCAAAACTCTGAAGCCTTTGTGAGGCCCAAGGATTGTCCAGAGACCAAAGTCTAAACAACTTTAGAGAATCAGCAATATGTCAAAATTCTTGCATTTAAGTAAATCCATACATGAACAACATCTAAGCTTTTGTGAAAATGTTTTCCTTCATAAAATTGGATCCCCAATCCCCCATCCCACACACACACACGTGTCAAGATTTTGATATTTTAACAAATTTGAATTTACTTCATCTAAGGTTGCTTTCACTAAAATTAGCTTTTCTAGGCAAATGGTTTTTAAGAAAGATGATTTTTAAGATTTTTCTCTATATATTCCAATGAAAATTTTTGTCCCCCCCCCCATTGTGACCCCACCCTACCTCCAGGGATCATGATTTGAACAAATTTGATTTTACCCTATCTGAGGATGCTTCCACACAAGTTTCAGCTTGCCTGGCTAATTGGTTTCTGGGTAGAAGATTTTTAAAGATTTACTCTATATATTCCTCTGTAAAAATTTGAACCCCCCCCCCCATTGTGGCTCAACCCTTCCCTGGGTGTCATAATTTTCACAATTTTCACAACTTTGAATCTACCCTACATTAGGATGCTTTCACACAAGTTTCAGCTTTCCTGGCTGATTGGTTATTTAAAAGCTGATTACAGCCTTTTAAATTTGACTCGCCTAGGTCTGCAAAAAAATATCTTCAACATTAAATCACCATGTTTGAAATCATCATGCTATGTTTGAACATTCATTTTTTTCAAACAAAATTAATGGAAAATGAAATTCAAATGCACAGTTGGAACCTTAACTCATAAAAAGAATGCATATATTACCAGTAAGTACCTCCATATGTACGTCAAATACACAAGTTATTAATTCTCTTTCATAATCTTCAATAGTTCCCTTTAAAAATGAATGTATGTAATTACACTTAAATGGCCTTGAATAAATTTGGATTAAAATAAAACATCCTTTAAAAATTCTAACAGGGTTAAAAAAAAAGTTGCATGGCATTTGAGGTTTTACTTAGCATATTATACATTTTTTCATGAGGCACGAAAATAGGCAAACATTGCATCACTCATAAAGAGATTTGCATTTCAAATTAATGTTAATTTTACAATTTACTTCAGCTAGTTTAACAATTATATAAATATATGCTGAATATGATATTCTCCAAGTGACCTTTAGTCTATTTGGGCGTCACAGACACCTTATAAAGTGAGCCAGCAAAAACTGGTATAAAAAAAAAAATGAAGATGTTATGAAATCTACATATAGTTAAAATACATCTGAGGTAATCATATTTCAAAATGTATTCTTTTTGTGGTGAAATTGTGAACGTAATACGCAGAGCATGAAGTCACAAGTTTTTAGTCAAATGAAGTAGATACGTAGTTTCTTAATAGTATACAATATGTACCAACATATTTCCTTCCCTTGAATTTAAATAAATTATGTGAAAATTACATGTATTATTAACAGTCTCTAATATCACTGGCATTTTCTTTCCCTTTTACCCCTCTTTCATCTTTCATCGCATCTCATGTTTCATATACATGTACATGGAAATGCATATATATGCAGCTACTGTAATCCATATTTTCTTCGCGACAATTTTATTTTGCAACTTACTAGAGATAAACAGGTTCATTGCAACAAATTTTCACAATCAAGATCTGATGTAGATATTCTGAAAAATGAAAAACTTTTTGAGAAATTTTTAAAAAGACATATTTGATCATCGGGAATAATATGTACAATGAAAAGGCTTGCTGATTCCTTATTATTTAAATATATGTTTGAGTTGTCACAGTTCTAAAATTTCTATTCAAAGTTCCTATTTTTCACAGAAACAGTTAAAATTGAACATCTTAATTTTTTTAGACATGATTTTGATGTATAACTGTACTTTGATTAAAAGTAGCTTTCATTTGAAATAGAGAACATTTGGCATTTTTCATCAGAACCTGACCATCACAAATATCACAAACGAGTCATTCAGTGTCCAACTTTGTATTTTATTGAAAAGCCTCCATTATGAAAGAACTGGGTAAATCACATGAATCATTAAGTTTATCATTAGAGAATTGCAAAATAAAGTGATATGTCACAGATAAAACTTGGTTTTTGAGAAACTTACATGCAGAATAACTGACAACCTTGAGGCAAAAGGACAACACACTGTTACAGTATCTCTTTACATCTCAAGTAAGATTTCACAAGACTAATCTTGTTTTGACATTTTATATCCCTATAACCATGACTGTATTTTTAAAATTTGCTGTTTATTGCAGGGTATTGTTGATGAATAAAATTCAAATTAACCTCTCTTGAGGTAACTGACCTTCATATCTGTACTTCATGCTCTTGGTAACTTAATTGTTATGAATTTTTTGGCTACAAATTTACATCTCTTCAACTATTCTAAACTTACTAAAGAATAAAAATACACACATAAAAACACACAAAACAGATTGATATTTGAATTATTTTTGGTTTATTATTTAATCTGAACAAATGGAATCCCAATAAATGAACGTCTTTTTCTTATTTTACAAAACTTTTATAGACACATTATTGAAAGCTAAATAAATTATCTTCTATTTGGGAATTAAATAAAATTTTAAGGTAATTATGCAAAGTTCTGTGCATCGATAAAAAAATTTTTAACTAAAGATAGCTCATTGACAAGCACATGCATGTTATAAAAATGTAACTATGATACTGGTTATACAAATGCATTGAGATCTATCATCATAGATCGGTTATTCAAAAAAGTTTATGAGGGGGTGCTAATCAGTAAGAAAAATAAACTACCGGTAGATGTGATTTTTCTTGTTGAAATTACTTCTGATAAAATACATGTAAAAACCTTACAATGTCTCCATTCTGTTTATGAACATTAAAATGATGGATAACAGCTAGGAGACAGGACTGTGCCCTAGCTGTCATACTTTGGCTAATATATTAACTGGACACTGTTAAATCCCATGGGGAATCACCCCAAGTTGGAGGATGTTTAAAAGGGGGGGGGGTGTACCAGTAACTTGTTATTTGTGAGTGATGAGAATGTATATAAGCTAGGATATAAGATATATTATGCTGAAAATGAGCGTGTATTTTATGATCAGACATATCCTGGTCTATTTCAAAATTCTTTTTTTTTTAAATACAAATAAAAATTGCTGAAATATTCAAAAAGCTTTGGGACTCATTTTCATGATTTTGGTTTAATATCCTTGGCTGGACAGTTAAGTGAGGATAGAGTATGGCTCTGCTCTTATCTAATCAATATTTCCACTTTCTCTCCGATTATTAAAAGGTCCGATTTAGCACAGTTCTGCCAGGAAGTAAAAGGCTTTAGCAAATCTTGAAAAAATGAAGACCAACTCAAAATAACTCTTCATAAAATTGTCAGCCAAGATAAGTTAAATGAAGTAATTACCCCATTAAACATGTGAGCGATATATTAATTGAATTATAAATAACTTCCAAATAGAAAATGTTAGCTGCGCTTTGCTTGTGATACATAATTCAAAAATCTAGTTGCAAGTTTGCAACTGAAATGTCTGTGGTAACTCCTTAGATTAATTGTGTCATATAAAATTAACTTACATTATTAATGTACTAACTTATATATACAAAATGCCAAAATACTAATTAAATTTTTTTTTTCTTTTTACAAAATTGACATTAATTTTAATGCTCAAGCATGCAGGAAAGACATTTTATTTATTGGTGGAAATGCACATACTTTAGATTATACACATACACCAGTATAAGATAATGCTTGAACATAACAGTAAACATTTGGAAATCAAATATTGTCAAATAAAAGACACAATATCAAGATACAATTTTTGGCAAAGTAAACAGATATGTGACAACAAACTGCATGAATATAAAGCCATTTGAAGATAGTCTTTTCCCTATCAGATTTGGAACAGGGCATTTAAAAGTGCATTGATACACAGCACAACAAATATGCAGGAAATAGGATTATAAAAGGTAGCACAAAAGCAACTCAAGAGAATAAATCAATATAGCATGTAATATATACATTTAAACTGTGGCATGCAAGTTTAGACCTATGGGCTATCTGAGTGGCAAAATAGCATTGGCTCTGCTGAGTAAAACATGGAACTGTTGAGACTTGAAAAGGATTAAATACAATCTGGAGTACGTGGGTCCATGAATCTTTGTCAAGGCCAGCGATTAAATCCTCAGGATATAAAAAACAATGGCAACTTTACCACTAGCACTATATACATATATTCTTAAAAAACCGGGGCATCGTTTCTTTTTTTAAATGAATTGAACATGAACCATAATTTGGACGTGCATTATAGATATACACACATGGTTTATTCTTGAGATTCCTATCTGTCAGAATGACTCCAGTGGATTGCTGGCATTGTGTCTTTTAAATGAGAACTGTTACAATATGACAATCAACTGGAAACAGCAGCTGATTCTATGTCGAGATAAAGTCCATGCAACAGTAACCACTATAGGCGATCAGATCTGTGCTCTATATTGCATGATCTAACCAAATTAATCAAATAGTATGAACAACAGTCAGTTAAATAATAAATTTGTAGATGTATTCTAATGAAGTTTATATTTTTCTTTAAATAAACTGTGTCAGTACTTTATACAGAAAATTATTTTTTAAATGTCTCTTTTATTAAATTAAAACATGGTTTTTAAACAATTTAAACAATATGGCATATAAATACATGTAGGAACAAGTGTAAAAAAAAGAAGAAGTAATTTTCCCTCCAATTTGATTATAACCAGAACTGGAAAGTTACCTCATGCGGTCCAGAACATATGCACGTACACTCTAACTCATGTGCATTAATTTAATGCATCATCACAAACCCATTTAATGAATTTGATTTACACTCATGTTTTAACAGCCAAATTTTCTACCATAAATAAAGAAAACTGTCCACCAACTATGGTTGTAACAGGATATCTGTTATGTTCAGAATTAGGCCCTCTGGCTTCCATGTTACATAAATGGCTTGATAATTCCTCTTTCTTGTAAAACATTTACCAGTATTGCATATATAAATTAGATTTATCAATTATAAACAAATACAATTTTTATTCTTAATCCTCAATTATTATCAATATGATTTTTTGATTACAGTAATAAAAGCATTACATTCATGAAATGCAGAAAAAAAAGCAGATGGATTATTTTCAGGACGTGCGTAAATACAGAGCCCGAAAGCGGGTCACTAATCTTTATACATAAATACTACAGCAACACACAACAATAACAAACGTCAGGGAATGAGGATGTATCAAAAACATACGCATTTACGTATATTGAATATCTGCTGCCAGAAATACCAAGATGTTATGAATGCAATCAAAAGTTTATGAACACAGTTGCATATATGAACCATTTTTTTGTTGCAAACATATCTTAGATTCTTTATGCTACCAACAAAGATTCAAATATGGTAACTGCAGCATGCTGCATGGAAAAGCATTATTATTAAGAGATTTAATAATCAAGATCAATAAGTGCATGTACTGGTACTATACATGTACATGTACTAACAACTTAAAGGCAGCATTTAACTTCATCAATCAACTTCAAAAGAAAACGGGAAGTGTACATTGATTCATAATTATATACATTTATGTACCTACAGAATATTGTCTTATTTCTTTTTTTTAACTTTCATGTACATATCACCTGATTGGAAAACTGCCTTTTGGAGGAAAGGTAATTAAGGTATATACACACACCCTCCAGAGACCCCACCAATAAATAAAAAAAAAAAACCCAATGATCAAAATCACCGGTTAGGCAATTTCAAAAGCTAACAGACAGGCAACCATTACCATGATTACACACCCAAAATTTTAAAGAATTTACATTTATCAATTACCGTATCTGCACTTAGAATAAGAAAAAAAATGAGTTAAGAAAGATAACTCAGGCAGCCAATTCATAAAACTATATATTACTGTACCTCTTATAGTCAATTATCTCAAACTCTTATTAAGATCTAACTGAAAGATAGAGAGAATTCATAAAGTATATTTACCTAAACCTTACATCTACCCCTTTCTTACTGCCCCCAGAAAATTTTTTAATTAAAGAAAGAAAATTCTTGCATCTATATAATTGATAGTACTACATACTTGTAAAATTTAAGATATAATAGCACAAGATTAAAAGTAACCCAACATGGAATGATTAGATATAAATTAGAGTTTGCCCAACATGAAAGTAAACTTGTTGCTGATGATGTTGACAACCTTTTGGTTTTTTCCTTGAAATTTGATAGCAATAAAATTGTCTGAAACGATTTAATGACTGAGCATTTCCACATTCACTCTGGGCTGATTGCATGAGTTAATTCTCTACCAATATAGATGACTTGCATGTGTAATTGGATATAAAGAGAAATAATAATAGGCCAGATAAGGATTTAAACCAAGGCCTCCTGAGTCTTTGGACAATCAGGTGCTCTTCCAACTATCTAGAACCAGAATCTAAGCTGCTATCATCCCTCCTCCTTTCAAGTTTGATGTAACCCGGCCAATTAATATAAAAATAATTCTCATTTACTTCAAATTTTCTATCTTTATTAAGAAACAGATTCTGCATTGTATTTAAATTGGATGAAAGCTTATTTTTTTTTTTCATGAGAATCGGTTTCTAAAAAATAAATTGATTTGTAACCGTTACTCTAATGACCAAAATTGGCAATTAAAGGTCTAACAAAGTGGCTTGTGATGGTCAGATCAGTGCAAATGCCATGCAGTGTCAGATATAGCTCAAAAGGTGGAGCATCTGACTAGAGAAAAGTCAAGGGGCCTGGGTTTGAATTCTGGTCTTGTCTGTTATCTGTTATCATTTTTTTTTTCATCCCATTACATTTGATTGAGTGCAAACCCCTAAAGCTGACAGCTACATATATAGGTTAACTCCTGCAAGGGGGAGAAGCCTTGGGATGTTGATCTACAAGAGTGAACTCAGTGAAGATCATTTAAAGGGGAAGGAATATGTTGGTCTGACCAATTGGAATGCCAGTGGCATGCATGTAGCTCACTATTGATAACGTGTTAGAGCTCCTATAATCACTGGAGAGTTGACTACTGAGGCCTGTTCAACAGAGCGAGCGTTCGCGAGCGCTCGCCAAAATTCCCTATACCCGCAACACAAATTTTGGCGAGCGCTCGCTCTGTTGAACTCACCTCTGGTCTAGTCATTCAGTATTCTCCCATTCCATTACAGGCTTAATCTGATTAATAAATTACCTATAAAACATTTGCCATCCGTTTGGTAGGTAAAAGAGGGTACCATATAGGTATTTTACAACCATATGAGAGTAAAGCCAACAAACAGGGGTTGTCTTTGGCTCATTGAACCAGACCAAAATATTTAGCTCAAACTTTTTATCTGTACTGTAGAAATTGTCATCTCTGGAAAATTGGACTAACATATGAAAATTGGTCTCCCCAAAAAGAATTCATGTTCATTTTCCTTAAAATTTCAAACTAATGTCATTTTTAAAATCCTTTTTTTGTGCACGTGAAACAACAAAATAACTCTTCCATGCGGCTTCCACGTTGCATTCCCTTGTGGGCTATTTTTTCAATATGTTTCCAAATGAATATAAAATTTCGAATAATGATATCTTAGTTACCTTCTTATCGCTTGATATACCAGGTATTTCATTGACGAAACTGACATACACAGCAATAACGAATTTTTTTTTATCTACTACGCTTTGCTGACTGCTTCCGAGGGAGGTCAAAGTTCAGTTAAAACGCCAACTCCGAACCCGATATTTTTCAATTACATTAATTTGGTTTTTTATTTCATTTTGTCGAAAGTGAAATATTATTCTATATAATTCCCTATTCCAAATATCAGAAACTGAAAACCTTTCTTTTTTATTTATGGCTCAATATTTTCATACAGAGACATTATGTTATATGATCCAATATGAATTATTCCTGGTACGCTTTAATGAACTTTTACGACACCTGCTTCCTTTATATGGACCTCATGTTGGCAAAGTTCCTGTGGTTACGATGTAAACATATTTGATTCTAATGCAAGGTGTACAGTGTATTCCAACTTATTTAACGTTTTAAACATTCAATGGATCAAATATGAACAGAGAAAGAAAATATATTTCAAGAACCCGAATAACTGACCCTGAAAATGGAACTGTCCCAACATGCGTTGGCAAAATTAATCCGAAGTTGTATGGCGATGGTCTTCAAAATCTCTGCAGAAAAACTCAAGATAATCTCTCTAGATTATCAACAAACATGGCAGATCGATTGGAACCTTGTCTACAGTATGGAATAAAGCACTGGCATCCCAACGACAGACCAAAATCAGCTTACTCAGCCAAATGTAAGTATGCAGTAACTCAGCTCCGTTCGAATTTCCTCCGAAATAGTTATGGAACCATTCACGGTAAGTTGGTAACGGCCATGACGCTCTTTTGCATGGCTAATTGACAACATTCTGGTGAAGTCTTATTTGGAAGATTATCTTTGAAAGGAATTTAAACAATTGCATTTATGTTCTATTTCCCCAAATAAGAGTGATTCTGATATAACCATGAAGGGATCTATTGATAAAAAAACAATTATATATTTATTTTAGCATATGCAACTCCCCCTGACCCAAAGGTAGTAAGATGGCATGATACAAACACAATGTTTGCTGACAGCAGGATTTTTGATAATGTGAGAAGACCAGTGACAGATATTTCTGAAGACAATGAGTCAGACTCCTTATCCATGACACCAGGTATAGAATTGTAATTAATTTGAATTTAGTGAAACTGTACATGGGATTAAAAAAACATAATTTTAAAAATGTTTATACATGTATGACATTTAGTTTTGGTTGATGATCAATTTAGGTTGGCAGGCAGATCTCACTGTTTACGTTCTCTCTTTTGAAAAAAAATCAGTCTCAGTTGAAAACAAAAATCTGCACTTGGCAGGCGGTGCAACAGTCACAATGTCTACATATTAGATGTATAACTCAATTAAGTTTGCTTCAGTGTTTTCTTATTATTCATATATGCAAATTAAGAAGTAAATCTTGTAAATCTCATCATTTCAGGACCCAAAACTACCTTCTGCTACATTTGCTCAACATTAGAAGAACATCAGAGACATCTGTTACAATACAGGGTATTTCTTTTATACTGTTTTTTCAACTTTTATGAACAATAAAACTTAACTAGACCATTTCAAGGCTATGTAACTAAATAACTTGAACATGAACCAGTATGACTCTGATCTTTAATGTATTTTTAGCCAAAACGACCAGTGTCTGCAAAACCAAGAATTGAATATGTTGCACCAAAACCACGATTAAAGAAGAAAATTGAAGAAGTAGAGCCAAATATAGGAGATTGTTTGTATAGGGTAGATATATACACTGGAGATAAAGTGAATGCTGGGACATCTGGAGAGGTAAATGCTATTATGATGTGACTGAATCATTTGATACAGTGAAGGTGCTTTTGTAGACAAATGTACACTGATTTTGATGCATTAGAGATAAATATCACAGATGAATTCTTTGATCCTAACACAGAAAAGGTGTGATGAACATGTAAATGCTTAGATATTATTAATCATGTGCATATGTTCATAATCTCACGTTTTGAGTATTTCCATATCATATCTTTCCAGGTTTACATCACAATGAAGGGGAGCAGGGATGTTTTATACAAAACCAGACTTGCAAAGAAAACTTCAAATTTTTCCTTCATGAGAAACACAAAAGAGTCATTTTTCCTAAAGGGACCAAGGCTTGGGAATCTAGAAATCATCACAATTGAGGTATATACGCATTTTAAAGTTGCAGAAGTTTCTGAGAACCATGGCATATGTGATGAATAATTATGAGCATCAACAGTCTGACAGCTAATGGTTTTTCGCTGATATTTCAATGCATGTATTTGTCTTGACAGTTGACAATATTCTTTGGGGTTTTTTTGAAGGGGGAAGGGTGTCAATTTAATTTTTTTTAATAATATTAAAAACTTTGACTGCCTTTTTGATTCAATGATTATTTTACTTAAATGCTGGTTAACTTTCCTGTAGCATGAAGGAGGGAAGAAGAATTTACGTTGGTATTTGGATAGAGTTGAGATTACAGACATGAAGTCTGGAATGATTTGGGTGTTCAAATGTCAGGACTGGCTAGATAATTCTGACAGTCGGGATCTGATTGGCAAGGAGAAAGAACAACCAATCATAGGTGAGTATAGTTACTAAGTACTTGTATGTGAAACGACCAATCAATCATCATGTATTTTAAATACAATCTCTCACAAACCCTCAAAATAAGGATCAGCAATCATGAACGTGTGCATTTTAAGTTTTCAATTGGTTAGCAAAATTAAATAAAATCAAACCAAATAACATCTGACTGTATTTTAGACTATGACATCACTGTTTACACTGGCAACAAGTCCTTTGGTGGAACAGATGCAAACATTTCCCTGACAATGTATGGTGCCAATGGTCAGAGTCAGAAGATTCTGTTAGTCGACTCCTCTAAGGGACAGACATGTTTTGAGAAAGGGGGTGTGGACAGGTTCAGGATACCTCAGCGAGATTTAGGAGAGCTAAAGAAGATCAGGTGAGAAAAAGAGAGAGAGAGAGGCAGTGAGAGAGAAGAGAAAGAGAGTTTTTCAAATTACTGATTTACAGAGAAATAGAGACATAGAGAGGGACAGAGAGAGAGGGAGAGAGAGGCAGAGAGAGAGAGAGAGAGAGAGTTTCAAATTTATCTTCTAACTGATGTACAGAGAGAGAGAGAGAGAGAGAGAGAGAGAGAGAGAGAGAGAGAGAGAGAGAGAGAGAGAGTTTCAAATTTATCTTCTAACTGATATACATGTACCTGTATATTATAACTATTCTGAATTCTTTGGTTTTCTGACGAATCATAACATACTCCTGTATACTATATTTGTGATACTTTGCAGGATAGAACATGATGGAAAAGGTGTAGCATCTGGATGGCATTTGGAGAAGGTGAGATCTTCCTTTATTTCTGCTGTAAAGTTTGGAATGATCAATTTTTTGATGTTTTGCTGCAAATTAGATTAAACATCATGAGCTCTTTTATTATGAATTGTGTTTAATTGGATGCAATATTGACACATCTTTTCAGATTACTATTACAACCAATGCTCCCAAGCAGATATACTATTTCCTGTATGGAGGTTTCATTGGCAAGGACGTTGGTAAAGGACACCTGTACCGAGAAATCTTTGCCAAAAAATCATTGCCAAAGGAAGTGACAACAGGTATCTATTGTAGACATGTAAACATTTATATTTCATCATCTGATGATGTGAACACCAAACTGTGTTGTGTATTCCTTTCATTCATTTGATAATCCATAATTCAGTTGTAGGTTTTAGTTGTTCATGTAAAGAATACTAATTTAGAAGCTGTCGTAAACATTTACAAGTACTTGTATACAAAAAAATTATTGTTTTGAAATTCAGAAACAAAAGGTAAGTATATAGAATGAATTGTGTTTTTTTTCTATGTGTGACTTGTTATAATTTCATTTGGTTTACTAGTATATAACTTTGGTTGTTGAGTTTGTTAGGGTATATGTAGCTTTATAACTATTTCACACTGCTTGAATAAATTGAAACTCATTATATTTTGCTAGGTATATAAATCATAGTTTTCTACCTTAAAAATCAAGGATGAGTACATGTATATAAATGCTAGTTCATAGCCTTTTATTTTTTCGTAGTTGCATTATTTGTTTACAAAAATAAATGCTAGTACATGTACTTTTAAACAACTACAAACTTAAAAAAATATCTAAATAAGAAAGTCTGTATGTGTTAATTTCCTATCAGCTCCATATCTGTGGTCAATTATGGCATGATTTATATACCTGAAATTGAAGGGGTGAAAAATCAGCAGTTATGTACTGATTAAGGTCAGGCTTCCATTTTTTTCTCCTATATATATCCACAATGTGAAGATTTGCACTTATTAATTCCATAATTATATATTCATTTTATATGATACTTTTTTTTTTATTTAGATATAAAGTGTTCAATTGAAAATGTATAATATGACTTATAATTTATGAGCATTCAAATGCATTTTGGATGCTATTTTAAAGAAAATTCTAAATATTCTAGCTTTGAAAAAAAGCCTGGTGATGTACCCTGAATCTTTTGGAATTAACAGGTTTAAATGTTAATAAATAAGGAATATATCAAGGAAAATTATGTAAAATTAAGGAACGTCTCATATGTCCTTATTTTTTATGTTCCTCAGATTCTGCAATAATGTATTAGTTATTGTTATGAGTAGTATATTCTACATTTACAGCGTACACAGTTCTTACAAAAGGTGACATTGAATTTTGTGGTTTAATTTGGTTTAGTTTTGATCCATTTTTATTGCATGGTTGGTAAATTTTTATTTGGTAATATTTATATGTATTGTTAGATTGCTGGGACAATGTTTATTACTGGTAATGTTTATTAACAATCAATGCATCAAATTTGAAATTGAATGATATAATCTTGAATTTTATTTTGGAATAATGTCTTTTGCTCTCAAACATTTTTACAATTCCTTTAGTTAATTTAATTCATATGTTAAATGAATGATATGTTTCATTGTGTTGCATGCATTTTTCAGAATTAAAATTTTCTTTTTTATGTTAATTTAATTCATATGTTAAATGAATGATATGTTTCATTGTGTTGCATGCATTTTTCAGAATTAAAATTTTCTTTTTTATGCACATTTTTGAATAATACATGGATGCATGTCTTCAAAAAAATTTCTTAGTGGTTGAGCTAGAACTTGGGGACAACCTTGTATTTATGTTTAATCTTCATACACCCTCAATTTCCTGAGATCCTAAATTCACTCAGAATGAGACAATACATGATTCCGAAGTGCTGATATTAAGAATTAAATGTTTGTAAGCGTAAAACCCTTCAAACTTGAGGACCCAGCATTGGCTCTGGATCAGCTTGCTTTAGAGTACTGTAGTGAGTACTTTAAAAACGTGAATAAGGATTTCAGTTATGGTGTTTTAATTATGTCCAAAAGGCTCATATTTTTTACATGTACTTGTTATGCCAAGCATGAGGTTGATGTGCATGCTTTAATTAATAATATCATTGGTAATTTACGTTACTCATAAATTAATAGCATGATATTAACTCTTTTGCCTGCATGGATAAAATAGTGTATAATAAGGTCAAACCCATATTGTTGTTTTAGAAACTTCAGAAGCATACATGTCTACAAGCAATTTATAAGGATAAAGTTTATGAATTTGTGAAACAGAATCCAGAGAGTTCAAGCATTATATAATTCAATAATGTATGTTAAAATGTCTTCATAGGTCCCAAGACCACCTACCTGGTGACAGTTCAAACCGGTGATGTCAAATACGCAGGAACAGATGCAAATGTTTTTATACAGATTTGTGGAAAAGATGGCAAAGCTACACGGAAAATCAAATTGGATGATGCCAGGAACAATTTTGAAAGGGGTGCTACTGAACAATTTAAAGTAATTCAACAAATTCTATATTTTTATAGCATATTCAATGTAGATGCATGTCATAGGCTACAGAACCCAGGAGAGTGCCCCCCCCCCCCTTTTTTTCCCCCAAAGTTAGACATAAACCATAATGATAACCTGATCCTGATGAGTATTTTTTTGGGGGCTTTTTTGGGGGGGCTTGTCAAGATTTTTCATAATATTAGCCCCCCCCCCCCCCCCCCCCCCCCCCCCACATTAAATTTTCTTCCGACGCCAATGCATGTATATGATTGTGTAGAGTATTGCAACAGCTGGTCTTATTAAACAAAAAAGTTTGGTACCGATAGTTAAAATCGAATGAAAGAATACTGTCTAGAAATTAATGCTGTTTGTTTATGTTCATGCAGGCTAATCTTTGTTTTATTTTAGTTGGAAGCTCCAGATGTTGGAACTATTTCTCACATTATTGTTGGCCATGACAACTTTGGTCCTGGGGCTGGATGGTTTCTGGATGAGGTATATATATGTATCTGGGTTATATAGAGCTAAAATGTTTCTGAATTATCGACTAAAGCTTAAAATTGTGAGGCACATAATCAACATACATGTATAAAATAATAATTTTTTTTATTAATTCTATCAAATCATTTATATTTTCAAAATGTTATGAGGGGGATAACTCAGTTAAAAAATTAATTAATTTATTTTTTCAATATTAAAGTAAAATCTACATGTACTATTAAGCTTACTAACTTTTGTATGCAAAGCAATTGTTGTGGTGTGCCTTAATAATAAAACTTTTATATTTTTTTTTTTTGGGGGGGGGGGGGGGGGGGGGGTAGGGTGGCAACCTATCTTCTTTGTTGATGTTTAGTTTGAGCTGAAATAACCTTTAACCTAAGTGTGTCACATCTTTATGTAGGTAAAAATCAAACGCTACATTTTGAAAAAAGAAGCCAACAAATATGTAAAGAAAGAGGAGAAAAAGAGAGAAAAGAAAGAACAAGCTTTGAGGAAATCTAGAGAAAATAGTCCTGACCAAAAACGAAAAAAGCGAAGAGATGAAGACAGTGAGGAAGAAGAGGAAGATAACAGAAGGAAACTAGTTCCTCCCCTGTATGAGGAGTGTGTGTTTCCATGCAATGAATGGCTGGCTAATGATGAAGGAGATGGACTGGTGGAGAAGGAATTGAAGTGTGCCAGCAGCATGCTGAGATTTAGTGAGGATGAACAAGGTAGGGAATAAGGATTAAAGGATTAAAGGATGTCATGGATGACAAAGTCAAATAAACTTGTGGAGCAGTGATGACAAATGCAGCAATTACACTAATGTTCTTTAGTGATAATGAAATTGTATTAATGCTTAATTCATACAGATATATACTTACATATTATTGATTCAACAGAAGTCTGTTTTTAGATATGATGATTCATATACTGTATACATGTAATTAGATTTAAATGTGATATACTGGTAATTGATATGATAATCATTATGATTAAAATATATATTATATTAACATACACATCATAAAGAACCCTTACTAAGGCTATATAGCTGATTAAATTTTGATCTTTTTAGAAGAGAAAGTTCATTACACAGTAATTGTGCACACTGGAAATGTCAAGTTTGCTGGCACTGATGCAGATGTGTTCATCCAGATGTTTGGAGAAAATGGCAGATGCTCCAGGCGGACAAAACTGGACGATTCCAAAAACAACTTTGAAAAAGGGATGGAGGACATTTTTGAGGTTTATAGAATTCCTTAGTTTTCTTTTTGATATTTATCTTTTATTTCAAAGTTTAGACCTTATCTGTTAATTTGAACGCGAATTTTATTAAAACCTAGCTTATTAAAGTCATATCTCGTAGGAATTCCTAGCGCATGAACTTTTGAACAAATAATATGCATCATAGTTACATTTTGATTTTTCTTGTCTGTGGTAAATAAATGTAAAGTGTAATAATATTGTGAATAACGAGAAATACTAATAATAATGTCAATATTCGCTTTATATAATTTGATTTGTTCAGTTGGATGACATTAACCTTGGTACCCTTTCCCACATTGTGATTGGACATGATGACTCGGGAATGGGAGCTGGATGGTTTCTGGATGATGTAAGTTATAAGGGAGATATATTATTCAAACAATGAAATGCTTTCTTTGATGATTCATTCGGGATATGAAGGTAGCGACATTGCAGAAAAAATACATATTCCGGGTTAGCGGGTTATGTAAATTTTTTCTGCAATGTCGCTACCTTCATAAACCAAATGAATCATCAAAGAAAACATATTATTATTTAAATTTACATCTTTCTTTTGACTAATTAATAAATTGATTATCAAAAGTAAGTAAAATTTACTTAATTACTGTTAACGTACATAAGTACATTAGCTAAAAGAAACAGCCAAATTGTCTCTTATGAGACTGATTCTGACATCATCATGATTATTTCGTGAAGTCCGTAAGTTTTCTTTTAGGTCGCTGTAGGTTTCGACCAATCAATAAACAGGGCATGTCAATTTCACTCCTGTCAGTTTCTTGTCAGTTTCAGCCGCTGTAGATTTCGACCGATTGATAAATGGGGCGTGTAGATTTCTGTCTGGCTGTTTCTATAGAGCCATGAATTAACTATAAGTTTCCATAAGAAATAGAGGAAATAATACTCAGTATATGAACTGGTAGATGTAAATATACATTCATGAATGTAGTTAAGTTATTTGCAATGTTGCCTTGTTCTTTAAATATGCATAGATATAATATGTTCATGAATGGAGATAACTTATTTGCAATGTTGCCTGGTGAGTTGGTTATACCAGAACAATACTTGGAATGCTTGAATATATACCATCTATGATTATTTTTGAAAATATCTAATTTTTTTTAGCTTTCTTATGATTTTTTATGATCTTTTACATTGCAAAAATGGTTAAAAATGAATGCAAAAATTATATCCATTATTGTTTGCTATTTAAAAGTTTTTAAATTAAGGTATCCGATCCATATTAATTAGGACCAAATTTTTCCAATCTTGAATATCTATCATGTATTTAATACTTTGATATCCATTTAAAGCAATTAAGAGTAGAAAAAGATTTACCGAGAGAAATTTTCAAAAATATTATTAACTAAGCAGTAATTAATTAATGAAGATTGCATTAAGGTCTATGGAGACAAGCATATTTTTTAAGATAAAAAAGTAATTACTACGAATATCAAAAAATGCTTTGGTGGAAAGATGTATTTTATCATTAGGAATACAAAAACTGTTAAAAATAAATTTTATACCGTGTAGATTTTTTAAAGAATTAATTTCTATAGAATAATAGCAAAGGGACACAACTCTTCAAAAAAGGAAAAGGTCATTAATTAGGACACATTCCACACTTGCATATTGATACTTAAATAGGAAAATTATGTCCAAGTATACTTAGTATTAAGCCCATGCATATATGTTAGGCACCCAGATTCATTGAATCTGAGGCTATTATGGATTGGATACCTTAAAAAAAAAATGACTGATGCAACTAAAATAAGGTTACACATTTAACCCTTTTTGCAAATTTTGTGACAATTTTCTCAGGTGATAATTAGAAAGCATCTTAGTCAGAAAGAAATCAAAGCACACAAACAAAAAGAAAAGAAAAAATTTAAAGATCAGATGAAGGCAAAAGGAAAACAGAAAAAGAAAAGACAAGAATCTGATACTGAGGATGAGGATGATGAGGTTCCAATCAGGACTCCTGATTATGAAGAGTTCCACTTCCCTTGTAATAAATGGTTGGATTCTAAAGAAGGAGACGGGGAGATTGAACGGACGCTGAAGTGTAAGAAGAAACAGCTTCATTATGAAGGAGGTGTCAATCAAGGTAAGCTTTTAATATATCATAGTATATACATGCATGGCAGTTTACTTTGATAAACTTAAGACGAAAACCATTTTTTGTGGTATGTTATTTCAAAAATACAGTATTACATACATGTATATGGATTACATATTACATCATGACGTTTTACGTACTTGATATCATTATAATTTAAATTTATTTCTTTAGCACATACCTATCTACCCTGTGAGTAAAGATAATAAGCATGCAAAAATTCTTTCTCATTTGATAGTAAAATGAATGTCATGCTTTAATTGTGGTATTCAGGAGAACACAGCACAATGTATCAGATCATTGTGACAACGGGCAACAAAAGCTTTGCTGGAACAGATGCCAACGTATATATACAACTGCATGGAAGGAAGGGCCAAGAAACCCCCAGACTTCCTTTGGATGATGAGAAAAATAACTTTGAAAAAGGACAGATAGATGTGTTCAAGGTATACAGACAGAGTTGTTAGTTTGTAACACCAGTGAAGCTTAAGTAATCCATACAACAATTCATAATTTTTACTTGCTTATTTTTTAGATTTACAAACTGTTAACCAAATGTTTAACTTTTTGTAAAGTTCTAGTTTGTTAAAAGAGCTGAGTTGCTTTGTTAGCTTAGAGTTCATTGGCTGACAGATTCTAATGCCTGTTTATTTCAGAGACTGGATGTAAATGCGGTCATATTAACTGTAGGTTTACACTAGTGTGTTTAATACTTTTGATGTCTTAAAAAATGAATTGAATTGTACAATCAATTGTACTTTTACTTAATTGCACCAATTTAACCTCTATGTTGATTGGTATTGGGTGTTTTAAGTAACATTAACTTTTGCTGTGTTTGATGTTTACAAGAGTGTACCCATATACAAATTACTCTTCATTGAAATTACTCACTAACTGTATTCAATTTAAAAAAAAAACTAAATAAAATAGGCCACCCAAGTTACTCCAGTGACCCCCTGTCATCTGTTGTCATCTCTCACAATTTTACTTTCAGCAAAGTTATTGCCCTTGGAATTCTCTGGTTTAACTATACACATGTATCTACATATACATGTACTGGTACTTTGTCTACTGCTATCATGTCATGTATTGGAAACACTTTGATAAAAAAAATTATTTTTTATGTTCAAGGGATTATTTTGTATAATTGAAAAAGAGAATATAATCCAACAGACAAATATGAAATGTGATCTATGGTAATTTGAAGTAAGGTTAAAGTCTTGTCCTTAGTAGGGGTCATTAAACTTAGACTAGCTCACCTTTGATCACAGTATCACTTTTTTACTATATGTATTCCTTTAATTTTGTCTAAGCGAGACAGAGATCAAAAGTGAGTTTACTGTGAGACAAAGATCAAAAGTAAGTTTGTCTTAAGTTTTAAATTCCCAAAGCCAGCAAGATTACATAAATGTACTCATTAATTGATACACACACAAAGCTTCATATCCATTGTTTCTTCATCAGATTGAGTCTGTGGATGTTGGACCTGTATCCTATGTAACAATCGGTCACGATGACTCCGGCCCTGGGGCAGGCTGGTACCTGGATGAGGTATCAACTGCCTTCATTCGTTTAATAATAGAATTGATTAATTACATGTGTATTTAAATGATACCTAATATATCTATTAAGATCAATTTTACCATACTACATTGATACACTGATAAAATAAATATACTTCTGGCAAAAAAAGTTTGGATTTTAAAATAAGAAAAGCATTATTTTATATAAACCATATTTTAATCAATTAAGGGATAAATATTTGGGATATGAAGACTAGTTATGACTTTTCAAAATCCAGAATGTTTTTTAAAAGCAATTTTTTATCATCCAAAGGTAAAGGTTCGCAGGTACATTCAAAAGAATGAGGCCAAAGAATATGTGAAGCGTGGACGTCAGAAGCCTCTATATGAAGAGAGTGCCTTCCCATGCAAGCGCTGGCTTTCCAGTAGTGATGATGACAAAAAGACCGAAAGACAACTGAAATGTGAACAAAGAACCCTCCATTTTGACTAATGGAAAACTTTTATGGATACATATAGGCTAGATAGCTTTACAATTTCTACTCAAAATTAGTAGTAACATTAATATGATAAAAGTATGTTACTCAAGATATTTCATGGGTAAAACATATATTCCGGCCTGTACATGTATATATATGGAAAACCCAACTGTGAATTGAACATTTTTTTTAACATTTATACTTGTCCTTAATCAATACTCATATACTGAAATGAAATTCAATTGTGAATTAACTTTATGATTGTTCAAGTCTACATGGAATTAACAATTTCAATTAATTTGGTGCAGCTGTTAATTGTCTTTAATAAACATAATGAAATGATTATCCTAGAAGAAGAAGTAAAGATCTTTTTCAATTTAACATGTTTATACCTGTAAAGAAAGTGTTTTCGTATACTGCTAGTATTTTTAATATATAGGTTATTCTTGTACAATTGATATTTTTTTACGTTTAGAATTCCCTATCAATTTTCAAACTGTGATATTTTTTTTTAGATATTTTGTGATAATTAGCGTTGTTATGAATTTTTTTTTTCTCTTCAAACATTTTTGTTACCTATATGTACATTTATACTGAAGACTGGCTATATTGTTTTTCTATCTTAAACAATAGTTTGTACTACTATTTTTATGAAGATTTAAGGTTTTGGTTTCTAATATTTTAAAATTCCTTTTGCCTTTTTTATTTTGTCATGCATGCTTTCATGCAAAGTCAAATCCTATTTAAAAGTTGTATAAATTTATCTAGTCAATGTTTCTTGAACAAAATATATTTTATAGAAAATAAATTTCCAAACCTTTTAAGTGATGTAGTTTTCTTCTCTTTAATATCTGCAGTTTTCACTCAGCCAATCAGCTCATCTTTTTTTTTTAATAGAGGCAAATCACAAATTATTGGCTATAAAAAATAGGACTAGTACTACCTTGGACCAGCATGATACATGGTTTATTATTTAGCTTACGGTTGACCCAACTTTGTTTGTATTAACCATTTTGAGATTCTTACATTTGGAAACAATTGGACCAACATGAAGCAATTTCTGTTTGCTATAATTTTAATGGAGTTTAGATTCTGGTAAAATTTTACGCAAATGCTAGTAATGAGCCATTAACTTGATTTCCTGAAAAGTTAGGTGACTTGTATGTTCGAACAGTGTACTACCAAACTAGGACTTGTGCCACCAAGGTGACACCGGATTCTTAAGGGCAAAGGTGTCCCCTTGAGATCCCCAGCCCCAAATATAGCAATATTAGCACCGATTTGTGGCGCCAGGGCGCTACGTTTACCCTAGGCCTATCATAGTGATATATAAAGGGTCTCTAAACAGGGCACCTAGCGTCCAAACTAGGACTTATGCCACCCAGGTGACACCAGATTCTTAATGGCAGAGGTGTCCCCTCGGAATCACCGGCCCCAAAAGGGGCAATATTAGAACCAATTTCTGGTGCTAGAGCGCTAAGTTGACCCTATCATAGTGTTAAATAGGGAGTCTAAACAGGGCGACAAACGCCCAAACTAGGACTTGTGTCACTTAGGTGACACCAGATTTTTGGGGGTTTGGGTGTCTCTTTAGGATCCGCCGCCCTAAAAGGGGGGTATAAGCACCGATATCTGGCCCCAGAGGGCAGAGTTGACCCTATCATAGAGGTAAAGAGGGTGTCTAAACAGAGGGCCTAGCGACCAAATTAGGTGACACCGGATTTTTAAGGGCAGAGGTGCTCCGTCGGAATGCCTGGGCCCCAGAGGGCAAAATTAGCACTGATTTCTGGCGCCAGAACGCCGAGTTGACCCTACCATAGTGATAAATAGGGAGTCTAAACTGGGCGCCTAATGCCCAAACTAGGACTTGTGCCACTAAGGTGTCACCAGATTCTTGGGAGCTCGTGTGTCCCCTTGGGATCCTTGGCCCTAAAAGGGGCAATATTAGCACTATTTTCTGGGCCAGGGCGCTGAATTGCCCCTATCATAGTGTTATATAAGGACTTTAGACAGGGCGGCTAGCATCAGAACTTGGACTTGTAGTACCATCAGGTGACATCAGATGTTTGGGTGTTCCATCGGGATCTTCGGACCCGAAAGAGACGATATTAGCACGGATTTCTGGCGCCAGAGCGCTGAGTTGACCGTATTATAGTGATATAGATAGGGTCTCTAAACAGGGCACCTAGTGCCCAAACTAGGACTTGTGCACCCAGGTGACACCAGATTCTTAAGGGCAGAGGTGTCCCTCAGGATCCGTGGTCCCAAAACAGGCAATATTAGCACCAATATCTGGCGCCAGAGTGCTACGTTGACCCTATCATAGTGTTATATAAGGACTCTTAACAGGGCGGCTAGTGCCCAAACTAGGGCTTGTGCCACCCAAGTGACACTGGATTCTTAGGGACAGAGATGTCTCCTCTGGATCCTTGGTCCCAAAAGGGGCAATATTACCACCGATTTCTGGCACCAGGGCGCTCCGTTAACCCAATCATAGTGTTATATATTGGCTCTAAATCTTTTAACAGGACCCCAAGCGCCAAAAGTAGGACTTGTGCCACACATGTGACACCTTATTCTTAGGGCCAGAGGTGTTCCCTCGGGATCCCTGGCCCCAAAAGGGGGAATATAATTTTGTTCCATTTATTCACCCTGTCATACTTTATATTAATTTTGTAATCCATTGGACTGCCCACAGCCCCTTTTATCAGGGGAGCTGGTATTATAGCACGATAATCCATGAGGACCGATGGGGCTGCAGACTTCCCCTTTTTACAAGAAGGTGGTGATAGCACGGTTAGGACCATGAATTTCTAATGTTTCTATTGCCAATGATCATTTGGAATATTTTGACTCGAACCGACCTTTAAAAAGACTAAAAATGGCGTAGCATGAGATCGTATGACGTAGTATATAGTATGTGTCATAATGACGTAGAGTTAGCACACATATTTTATGACAACGCAATTCTACTGTTGGTTTCAATGATTGCCAATTTGACATCAAACAGTTTGAAATTGTAATATTATAGCGTTTTATAAAAATGTGATCTTATTGTTGCAAATGTTTATTGTCTAAACAATGAGCTAACAATTGTATTTTAATGAGCAATTCATTTTACAATAGGTGAAATTGCTAAATATTGAATTATAGCCTAATATTATGTTCTTAAAGGTTAATGTCAAGATCTAGTAAATGATCAAGACTGTCTTTTTGGTGCTAAAACTATTATGACGTCATAATTGACTTGATGAATCTTTTCCCGTATTTAACGGCTTTAAAACATGTACAAAATAAAACAATATTTTGACATTCTATATATAATCACGGGAAAAGTAATCCTGGTACCTATATTCAATTTGACATCATTTTAAAGAGGAGGTCAAGAGCTTGTTGAATGCCGTTTTTGGAGAAAAATGGGCAAAACGTTGAGATTTGTTACTTTTATCCTTCATATTTCATAGAAAATGGTTGTTTATAAACATGATTTTCACTGTGTTTACCAAAGAATTAAGCCCCGGTACATCATATGAAACAAAGACATTGTTATGAAGCATCATTAAAAGAATTTATATATTGAATTTCATAAACCTGTAGGCACCTTTCATTTACTAGATCCCTACCTTAAGGTTAAAGCCATTTTTCTTCACAGTTAAGAAGATAGCACGAATCATGGAATCAAGATTTGGTCTAATACATATAATTCACAAATGTAACTAAAGAAAAAATGAAATGACTGACTAGTTTAAAGACTGCACTTGGACGTATACATTGATTTTGTTAATTTGAAAGACAGATACCTCAATCAATATTTTCTTACTTTCAGACTTTGATAAATGTTCATGGGTCAAGCACGAATCACATTAGGATGAAAACAAGATGTAATTACAATCGAGGCAATTATAAAGTCTCCCAAAGAACGAGGCCGTCATTGGGAGTAGGGATGACCCACATGGGTCAAACTTTACAGACAAAAAGATCTAGAACTTGATTATTTTTATTTCTGAAGTTTCATGATGTTCCCCAGGGGTCCTTTATTATACATCAGGTGAACCAACATGACCCAAGGAACAAGAATATATATGGTTAAGGGGTGGGGATCTTAAACGTTTTCAAGATATTTGGGCACTTCCTGTTTGAGGGGGGCCAGGACCACCCCCGGGCCAATGACCTACATACCATTAATGCCCCTTGACACCAGGAACAAGAATATATGTGGTTTAGGAGTGGGGATCTTAACCGTTTTCAAGATATTCGGGCACTTCCTGTTTGAGGACAAACCCTCGGGCCCATGACCTACATACCATTTGATGCCCCTAAAGGCATGGACCATGAATATACCGGTTTATGGTTTAGGGGTGGGGATCTTAACCGTTTTCAAGATATTCGGGCACTTCCTGTTTAAGGACCAACTCCCAGGGCCTATGACCTACATACCATTTGATGCCCCTTAACACATGGAACAAGAATATATATGGTTTAGGGGTCAGGATTCTAACAGTTTCTGAGATATATGGTCACTTCCAATTCCTGGGGGGTGGGGATGACCCCAAGGGTAAGATCTAATAAACCCTATATATTGCCTGTAACAGCCAATATATGATTCTGAAAACCCTATATTATTATCTTGTCCGTTTTCAAGTTATAACCATTTACAATAGAGTCTAAGATTTTCCCCATAATGTTCAATGTAAGACCCCACGACTTTTTGCCCCCCCCCCCCCCCCCCCCGGGAAAAGTGGTTGGACAACCCCGAATCAGAAAAATCAAACCAGCGTGCACATCTAGATATGCAGGCCTATCGTATCCTAGAGTTTTGTACAATTCTGTTTTACCATCTCTGAGAAACGCGACTGACAAGTTCAGAGCGGGAAAGAAGAAAAAGAAGAAGAAACCGTACAAAAACAATATAAGTCTCCAAACTTCTTTTTATAGGAGACTTAAAAATTCCACTAATGATAATGAAAAACCAACTATTGTGTGTTATAGAACTCACATGGTAGTGTTAATCTTCACTTTCAAAAAAGTAGGTCAATGACCTACTTTTTGAGTTAATGACCATTGAATATTTTTTGAAAATGTAAGCAAAATCCCAAAAATTTTACACTATGATTGAGATTTTTTTTAATTGTGAAAATAACACAAATTGCTAAACTGTGAGAAACGAAATACAGTTTATGAATGGTAATGACAGTTTTAAGTTTTCATTCACAACTTTTATAGATATTCAGGTCCGAATTTCCTCTATCAGTTTTTAAATCCTGACCCATTTTTGATTCAGTATAACAAAAAACTGAATGATGATATTGCTAAAACATTTATAATATTAAACTAAGTATATTGACCTTTCTCTGCTGGTATAAAATTTATATGAGTTCAATGATCAACATTTTGAATTATGGTGTCTTTTATCATTTTTAAGCATTTTTCAATATTTTTGTAGTATATGCCATACTATTATCTAAACGAAAAAGTGAGATAAAACCAACAGAAAATATGCAAAATTATGTTGACTAACAAATAAAATCTTAACTTTAAAGCAATACGAGCTGCAATTTTTATGCTGACATTTGTTTTTAAGAAAAATGTTATTTTCTACTAAAATGACAAAAATATCATGGTTTTTAAAGTTCTGTTAGCCGTATTTTTATTGGAAAAGCCGTAAAGAAGCCTTAAATGAAGCAAAATTGAATTATTGATCTGCTATATATTCCTTAGAAGAGAAATCTTTCTTCTGACGAAAATTAATGATTCTTTCAAACATTTTCTATCATAAGAGTTTAATTTACATGCAGACTTATCATGCTATCAGGTTTTTTCAGTAAAATAAAATTCTAATAAATACAGCTCATATTGTTTTAAATATTAAAGTACAAATTTTTTTTAGTGGAAAACAAAATCTGAAAAATTTAGTCCGAATTTCCTCTGTTTTGCTAAATATCAAACTGTTATTTAGCCTAATTGCGTAACTTAGTAAAAATTTTGAATGTTTCTTCAAAATTAATTCATTTCATAAATACTTTATGTGAACAAATTTTATTCATGACAATGAACTTTTTAACAACTCAAATCCTGGTAAACAACGTCCTTAAAGTAAATCCACCCTCCTGTGACGTCATACATTTTACATAAACCATGAATTCATTAAAATTCTTGCAAGTAGATTTGTAATTTCTATGTTTTCATAGGTGCACATCAAAAACTCAAATAATTGTTTACTTGGAGATATTTGATAAGGGTTTTTCATCCTTATATTCGACATAATTCAAAAATGACAAAGGGAAATAACTCTTTTCTACTTTTCTCTAAGTGATATATCTAAATGCTATAATTTTTCTAAAGTAAACAATTTTTTCTTTTTTTTAAATTAATTTTAGTTTTCTGGCATAGTAAGCAATAAAAATTAAATAGACAAACTAGTATCCATCCACTTATATTTAATTTTTAAACAAATAAGTGTGATTTTCAGATGATAATTTCAGCCTTTGGTTTTTATTCCCTTACATCTTAAATAGTATGGATACATATATATTTTATTTATTTTTTGATGAAATTCAAGTCCAATAAGTTAAAGAAAAGTTCAGTTTTTAACTTTGAACCCATGATTTTATCGGTACGGAGCTACCTTAAGCATTATATTTCCCGAAGCTTACAGATAGGATAGCTGATAATTTGGGGAAACAAGGGTCTAATGAGAGCAAAGTTAAAACAAGAGGCCCATGGGGCCGCATCGTTCACCTGAGCAACAATGGGCGTTCAAAAGATATTGTGCCATATGGTCCCTCGGTAGAATAACAAAAAATAAATATTGTAAAGTATTCGAATTTTACACTTATTTTATTATACACGTAATCTTTGACATTGTACCTTCATGAAATACTATTTTTTACCAGAATAAGAAAATCCTACGCAAGATATAAAACTAAACATTTGTAGGGGTACACTGTTAAGTTGTTAACTTCCAATTCCCTATATTTTCGTTCTGCCCCCCCCCCCCCACTTTGTAAAGCGATCAAAATATATGAGAGCATATAGATACATTTTTTTCATCAACTACTTACTAGTTATTGTATTTAAAAAATATATATATAATAGTTATCGTTTTTTATTTAAAAAATTCTACATGTATAGATGTGAAGAAGAAAATTGTACCTCAATGTGCTCAATTCCTCAAATTAAAAACATTCAAAAATTCTATTTGTCTTCTCCATTATAATTAAATGACTGTTATTTACTTCGCGTACAAACCAGGATAATTTTCCACTGTGATATTCTTAGGAATAGCGATAATTATTTTATCCCCGCAACAGAAATGTGTCAGAAATATGGAAACTGTTTTAAAGATGTCGTTTTTATTTACTCGTGTCTGAAAAACAATCAAAATTGATGTAGATTTCACATTATATATTGTAAAAAGAGGGGGCCCCAGAGGGTAGGTACATGTATATACAGAATATCATTCTTTTATTTTGTTTGTACAAGTATTTAACATACTCTAATTCATAGAGAATTTCTAATGTTCAACCAAAATTTCAGCGTCAATCGTAGAATTATAAGCAAGATACAGAGCTCACAGTTCGCCTAGGTTTGAGTCATATTTTGTTCACATGAGTTAATTACATTCAGCTTATGATTTTTAACTTGGTATTTCCTATTCAGCATTCAAAATGGAAAAAAAAGGATGGCCTAAGATTTTATATTCTTGTATTCACTCAAGACCAGTTCACTGGTATTTGAGGTTCAAAATCAGTTTATACAAATGTACACAAACACAGTTAAGGATCACATGTACAGTAGGAGTAATAATGACGAAAAAAGGTTAAGTTTACAATACAATAAGATGTTAAAGTTGGTTTCTGGAAGAACAGACTTTGAAAATTTTCCAACTAAATATTGACAAATTTTTTACTTTTTTAATCTTTAGTTTTTAAGATCTGTGTACAAACATAGAATTGTAAGTAAATCTCTGTATCTTGCTTATAATTTGAAGCTTAACACTCAAATATGGTTAGTAAATAGAAATTGAAAACAATTAAACACAAGAAACATTCACTATAACAAATAAAGAAAACAATTTATTTTTTCGAAATGAATCATATATATACATGTATATACCTACATATTTCCGTCAGCGATATCAAACTCTATTTAAACTGAATAAACTCAAGAAAATGCCGAGCATCGCAACAAAACCTATTGCATTAATCTACCATTACGCAAAAGATAATGCCGATCGAATTACCGATAGAATGAATTGTATTTCAGTACTTTTTTGATACATTAGATTTTGTTTAATTTGCGCAGGTAAACAGTTAACTGTTTGATTTACAGAAGTCTCTGTTTGATTTGATACGTAAAAATCACAAAATACAGACGATAGTTCCCAGGTTACAAAGCAGAAATAATGAAAACGAAACGAAAATCAGAACAAGCTAACACCAACGTCATGTGTGAAAACTGTCAACGCATTGAAATATTTAGCCTCAATTTACTTCACAAAATCGGCAACAATATATTTTGCATGTTTCAAAAACTTCCCTTCATACGCGAACTGTTGCACAACAAGCAAATTCATCATAGTCAGATCGACCCTTTTTCGTATAATGTCGTGGCTGCTTTAAACAAAGAACCTCGTTTTAGAAGTATGGAATACGAGTCTTGGTAAAATGGGTATGCAAACCCGGGCCGTGACAAAATAAAAGCCAAGGCAGATCGACAATCGTCAATTCCAAATACGCATTATTTTGCAGCAATATTTACAGCGAATACAAATATACTGGTCCATCAAATATCCTGAAATTTTAATGAGATTGGCAGATTAATAACTGCCAATCTTTGTTTTGCCCAGGCCAAGTCTTGCCTACCCATTTTACCGGATGCCGAACCCGAAGCTATTAAACTGATTGAAACACGCCTTTCCTTTATTATTATTTTCGTAATTACTCAGATTTGAAACAGAATTAGCCCTTAATTTTTGCAATTTATATTTTCCTTCCCATTAGGATAATTCATGTTAAACTACGTTGAATTGGAATCAGTAGTTCTTGAGACGAAGATCTTTAAAAATGCACCCCCTTTTTCTACAGTTTCAAGGTTTTCTCCGCTTTGAATACAGATTGGACTTGTATTTTTGCAATTTATATTCGCCCTCCCATAAGGATGCTTTGTGCCAAATATGGTTGAAATTGGATAAGCGGTTTTAGAGAAGAAGTTCAAAATGTAAAAAGTTTACAGACGGACGACGGACAAAATGTGATCAGAATAGCTCACTTGAGCTTTCAGACAATACATTACAATGAAATGGGAAGAGCGTTCAGAAGGTTTTTGCTTTAATGCAAATGACCTGTCTGAAGATGGGCCATATGGCAAAACGGTAAAAGTAATAGTTTGGTCAAATTCTAGAAAAAAATATTTAAAGTTGATATGGGATTCTAATAGGGGAAATGTTCAGAATTTAGAATAGATAGGAGGAGAACAATAAAATAATATACTTGAAAACTTAAGCAAAGAAAAGTCATGACCTATTACAGATGGATGGGAAAGATTCTTCCAAGGTCAAGGACAACCAAAAAAGCCCCGCTTTAAAGAGAGATAAGAATACGGTTGATTTGCTTGATGATGAAGCCAACGTTAAAGAGGTATCTGCCGATAGAGTTCAAAATAGAGGTCAAAACTGACAAAAGTCTATAAAATATGTTTAAAAAGGCTTTCTCTGAGCAGAGAAAAACAATCAAATCTCATTTCGGATGACGAGTTTCATGAAAACCCTAAAAACAGTGACCTCCCCAAAACTCTTAACAAAATCAACCAGAGAGTTAAGAAAGAAAAAGAAAAATCTTGCAATGAAGGGGTTTTTATGTACAAGGTTAAAAGGTAAAGAGGTTTTCCCAGAATGTTGCAACAAAGACGAAAACATTTTCAAAAAAATAGCACACTCTGAATAAAAAATTCAAGAACTAGAAAACAAATCATCAGAATCTGCAGAGGGTTTTGAATATTTTGTTAGTACAAAGGAGTCCTTTTAATTCAAAAAAGCATCAGAACTCACTGTATATGTATTAAATTTAGACAAAGGCTGTATATTTGGGTTAGGAAATCTTAGAGAAAAAAGAAAACGTGTTGTTAACAAAATCAATTTGTTCATTTAATAATAAGAAAAAAAAGTTGTGCAAAATAGTTCAAATGATGAAAGAAATATAAATTTATTGCACAAATCAGTCGAATCAAGCAAAAACATACCACCCTCCGTGACAGAACTTCAAAATAAGGACATTTTATAGATGTCTCCAACAAACAGAAACATTTCTTTACTTGATAACTCAAGTAAAGATGAAAAAAGACAATAACAAACCGCCAACCCTCTCAAAAATCCATAAAACGAAATACAAATATAAAGCAGAGCAACGCGGACCTCCAAAAAAATAGAGGTAGGATCAGGTGGCTAGGAGGAGTGAGCATCCTCTGCTGACCGGTCACACCCGCCGTGTGCTCTTTGTCGTAGTCGGGAAAAAACCCGAAAAAGTCCGTATACAATTAGATAACTAATTATGGTCTAACAATTAGTATGGAAAACGCCTGTCAGCATGCGACTCAGTGAAAATTTGTATTTGCTGACAAGGTCGTTGTATCGACCATAGAACTTACGAAAAGATGGCTTCAAGACTGTTGATTACGGGCCGCCAGAAGGCGGTCCGTTATTTGATATACATTTATATATTGTAACTGCGTTTCTGCGGGATATTTTTTTTTTGTAGAATTAATATAATGCTTATTTTTAAATGAATTTAAAGTAAATTTGCAAGTAGAAATATGTTTTATTCCTTAAAAAAATATTACACATTTTTTGTTTTACTTGTAAATGTATAGTAGGTCATAGACTGTCTTGTTAGTTGCGTTTTTATCGAGACTATAATTTATTCGGAAAATTTCGGAGTTTTTCATTCTTTCAAAACAATGTATCGGGATCGGTATACGGGACATACTTAAAGACCTGAAATACTAAAGACCTGAATGACATGATATTTTATATACATTGTAAATGATGTATTTGATTCATGAAATATCAATTATTTACGCAAAAATGTGAAAGTCCTGAAAATTTGAGCTGACCTTATTTTTAAAATACTTTTGAGAACCTCGTGCAATTAATTACGCATGATTATCTTCATAAACTGAAGTTATAATTCCATTTAGGGAAAAAAACTATCCGGCTTAATTTTTACCCTTAAAATTGTGCAGTTTCTACCGGATGAGCCTATGATTTTACACGTACCTTTAAAATAATCCATTCCTATTTTATTAGGAAATCATATAACCTAATGCATATAGTTTTAATTCAAAACAATGCAACAAAAAATAGAAATGATTTGAAATACATAATCTATAAGAGAATAATGATGAGTTGAACTTTGTATTAGAATACATACAAATCAATGTGTTCTCCTATACTTCATACTATGGCAATGGTCATACAATTACCGTTAGAAATGCTAACGAACTCGATTCTTAATAATAATAGTAAAATGTTAAACTTCAAAACATATTGCTGAAAATATATTAAAATTTACCATAAAAATTAGTAAACCAACTCGTTATTTTCTTCTCTTTGGTGTGTTTTTATGTAAACAATCAATGATGATTCATACAATAAGTATTTCCTGCGGCCCATTTGACGCTTGCGTCAATATATGCTTTCTTCTTGTCCTGTTTTATCAACTTGTTTGTCAGTAGCTTGCCTCGCCTTAGAAACTGTTCATACGAAGAGCATGCCCTTGCATATCGAATTAACTGAGAGACATATACCGTAAACTGCCCCAAACCATTTTATATCGTATAAAACAAAAAAATATTGAATTCATTCCTTAAATAGAAGCAAAGTTGTTGATCGTAACAATATCTATTTGGAAAACTTATTGCCACGCTCACTTATGGCATAATTAGGGATTTTTAGGGACCAGAGTTCTCAAACTTTGACCCAATATATATAATGAAGGCGACATATTTTGTTAATGTAACAAACGAGTATGGTATACATGTATGTACTTCGTTTATTAACTATTGTTAATATTATTATGGTGACGCTCCTACAAAACATAATACAAATATGAACTTCACAATAATAAAGCATAACAATTACTATAACTATTACTATATACTACACATATGTTCAATTACAATTAATTGTTTTTCTACTTATCTTATATTTAATAAATGATGTCATAAAAAGAAATAGCCCTTTTACAATATTGAATACTGCAATGTTGCAGATTAAAAATATACTCTGACAAAATGTAAATGCCATAATCAATAATTTCTCAAGTACACAAGTACCTACCCTAAATAAGGGTGAAAGGAACTGTACATACACAACTGTACAATTACATGCACAGGTAGGTACTATCTGAAACAAACCATTTAGACATGTAACTATGCAAAATATGCATGTTTATAATTGTATAAAAATATATGTAAAATCAATATCACTATACCCTTTTCAAACATTAGTCTGTATTCAAATCATGAGTACAATTCACTGTGAAACCTTTAAACTTTGTAAACCTTAATAATTTCAACATACTCTCATCTGTGATACAATGATTACTTTGATATAATTACTGATAAAAAACTAACTTCACATTCAATACAATATAGTAGCAGTACAATTATTTTACTTACAACAAGTGAAAAGCTGTCAATGTGACAGCAAACCGGGTTTTCTTTTATGTGAACTGTATCCATAATCCATGTCATCCCGTATCAAGTGAAATGGAGTACCCTATATACAATATTTTGCCCCCAAAAAAAGACTAAGTTCAAAAGCTGGTATTTTTTTCATTATTGATCAGAAATCAAAATCCTAGCAATATGCACACCTCTGATATATGTACAATTAATCTGCAAAAGAACAACTTCCTATTTTGAAAACTGTAGGAGGAGGTATCCGTACAATGAGGGTACCCTATGTGCAATATTTTGCCAAAAATCGGAAATCAAAATCCTAGCAATATGCACACCTCTAATATATGTACAATTGATCTGCAAAAGAACAACTTCCTATCTTGAAAACTGTAGGAAGAGTTCGGCAGCCCTCCCCCCGCCCGCCATTTTCACCGTTTTAATAACCGGATTTTTCCGTTGGAAAACCCGGTTAAAAATGTTCTCAACTCACAACTGGCCTCAGCAATGGTCACAAACAAATTGGCTATTGTCCGAAATTTATAATCTCTATGATAATTGAAAATCTTTCAAAATCAATTTCTTTATATAATTACTTTCAAGAAAAACTTGGCCAGAACTTAGAACTCGCTTTTATAATTGTCTGCTCTAAACTTTTAATGATAAAACTATGACTTCTTCACAAAAGCTCTCCTTAATTACGCTTATATTTAAAACGGGGGACAAAACGAATCTTGCAAATTATCGACCTGTTAGTCTCACAAACACGGATTATAAAATAATTGCTATTGTCTTAGCAAATAGGCTTCAAAAAGTAATAGACCGTCTTATAAGTAAACACCAAACACCAATCAAAGGTAGATACATCGGGATAAATGCTCGAACCATACATGATATATTTGATTTTTGCGAAAATGAAAATTATAATGGAATTCTTCTTTTCCTTGATTTTAAAAAAGCATTTGATTCTGTTGAATGGAATTTTATTTTTGAAACTCTCAAAAAATTTAACTTTGGTGATAACTTCCTCAGCTGGATATTCATACTCTATAACGAACCAAAATTTAGATTAAAAAATAACGGATGGATTACAAAAACATGCTCTATGAATAGAGGCATTAGGCAGGGATGTCTTGTCTCCGCTATAATATTACTTTTTGTAACGGAAATACTATCTTTAACCATTATGGAAAACAAAGAAATTGCTGGTTTCAAAACCCAATATATGACAAAAGAAATAAAATTGATTCAACATGCAGACGACGCTACATTACCGCTTAGAAACAAACAATCACTAAAGGCTGCGCTAAAATGTATAAATAGTTTTGGTACGATATCTGGCATGTCGTTAAATATAGATAAAACAGAATGTATGTTTCTTGGTGATTTGAAAGGAACAGAAAACACAATACATGGAATTAAGATCAACTTTGATTGTACAAAAGTACAAGGTACATACATTGGACACAACAAAGAAAACTGTATTGAAAAAAATTGGGGAAATAAACTGAAAGAACTAGAGAGACTTTTTGAATCGTGGAAAAAAAGAAAATTAACTATATTCGGAAAACATGAATTATTAATAGTCTAGCTATCTCCAGATTGATCTACAATATATCAATATTACCATCCCCAAGTTCTGATATTATTAAATCTATAAATAAATTGATTTTCAATTTTATCTGGAATAAAAAGGATCGAATAAAACGAAAAACACTTATTGGAGATGTAAAATATGGCGGAATAGGAATAATAGATATAAAATCAAAATTCAAAGCTATTAAATCATCTCGGATATCTTATATATTTAACGGTGAAAATAACTTGCTCTTTTTTCTAGAAAATTTCAAACTGAAAGATGATGACATACTTTATATATTACACACAAATAAAATAGATCTGCAAAACCACTTTCTCATAAAAAGCTACAAGTATTTTACAGAGAGATATTTGAAGCATTTAGTTATTCCAAAACCACCAAAAAGGCAAATAAATAGATCTGCAAAACCACTTTCTCCTAAAAAAGCTACCATTATTTTACAGAGAGATATTTGAAGCATTTAGTTATTCCAAAACCACTAAAGAGGCAAATGCTATGTCAACCCCTGAATTTTTACAACAGCATATTTGGGGCAATAAAATGTTCATGTTTAAAAACAAAACACTTTATTTTCAAAACTGGTTTAATAAAGGTTTGAAATATGTCAAAGATATTGTTGACGAAAATGGGCTAAAACCACTCGAACTCTTTGGAATATATTAGCCCAAAAGAACAATTTAATTTGTGAATATTTTATAATGAAAAACGTATTTCATAAATTTAAAAAACAGTTTGACCTAGGTCTGGCTAAACATACGACTGTTATTCACAGACCGCAGTTTCTATTTCATGGTAACATATATGAATCGATAGGTGATAAAAAGAAATGTAAATTTTACTATAAGATTTTTTGAGATCACAAATTTGAAAAGCCATACTATATCACGAAAATACTTAAGGAACTTAATATTGAAGGATCAGGATGGATAAAAAAAACCCATTTATCTAAACAAAGTCGTTAACTTGTTTGACAAACAAATCGCAGATTTTAACTATAAACTATTAAACAACATACTTATAAGTAGAGACTATCTCAGTAGATGGAAAAACGATTCTAGTACATGCTTGTTTTGTAAGCACCCTAATGAAACAATTAAACATTTACTATATGATTGTACAAATGTTAAAAAAATATGGAATATTGTTAGCATTATCTTACATGTTGTTGTTTCATGGAAACATGTAATTGTTGGACTACTAGTATATAAAGAAATCAATAACAAAGTTATCATTTATAACAATGTTATATCGTTTGTAGCACTTAGAATTTATAAATACAAGATGTGGTGTAGAATAAATGATGATATTGAAAAACCAGAAGACAGACATAATTTCGCACGTGATAACGTCCACAAAAATGTTTTACTTAGCCCTGAAAAAATCAAAATATGGTAAATTTAACATAGATATGCTTAGGCTTTTATTTGAGAAGCTGTATAGTTCTTTTTGAACTATGATTAACAATGTATCACAAAACTGATATGGGCTTATGTTGAATATGAGTAAATGTATATGTATACATCCTCTGGATGTCTAGTCTTCATATATCTTCTTTTTTTTTCTTATGCATGTATTTTTTCCCAATTATAAATTAATTTCATATTCTACGCTACTGGAGGGTTTCTTTCTCTCCAGTTGAACTGCTATAGGGGAAACGAGGAATCTGTAAGATGTGTAATGATATCCCCTGTGGCAGCAAAGATATGTATTTCATTATATGAACGTCATTATTTAATTCAAGGACGAAAATTATCCATCATATTCTATTTGTTTAAATGAGATAGTCTTTTCGGTTATATACGTATATTTTTATATTTTCTATAATATGTATTTCAAATATACTTAAAATGTCAAACATACATCATATATCTTTCTTTCTGTTCTATTGTTACTATTATAAATACTTAAATGTGTCATACTACGAGATGATTTAGAAAAACTACTACATGTACTTCTGTGCATTAATATGTTTTACGGTGCGACCGTTGGGGCGAGCGCAGCATTTGATCAAATAATGAATTATGATAAATCAATAAAAATGAAAGTATCAACGCAACGTAAATGAATTTGAATGCAAAATAAAATATAAACATGCCTATTTTTTCATACTTTATAAGATTGTTTATTTATTTAAATAGAATTTATCTCAGTTTTTACAATGTTGTTGAATAATAACGATTTTAACATAATGTTTATTGCAGTTTATTTCCTCTTTTCTTGCAGCAGACATTTTTCTTAAACTTACATATATAAAATTGACTTATCATAGAGTCCCCCCCCCCCGTTTAAAAAAAAAATATAATTTACGTATAAAAAAAATTGCTGATCATATAAGAAAATCGGTTTTGGACCCCCCCCCCCGGAAGGATGTAATAAATGTGAAAATAAAGATACCATTGAGCAGTTAAAGAGCTAAATGCATACTACGCACTCACCATTCCTCACCCGGATTAGAATTTCCCTGATTTTGAGAATTTATTTTTCATTTTACTTGTAAATATTTTTTGAATGATGCTGCCGCGCCCCCTTTTAAAAAACGTTCCTGGAAATTAATTACTGTAAATAAATAGTGAATAAAATAAATGTGAGCATTCATCCAAATGAGAGCAAGTTACAACTGTTTCCTATTTAAAAAAAAAAGATGTCCCCATTCTTTAGCTTTGCAAGATTTTGAGAAGATTTTGGTATTTATATTCCAGCAGATTTACAATAACTACTAAGGAGTAATTTCCCCTTATTGTGACGTCAAAGTTGACGTCGGTCAAGTGTCGTCTGTCTCTTTGAAAAAACCCTGAAAAAAAAACTAAGTGAAATATACTGCTTTGTTTACTTAAAAAGCATGATATTCATGAAATTACACAATTGATCTGTTTCTCAAAAGTTTTACTTTGATTCTTGCGAGAAGGAATCAAGTCTAGTGAGATCGTCCGACATTGATAAATTGCATTGTGGGTCGAAATTTACTGACGCCGAAAAATTATGTGGGATCAATGTGCAAGAAATCCATTGTGACCTCACTCGAAGGAACGACAACTTTGTTAGTCTTATGTAATGAACTTATTTTATTTACAATGCATGATGTACATAGTCTTTTATCTTGTTCTCGTGAGAGTGTGAAATGGGAAACCATATTTACAGGGAATTACTGGGACGATTAAAACAAGGCATTACTGGTCCGATTTACTGACGCCAAAAAAATCCGTTGAATGAATGTGCAACTAGTTCAAATTTTCTATTCACACACGCCTTGCCGGTAGAGCTCGCTTCGCGCCGGCGCTGCGCTAGCTATTAATATTTTTCTTTATATGCGTGTATTAATGACATAACTCAAACTGAATATATATATATATATATATATATATATATATATATATATATATATATATATATATATATATATATATATATATATATATATTTATATGAATTACTATTGCTACATATATTTCCAAATTCTGAATACAATGTATGAAAGTTGTAATAATCCAAGGGTGACCCGGCCTTTGGAGCATAATTGATAGGGGTCTCTACGGACACTTTATTCTGTGTCCCCTACTAACTAATTTTATAAATTTATTTCCTACACATTTAAAATATATATATTTGTAACTATGCATTTACTGAATGTTAATACAAAACTATATAAAACTGTATGTATAAAACTATAACAGGGGGCCCCTGGCACCCAAGGTGACGATAAACCTGAGGGTCTCTGCGGAGACGTTGCCTCGCTTGTAATGTAATTTATTGATTACATTATAATTAATTTATTTATACCAGAATAAGAAAATCCTACGCAAGATATAAAACTAAACATTTGGTAGGGGTACCCTGTGAAGTTGTTAACTTCCAATTCCCTATACTTTCGTTCTGCCCCCCCCCCCCCCCCCCCCCCACTTTGTAAAGCGATCAAAATATATGAGAGCATATAGGTACATTTTTTTCATCAACTACTTACTAGTTATTGTATTATAAAAGAATGTAACAGTTATTGTTTTTAATTTAAAAAATCATACATGTATAGTTGTAAAGAAGAAAATAGTACCCCAATATGCTCAATTCCTCAAATTAAAAACATTCAAAAATTTTGTTTGTCTTCTACATTATAATTAAATGACTGTTATTTACTTCGCGTACAAACCAGGATAATTTTCCGCTGTGATATTTTCTTAGGAATAGCGATAATTACTTTATCCCCGCAACAGAAATGTGTCAGAACTATGGAAACTGTTTTAAAGATGTCGTTTTTATTTACTCGTGTCTGAAAAACTATCAAAATTGATGTAGATTTCACATTATTTATTTATAAAGAGGGGGCCCCAGAGAGTAGGTATATACAGAATATCATTGTTTTATTTAGTTTGTACAAGTATTTAACATACTCTAATGCATATAGAATTTCTAATGTTCAACCAAAATTCAGCGTCAATCGCAGAATTATAAGCAAGATACAAAGCTCACAGTTCGCCTAAGTTTGGGTCATATTTTGTTCACATGAGTTAATTACATTCAGCTTAAGAATTTTAACTTGGTATTTCCTTTTCAGCATTTAAAATGGAAAAAAAGAATGGCCTAAGATTTTCAATTCTTTTCTTCACTCAAGACCAGTTCACTGGTATTTGAGGTTCAAAATCAGTTTATACAAATGTACACAAACACAGTTAAGGATCACATGTACAGTAGGAGTAATAATGACGAAAAAAGGTTAAGTTTACAATACAATAAGTTGTTAAAGTTGGTTTCTGGAAGAACAGACTTTGAAAATTTTCCAACTAAATATTGACAAATTTTTTACTTTTTTAATCTTTAGTTTTTAAGATCTGTGTACAAACATAGAATTGTGAGCAAATCTCTGTATCTTGCTTATAATTCGAAGCTTAACACTCAAATATGGTTCGTAAATAGAAATTGAAAACAATTAAACACAAGAAACATTCACTATAACAAATAAAGAAAACAATTTATTTTTTCGAAATGAATCATATATATACATGTATATACCTACATATTTCCGTCAGCGATATCAAACTCTATTCAAACTGAATAAACTCGAAAAAATGCCGAGCATCGCAACAAAACCTATTGCATTAATCTACCATTACGCAAAAGATAATGCTGAATTACCGATAGAATGAATTGTATTTCAGTACTCTTTTGATACATCAGATTTTGCTTTATTTGCGCAGGTAAACAGGTAACTGTTTGATTTACCGAAGTCTCTGTTTGATTTGATACGTAAAAATCACGAAATACAGACGATAGTTCCCAGGTTACAAAGCAGAAATAATGAAAACGAAACGAAAATCAGAACAAGCTAACACCAACGTCATGTGTGAAAATTTACTTCACAAAATCGGCAACAATATATTTTGCAAAATTTCCCTTCATACGCGAACTGTTGCACAACAAGCAAATTCATCATAGTCAGATCGACCCTTTTTCGTAAAATGTCATGGCTGCTTTAAACAAAGAACCTCGTTTTAGAAGTATGGAATACGAGTCTTGGTAAAATGGGTATGCAAACCCGGGCCGTGGCAAAATTAAAGCCGGGGCAGATCGGCAATTCCAAACACGCATTTTTTTTGCAGCCATAGTTACAGCGAATACAAATATACTGGTCCATCAAATATCCTGATATTTTAATGAGATTGGCAGATTAATAACTGCCAATCTTTTGTTTTGCCCAGGCCAAGTCTTAGCTACTGATTTTAAGGGATGCCGAACCCGAAGCTATTAAACTGATTGAAACACGCCTTTCCTTTATTATTATTTTTCGTAATAACTCAGATCTGAAACAGAATTAGCCCTTAATTTTTGCAATTTATATTTCCCTTCCCATAAGTATAATTTATGCTAAACTACGTTGAATTGGACACAGTAGTTCTTGAGAAGAAGATTTTTAAAAATGCACCCCCCTTTTTCTACAGTTTCAAGGTTTTCTCCGCTTTGAATACAGATAGGACTTGTATTTCTGCAATTTATATTCGCCCTCCCATAAAGATGCTCTGTGCAAAATTTGGTTGAAATTGGTTAAACGGTTTTAGAGAAGAAGTTCAAAATGTAAAAAGTTTACAGACGGACAGTAGGGATGGGACGATCCACCGATGCATCGCAGTATTTATTTTGACGATATTTGGATCGATACATTTACCATTAATACAACGATACCTTACCGAACTTTTTTTTTATTTTCCAAAAATATCCGAGCTTCATATATCGGCTATTTTTAGTCCGCGCGCCTAATATGAAAGTACAAAGATGGCGGAAAACCTCGTAAATTGTCAAAACAGTTAGGAAGCTAAATATGGAATGTGGAAAACTTTTGGATTACTAATTTATGAAAAAGTAGTGTATATGAGACTAAAGTAATTTGTAAATTGTGCAAGGCTCTTTATAAATATAACAAAATAACTTTGGACATGCGGTAATACATCGACAGATTGAATAAATTTTAAACCTTTATTCATGTTTTCATTTAGTTGCAATGTATCGTGATATGTATCGTATCGCATCTCATGTATCGTGATATGTACCGAATCGGCTCAGTAAAGTATCGTCCCAGCCCTAACGGACAGACGGACGGACAGACGAACAACGGACAATATGTGATCAGAATAGCTCACTTGAGGTTCAGGTGAGCTAAAAATCACATCTTGTTACATAAGCGTCCGTAGCCTACTGGATAAGACAGTGTTCATCAATTCCAGCGACTAGGATTCAATCCCCAGTGGAACCTCTTTTTTAATTGTGTTTTTAAACTTATATATAAAATATTTATTTGGATGAATATACTATGATGTGAGAAAAAAAATTACCATTTAGTTATAAAAAAAATTCATACATATGAACAGTTTGGAACAGTATAAAAGTAATACACAACTAGACACGATCTCGTTGCGAGCAACGAGGAGGTCTTCCGTCCGATTTTTAGAAGAGGAATTGACCTTGCCTTTCATTTTCATCAACGAAACATATCAGGAAATGCAGATGTGATCTAAAAGAGCGATGGATGAAGGATTACACACCCCGTTGGATCCCTAATTTAAAGGACCAGCCCCATTTTATTTCATATTAAATAAGAGGTCTTTTGACCTAATAACAGGTCTAATGACCTGTAATAAAAAGAAACGGAAGAAAAAAAGAGGGTCTGCCTTTGTAACCGGAAGACCCTAATAACTATTAGAATAGAAGGGTGTTCCGCTGAAGACGGAAGACCCTAATAATAAAAAAACTGTTTTTGTCTAAATCTTAATTGAAGAGTGTTTTTCGACTTGTACTACAGTCCAACAACCCTTTTATGTTGAATATTTTAGTTAGAAAAAGAAATAAAAAGGAAAGAAAGTAATAGAGAGAAAGAGCAAATCTTGACTCCGGCGAGATTAGAACACACAACCTTTGCAGGTGTCTCAAAACATGGCTGACGCGAAATAATTCCCGAATTTGTCTTTGAATTTGGGGCGTTTTCGCCCGGAAGAGGAGCTGAGTTTTTGTATGAGATGAAAAACGTGTAAGATGTCTGACCATTCAGGTTTGGTAACAGTGCGAGGTCATTTGAAATATTGATGCGTGTTTGTGTCTGGAGGGGGTTGAAAAGACCCGAGCTTGATTTTCGTCTTAAATAAATCGAAAATAGAATTTTGAGGTGTGGATCTCGGATTCGGTTAACAACAATTAGGGGAAGTCCTAAAACAATGACTGGTACATTTTACCCATGTATTTCAGTGTTGAGATTTTTTTTCGTGTCGTTTACTATTATGTTTGACTGTTCTATTTCAGCAGGATTGATAAAATCTTTATAAAATTAATGTAGAAATAACGAAATCAGTAACACGTAAATTTATTCGGTAAAAATTTGATGACAGTAATTTCCACAGTTCTAACATTCATAAGTAGTAGTATACATGCAACAGAAATATAACGCGGCTGCTTACATCCCTTGTACTGTGTAAATTTTAAGTCTCCGTACAGGCTATACTCGCTGTTTGATCTCAGGAATTTCTTCTTAATTATTCAATCCGCTGCATATTTGGCAGACAATAAGAATGGGGTCCAAGGTTTTTTTCTACAGTCATGTCAAGCACGCCAATCGAAACTCAAATGCCCAAAAATATATAACTCTCTTAAAAATGGACGAATATGTCTGGTCATTAGTACAGTAATCTAGAATTGAATTAGGTTGAAAATAAAAACTCAAGATGAAAGATCCAGTAAAATAAGGCCAGAAAAACTAAATGATTTTGTGAATAGGAAGGGGGGGGGGGTGGGGTCGGTGCGTGTACAGTGTGTAAATTTAATTTCCACATATAGGCAACAAGCGCCGTTTAATCTCAGGAATTTCGTCTTAATTGTTCAATCCACTGCATATTTGACAGACAATAAGAATGGGGTCAGAGGTTCATTTTCACGAATTTTCATTAGGATTGAGTGAAGGGCTTGGGAGTTAGAATTTTTTTTTTACAGTACATGTCAAACACAACAACTAAAACTCAAATGCCAAAAGCTTCATAACTCTGTTAATAATGAACGAATTGGTCTGGTAATTAGTACAGTAATCAAGAATGGTAATTAGTTGAAATTAAAGGTCGAAGATCAAAGATCAAGTAAAATCGGGCCAGAAAAACTAAATGATTTTATGAATTTGGAGGGGGGGGGGGGGGGTCGGTCGGTGACTTCTATATTAATCGTAGAATATTAAATTCTAAATATCACATATTGCAATATGTGGTATTAAATAAAATACCTATGTTAAAAACAATGTATAAGCGTTGTTTGAAAGATGTAACTATTGATTTTTTTTTTATATCTGTTTATTTTTAGGCTCAAACACTCATAAACGGGTGGTCAGTTTTCAAATCTTGTTGCAGTCACCCGCTCGTTTGTATAGTTACGAGTATAAACTTCGGAGGTTTTTCTTAATCCCAGACAGTATCAGTATATAGACATGCACAAAAAAGGAAAAAGTACACCATCTTTAATAAAAATGACTTTTTAGCGTTGACTTCCAATCAGTAAGAAGACAATAATTAAACAATGAATTTCAAATTATTTGAATCCATAGACATTATCCCGTAACTTGAAATATAAATACATGTATAATTTTTGGACGCCAATGTACATTTAGCCTCTATCCAATTTACTGCATGTTCCCTGTACTTAGTTCTTATGTACTTTAGAGAGAGAGAGAGAGAGAGAGAGAGAGAGAGAGAGAGAGAGAGAGAGAGAGAGAGAGAGATTTTCTAGTTTTTTGTAGTGTTTAGGGAATCAGTATATCAGCAACGTATGTCAATAAACGCATGCATATATGCAAGCGTGTATCTATATATGTGAACAAATACTAATCAGTCCTCCTTTTAAAGCCATGTAGAATAACGTTGGTGCATTGCTAAATGTTGTGTGCATACAGTCATTGAGATGGCGGCATTTCTTTGATGCCGGTGTAATGAAGAATAATGACCCCTGTAGAATAATGACCGGGGGTCATTTTTCGACGTAGAATAATGACCCCCCGGTCATTATTCTACGCAGAAAAATGACCCCCCGGTCATTATTCTACGTAGAAAAATGACCCCTTTGCCTGAAGAATAAGTGTCATTTTCATAAAAATGAGCACACTCCACATGAAGAAAAGTGACCCCTGTAGAATAATGACCCCCTTGTAGATTAAGGTTTTTCAGTATATTTTTTAGTATTTGTGAAATAGTCTTTACACTATTGTAATTGTTACTGCTGCAGTTTACAGAAAGTAACAGAAATTATAATTCATATTCAAATAAACTTAAAGTGAAAGAAGGGGTATAGCTTAGAAAATAAAAATCCTTCCGTTATAACAAGACACTGATGTATTGCATCGGGGTATGGTTGTCATCTTAAACGGGCATGGTCACGATTTTAGTCAAACAAAAATTTCCGATCTTTAATGTTCACAAATGCTTTAGTAAGGCATTTTTAATAGGCAACCAAAATTTGAGTGTTATTCGAAGATAGACAAATCAGCTTGAAAAATATTTTTTACTGGTATATTGAACCCTTGTAAACAACAACAGGGCACGAGCCTTGTTTACATGACAAAGAATTGTGAGCCCTGTATCTTGCTTATAACTTTACAACTGATCCTCAAATTTCATTTGATCAGTAGAAATGCTTTCCTTAATCATTGTAAATAATGAAAACAGAAAAATAGAATTTGACCAAAATCGTGACCATGCCCCTTTAACAATTACATTTACATATATCTATGGTGTTCCGATAGGGCAACTCCGACCTTAATATAAGGCGAAGTTGCAAAGGCGATAGTGCGAAGGCGAAGGAGCAAAAGTGCGAAGATGCGACGACGAAGTGCGAAGATGTGATGCCTAAATTGCGAAGGCGAAGGAGCGATACTACTATCGCTCCTTCCCAACTTCGCACTCTGGCCTTCGCATCTTCGCACTTTCGCCTTCGCCTTTTTTTATTGCATTCAACAAGTCTCGGTCGATTACATAGAATTTAATGCAGGCACCGGTTTTAGATTAATCCAGGCTATTATTGGTACGCATGCGCTAGGCCATCGCGCTAACTATGAATGTTTATAAATATTTTAATGTGTTCATGTGACATATATGTTTATCAGTGCTGGCTATGCCTAATCATTATATACTGCACACAACATTTAATGTCCACCATAATGTGTACATACATGTATGCACTTCCAGACTCCTATCACTTACCAGCCGTCTGTTTACCGTGGACCAAATATAGTAACATTCTAATTTCATTCTGCGACACTCCTTGCTCATAGGTGGATCTAGAGGGGGAGAGGGGGTCCGTCCCCCGGGAAAATTCAATATAATTCAATACGATAGAGAGCTCCGCAATTATAAAACATAGGTACTCACAGAATACGAAGATCACCGAGACGCGGCATCACCTTTATAAGGCATCACCTTTATGAGAACACATTTATCATATTATATGAAAACCATCCTTTATGATCTTGAATATTCATGGATTCTGTTTTGACACATTATCGTATATCATCTGTTAAAAAATTGTATGACAATCATAAGATCATATGTTAATCAATACAATAAAATAAATTTAAAAATTGCACCCTATCATACTTACAATATATATCATATAATACCATAAAATATCGTACAAAAATTGTGAGATATGATATTGTAACGTATAATATGACATTTTATTGTGTTATACATTATTGTATTTGATCAAATAATACTATATCATAAAACATAATACAATAAAGAATTATATGAAACAATATCATATTGCAATGATACATTATAACATTGAAACATGTGTTATCATATTGTATAATATAGTATGATATTGTATTGTATGATACTGTATCATATTTGATAAATAATATGATATTGTTTTATATGATACAGTGGTTAGTACCTAAATACAACATTGTATCATATCAAATGATACAATATCATGGGATTAAATAAAATATTATATAATACAATAATATTATACATATTGTATCATATCATACAATAATATATATTACAACATCATAAAATACAATTTTATGTAATATGATAATATATCATATAAACCAATATCACATTATACAATATCGTATAATACGATATTTTATAATAATATTATTACAATATCATATATACAATTTCATTTGATATAATTCTATATTACAGAAACAAATATCATATTAATAATACTGTATGATACAACATCATAGAATATACAATATTATATCATAGGATGCAATATTATATATTGCAATATCATATGTAATAGTATAATGTGATTTAATAATTCATTAATAAAACAATATAATATTATACAATATTGTGTCGTAATATACTATATTATACAGAACAATATCATATCATAAAATATAAAAAAATGTTACAATATTTTATTGTATCATATAACGTTTTACAATATAACATATGGTAGTATATGTATCCTATTAAACAATAGTGTCTCATATCATACAATACTATATCATAGGCATCATGTTATATCATTTAACAACAACTACATCTATCTATCAAGCAGGTTTGAGTGAGGTAGGAGATTTCTTTAGCATCTTTGATGATGGAGATTAGGCTCTGCATCTGAAGCAACCTCTGCGTGTGATTTATAATATAGTTAAATCAACTATGCAAGCTATCATCTATAAAACATGTGACCTGTTCCGAAAAACTAAACCTCATCAAGCATCACGGCTCAGATTCAGCATTCAAGCCTGTCAGGTGCATCAGTATCATAAGATGCACCATCCATGTAAGTTTGGTGAAGTTAGGACCAGTAATAAATAAGATATCATCATAAGAGGGCACCAGCAATTAAAACCTTTACCTCCTCAAGCATCCCCAACCTATGGCACTGATGCAGCATCCATGCCTGTCAGGTGCATCTGTATCATAAGACTCACCATCCATTCAGGTTAGGTGAAGTAGTTATAGCTTAAATACAGGACCTGCACCAAAAACTTTAACCAGCTCCGGACGCCAACGCCGGGAGTATAGCATAAATTCCCCTTGACTTCGTCTCGGTGAGCTAAAAAGGCGAAAGCGCGAAGATTCCTAGTAGTATCACTTCTTCGCCTTCGCAACTTGGCACTTTCGTCTTCGCATCTTCGCCGTCGCATCTTTTATATTCTTCCTATTGTTCATGCATTATACTTGCATTGAGGATTTCCACTATTACAAACTGCTGGGTATGCAAGTGCATCACGCAGAATTAATGAAACCAAAATTATGAAAAGTTTACTCCACTGTTAGGCATTATAACCAAGCTGAAGTTAGTAGGCACTGACAGCAGCCGTTACGCCAGTAGAGGTTAACGGCCAATAAGGAAAATCGTCAAAGTACTGAGAGTACTCGTACAGAAAATATATTTTCCTTTATCGTCGGCATACTTTAGTAAGTTTAGTTAATATCAAGATGATTAATGCATCAATAGTTTGAGCATTGGTACCTTTGGATACAATAAAGATTGTGTGATCAAAATCAAGGGGGATATAAACCCCTGACATGGGCCCTAACCCCTTATCAACGCTTTTAGAAACAATCTTTTCTTGTTATAATCGATCAGTGCTTATTATGTATTAAGATTTACTATAGTCAGGTACTCTTCACACAATTGCTCTAAAAGAATAAAGTCTATTCATGATCACAAAAACAACATTACAACAAATGTTTAGAATATTGATGTTCATGTATCAGGTAGAAGAAAACAAAACTAACACAAAATGTTTTTTTAAAAATCACTTTCCTCAAGAAATGTAAATAAGAAGAATTCATATTCCTACGTTACTTGTCCCCTTAGTCTTTTTCCATCAAGATATATACATGTATCATTCTAAGATTGACAATTCATTCACCAGTGAATATTGCTTATATTATTACAACAATTATTCTTTCATGATTATTGTTCGTTAATTATCACACAATATCCTCATTGTGTATGAATCTGTCTTTATATGCGTCATTTCCCGCCGTATGTCGATGAGAGAAGTGACGTAACTGTTAACAATCAATTTGTGGCAATATAAAGGTGTTTTGTGTGTGCCTGCTACGGATATGAAAAACTGTCTACAGCGATTTATTTACAAATTCGGTGTTTATAACTTCAAAATCAGTTGATCAGAGTGAACAATTAAGTAAATTTCAAAGTCATATCTTGGATACGGTGTAACCAATTTCTATTCATGTTTACGTGGGGGGGGGGGGGGGGTCATTTTTCTTCATGTTTAACATGAAGAAAAATAACCCCTGGGTCTTTTTTCTTCAGAAAAATCCAATTATTCTTCAGCTAGGGGGGTCATTATTCTACGTCGAAAAATGACCCCCGGTCATTTTTCTAAGGGGGTCATTATTCTTCATTACACCGGCAAAGCGACCCAGTGAACTCTAATGCGGTCGTACTGCAGGGGCGCTTCGGCGGCATGTCTTTGATGGCGGCGATGCGAACTGCTGACAAAAACGAGCTCTATATTTGTACTAAATAAGCTGTTATTATTTTTATTTATGATAAAAATAAAACGGAAACAATAAAAAACATCATTTTAAAGGTAAAATCGTTAAACAAAACAAAATTAGGGAAGAAAAAATAATCGGCACTCGGGGATGGAACCCGGGTCGCCTAGGCACAAGTCCAACACTCTAACGACTGAGCTACGCGGACTCTCGCTTCAGAACTTTTGAACTCAAAATCTCGGGAATGCCTGCATCGATCTTAACACGAATTTCATATTCTGAAGTGTTTTAAGCTTCTCTATCGAATAAAAACATAAATAAAATTCAAATCTAAAAATTTGAAAAATTAAGGTTTTTCATTTCCTTCCGGTGATGACCGGAAGTGACGGCGGACGTTCAGATATGCGAAGGGCACTGCGGCCGTTCACTCTCTACCTTCTCTGAAAATTTGAAGGTTCTATCGTAAATACTTTTTGAGAAAAATCGTGAACAAGCAAAAACGTAAAATCTTTAATAGCTCGGTACCGGAAGTGACGACCAAAAAAAGCCCGTGTACTTTTCTTACAAATTTCGTCATGAATAAGATCTGAAAATTTCATGAAAATTGGCTGAAGCATTTTTGAGAAAACGTGACAGAAAAAAAACCCAATTAAAATAATAGTGAAAAAGAAACAAAGCAATTACAAGAAGGTCTTCCGTTGGAAACGGAAGACCTTAATTAATACTGTTCCCACGCTTCATTCAACTTTATTGCCAATGCAGCACCTAAATTAACAACTGCATCACTGAGTCCTTGAATCAGAGTCCTTTGTACAGACACAGCAGATTTAGGTAGACGATTTGGATTCGAATGTTTTCCAGCTCGCGTGTAACGTCTGGGCAGAACAGTTTGCTGTTCTTTATCACTTGCTGTAATTTACTGTTTTTTCTTCGATATCTTCATTTTGGTCGCAAATGCATCACCTTAAAATAGGAATCTTCCTCATCGGAGTCATCAGAATTTGTAACTAGAATTTTCACATCTGGTTCCTCTGTAATAATTTCGCCAGTGTTAAGAATTTCTCTTCTGTTCACATTTTTCACTGGTCCTGAACCATCTGCTTATTGAATAGAATATACGTTATCACTTAATGCACTAATGACTTTATAAGGAGTAGGGTCCCACACATCTTGAATCTTATTCCTTCCTTGCACACGATTTCGGGTTAAAATTCGGGTTCCTACAGGAATAACACTTTCTTTTGCACTTTTATTATAGTGTTCTTGTCTTCTCTCTGCGTTTTCCTCTAAATTTTTCCGTGCATGATTTAATGCAATTCTAAGTCTCTCTTTGTGGTTGGAAAGATACTTATCGATGCTGTTTTGATCTGGAGTAGATATTCCAAACGAATGGGTATTTCGTCAGTTAATTTGATCGAATGTTTAACAAGAGATGAATGTCCCAAATCAGAATCATTTTGACAAATTGCATCAGAATGTTTCTTTAATAAAGCGTCAAACTGTGCTTTCTGTTTTTAGTAAAATCTACATCACCAATGTGGAATTCTACATCAGATTTCACATTCATATTGTCTTCTGCTTTTTCACCGATATCGTAATGATCCTCTGTTGACTTTACTATTTCTACTTTATGCAAAGTTCCAATTCTGCTTTTGGGTTTTAGCCAAATATCTTCGTTTTCTAAATTTAATACACGAACAGGAATCTTTCCATTCTTTACCTCACTAAGTGTGTCTATTACAGAAATATTTCGTGGCAATGATCCATTTGCTCCTTGAATCGCTTGAACAGCTGCTACCATTTCTTCTCCTCTCCGATTTTGACGCGTTGAATCAATGACGACTTTCATTGAACAAGCTGGAATTAAAATGTCTTCTTTTCCTGCCACTTTCACAAATGATAACCGATCACTGTTCCTTATTAAATCAAACACTGTTGATATTCTGTTCCAGTTTTGTTCTTCTCTATTAATGTACACAGGTGTAGTGCTATCAGTTTTCAAAACACGATTAACATATTTCCGAATATTGCATCCCAGAATTCCTTGGACAGAACTGAAATTAGTATTTTTGGATACAAGAAATCCGACATTATGAAATACACAACCAAAAAGTTCAATGTCAAGTTCTACGTAGCCTAGGTATGGAATGACAGTATTATTTCCAGCAACTAGTTTCAGGAGTCTTTGAGTATCTCTAAGTTCAACATTTGGAAAGAATTTTCTATATAAAGTTTCACTCAATGTAGAGACTTCTGATCCCGTGTCTAATAAAATGTTACATTAACTAGTCCATTCAGTTTTACTTTTGTTGTTGGACACTTTGAAATACTGATTTCACTTTGAATGCTTTGTTGTTGTAAATCTGTTCAGAGTCTTTCCTGAGTGGCCCCTCATCAGTTAGACTCCCCACTGAGAGGGTGTGCCTTTTGGGTGATTCATTGGTCCTTCTTCTTTTCCACGATTATAATATCCTCTTCCGCTTTTATGATATCCTCTTCTAATAGAGTAACCCCTGTAGTTGTGGTCTCTGTATCTTGGGGAATAGTTTGGTTTCTGTTTTGTCATGGACATCAGCATATCTATTTGTTTCTGTTGATGTTCTAACATGTTTTGTTGACATTTCACAAGTTCTAACAGATCTTCGCTGAGCGGAGTTTCAGTTGATACTTTGTTGACTTGAACTGATGGTGTATCATCAACCCACTGTAGCATCCTCTGGTTGAATTCAATAAACGGTAATTTAGGGTTTTCAAATGCAAATCGACGCACTTCTCTCTTGATCTGTGAATCCATGATACCATCTATGAATTTATCTGTCACAACTTTGTCCATGGTTTTCATATCACAACCCTCATTCTTCGCAATCAATGACGCTAATTTCATGAGAGCCAGAGAATATGTTTCTAATGTTTCACCACCGTGCTGTTTTCTCTCGTAAAATTTATGACGAAGTTGAGTTACACTTTATAAGTGTCTTCAATGATTTTAAGAATAGCCTCTGGGGTTTTCTTCAGCTCTGCTGGTCTTAGACGAACTTCTGTTTTAGCAGATCCAATGAGGTGGTCATTGATGAATTCAAGTTTTCCTTCTGTTGATGGAATACTCAGTATATGTTCTCTCATATCCATTAGCCAATCGTCCACATCCGGATCACTGTCGTTTTCAGGTCTTCCTGCAAACTTACTCAGTTTTCTTTCAGATTTGATGTATACTGTAGGCTGTTTCTGCTTCGGTTGACTTTGGGCAAGCTCCATAAGTGTAAACTTCTCATTCATTTTCTTAAACTCGGCCTCAATTGCAGGATCCATCGCTGATTTCACATACACTATAAACTTTAGTAATGAAATGTTCCTCAACGTCACCATATCTCTATCCTGATTCGATGTCCCAGCTCTTCTTACAATGTTGTAAGTTCCTTTCCTTAACATCAGTGAAGAAGTCCGGTGAGCCATCATCGAAATCCCACTTCTGACACCATTGTAACAAACGAGTATGGTATATGTACTTCGTTTATTAACTATTGTTAATATTATTATTGTGACGCTCCTACAAAACATAATACAAATATGAACTTCACAATAATAAAGCATCACAATTACTATAATGACACATATTTTCAATTACAATATATTGTTTTTTTACTTATCTTATATTTAATAAATGATGTCATAAAAAGAAATAACCCTATTACAATATTGAATACTGCAATATTGCAGATTAAAAATATACTCTGACAAAATGTAAATGCCATAATCAATAATTTCTCAAATACACAAGTATCTAGCCTAAATAAGGGTGAAAGGAACTGTATATACACAACTGTACACTTACATGCACTGGTAGGTACTATCTGAAACAAACCATTTAGACATGTAACTATGCAAAATATGCATGTTTATAACTGTATAAAAATATATGTAAAATCAATATCACTATACCCTTTTCAAACATTAGTCTGTATTCAAATTATGAGTACAATTCACTGTGAAACCTTTAAACTTTGTAAACCTTCTTAATAATTTAAACATACTCTCATCTGTGATACAATGATTACTTTGACATAATTACTGATAAAACTAACTTCACATTCAATACAATATAGTAGCAGTACAATTATTTTACTTACAACAAGTGAAAAGCTGTCAATGTGACAGCAAACCGGGTTTTCTTTTATGTGAACTGTATCCAAAATCCATGTCATCCCGTATCAAGTGAAATGGAGTACCCTATATGCAATATTTTGCCAAAAAAAGACTAAGTTCAAAAGCTGGTATTTTTTTCATAAATCAAAATCCTAACAATATGCACACCTCTTGAAAACTGTAGGAGGAGTTATCCGTACAATAAGGGTACCCTATATGCAATATTTTGCCAAAAAATGACTAAGTTCAAAAGCTGGTACTTTTTCATAAATTATCGGAAATCAAAATCCTAGCAATATGCACACTTCTGATATATGTAAAATTGATCTGCAAATGAACAACGTCCTATCTTGAAAACTGTAGGAGGAGTTATCCGTATAATGAGGGTACCCTTTTGGCAGCCCTCCGTCCGCCCGCCATTTTCACCATTTTAATAACCGGATTTTTCCGTTGGAAAACCCGGTTAAAAATGTTCTCAACTCACAACTGGCCTCAGCAATGGTCACAAACAAAATGGCTATTGTCCGAAATTTATAATCTCTATGATAATTGAACATCTTACAAAATCAATTTCTTTATAAAATTACTTTCAAGAAAAACTATTTATATCCGTACACTATATGAAAAGTACCTTAAATTATCATTATAGTCTAATTTCTAAAAAGATTTCTAGAAATATGTTTTAACGGCAAATAATTATTATTTGGTCCAGCATGGTTTTTTTATCATAATTAAAGTATGCTGAATCTGAACAAATATGCTGGCCTTAACGAAAATGGCGTTAAGTATGTCAAAATGGCGATTCAAAATGGCGGAGAGGCAATATTCAAATTTTTCTCTTAAAGTCTCTTCTGCGGGAAAAAATAATGAGAAACACTAATTAATCGATCCAAAATAGTATTTCATCATATCAAATGTGTGCTGAGTCTTACAAATTATGCTGGCTTTCCACAAATGTGGTTATATGGGTCAATGTAGCGATTTAAAATGAATATTTTGTTAATTCGTCTTATATTTCTGAAATGGACATAAAGCGTGAGACAAACAATGAATATTCAGTCCAGCTAAGTTTTTAATTATAACTTAGGTGTGGATAGTCAGAAATAATATGCCATTTTCAAGAAAATGTCGTAAATTGTCTAAAAAATGAAAATAGCGATTCATAACGGTGGTCTTCAAGATTTTATATTTTCCCCCTTTAGTTTCTTGTATGGTGAAAAAGCGAGAAACAAACAATTATATTTTTTAAAATAAATTTTCAAATCATAAATAAGACGTACTAAGTCTGAGGAATCATGCTGGTTTCCACTAAAGCGATGCTTTTTATGTCAAAATGGCGGACAGGCAGATTTCATATTTTTTTCTTTAAAGTTACCTAAAACGGAAAAAAGCATTAGACCAACAAGTTTAATTTGGGCCAGCAAAGTTTCTCAATATAACTAAGACATGCTGAGTCTTCGAAAATATGCTAGCTATGACAGAAATTCCGTAAAATAGGTCAAAATGGCCATTTAAAATGGCATACAGCCAGATTTCATCACTTTTCATCAGGTTTTTAACAAGAAACAAAGCATTAAAACAATTATAGTCCAATCCGGCAAAAAGTTTTTATTCATAATTAGGGTATACTGAGTTTGACGATATATGCTTACTTTTACAAATATGGTGTTATTTTGGTCAAACAGGCGTTTCAAAATGGCCGACAGCCAGAATTCATAATTCTCTTTTAAAGCCGTTTACATGGATGAAACGTGTAAGTATTCCATTATACAAATATGCACATGAAAAATTAGATTGGAACACTTTAACGAAGAAACAGAACAGTTCCATATGTTACTAAAAATTGTTCATTTTTTCCGTTTTGTCTTATTAAGGTGTATAGCCGTATCTTATTTAAACATTCTGTGTTCATGCTTTTCAATATCCGTCTTGTTCCTAAACCTTTCTGGAGTTTTTTAAATTATGCTTTATGTACCGATTTCTTCGACCTGCAAGTTCTTGAAATACAACAAATGCTTACAAAGCAAAGTTTGAGAGAGGAGAAATATTTCTGCACTATAAAACTGGTGTTTTTAGGCTTTAAAGACATTGATGTCAAAAGCTTATATGATAACGGAGATACAATCAGGTACTTTGGAACAGTGTACATGAAGAACTATTCTAGTATAATATATCTGTCTCTTCCTTTAATAATTTTCCAGCAAATAAATCTAACTAATATATCATCATATACACTGGAAAAGCTCGTGATTCAAAATGAGCCGAGATAAACATACCGTCCAGCTTTATATATAGTAATAAGTATGCGCAATATGTTTTGGGCAACCCAAAGAATATTACTCTTATTAACATTACTAGGGACAATTTATATATTGTATAAGGAATCAAGCTGTCTATGTCTTTGTTAAAGATAAAAGAACCTCTTGCGAAATTATTTAGATGTGTTTGGCCAAATGTGCGGAGGGAAGTATAGCAATGCGTGTCCATATTCAGAGGAAAAGTTGAGGCTTTTTATACTAGACCATGCCAGTGTTAATTTGCAACATATTCTCACAACTAAGTTTGCTGATGGATGTATGAACCTCTTTAAAGCCAATAAACATCCCTGTTAATGTTGTTGAAGAGAAAATGTTCCCCTCTTATAGAGCTTTGAATTAGCACTTGGTTCATTTCATTCACTGATATGGTGTGACACAACTTCTTATTTCTACAGCATATCGAGAAAATCGACATAATAAGTGAACAGAAACAAGTATGAAAAGGGGAATTAACTGACCAGAAAATCAAAGAGTTCCAGAAGTTCTTTAGTTATATGGATAACCAAGACACATTGCCCACTGACACGGTTTAATTTGCTTTCTTCCTAAAATCAAAGCCCGGGAATATGTCCCAAAGTAGGATTTGTCTTACATTGCTTATGAAACAAACACACACCAAGGTAATGATAGGGAGACATGCATATATAAGCATGCCCATATTACCATGCCCAGCCGAGATTGGATAATAAAATTAAGTGCTGGTTGTTTGTTGCTGGAACTAATGACCTTAAGATCTTATACCTAAAGCTTTCTTAGATTTGATAGCTTGCAACTGCCCAACAGGTTGCAGAACCTTTATCTGTGAATGTAAACGTGCCTACTTCTCGGGTAAAGACATTTGCAAATTTCAAATCACAATCTTATCATTAAAAAAAATTGTAAAAATAACAAAATTATATACTGTAGCTTAATAAAGGAAAACAGAAATTTTTTTCCAAATAAAAAGCTGGTGGAGTTTTTTCTGTTAATACAAGTGTTCAAATTTGATTGTCAGTTACATCATTAGTATTGAATTATGATATTCAAACATTTTCCCCATTTAAGAGGCCTTTAGTAGTCTATATAGATATAAATGAAATTTTGGCTACTAGTATACACCAATTTGAATTGCCATTCTGACAAAATTAACGTCATTTTCGTGAAGACCAACACATTTCATCAAACTTGGCACAACCTAATTATGATAAATATGTTTGCTAGACCAATTTGTGATTTTGTATTGTTATTTTTTTTTCATGAAAGAGACTGTGAGACGAAAAATGATGAAATCTGGCTGTTCACCATTTTTAAATATTTATCGCGATCAACATATTTTGTTGAACTCAGCATACCTTAGTTATGATAAAATGCTGTGCTGAAACAATTAATAATCGTTTGTTACCTCAATTTTTAAGACTTAAGAGAATTACAGAATTTGCCTGTCGACCATTTTGACCGCCATTTTGACCTATTAGCGCCATTTTTGTCATAGCAAGCATATTTTTCAGACTAATCAAGCATTAATTAATATGCAAAAAAAAAACTTTGTTGAATTGAATTATTATTGTTTTATATGCGTTTACCCTAGTTTATTTTTTAGCGAAAAAATTATAAAATCTGAATATCTGCCATTTTGAATCGCCATGTTGACCTTATTAACGCTTTTTGGGGAAGGTCAGCAATTTTTTTCAAACTTAGCACCCTTTAGATATGATAAAATACTAAGCTAGATCATTTCATTATTGTTTGTAAATAATAAAAAAGACTTTAAGAAAAAAATATAAAATTTGATTGTCCGCCATTTTGAATCGCCATTTTGAGCCACTTAACGCCATTTTCATGAGGGCCAGCATATCTTTTTGGAATCCACACTTTAAGTATGTTTAAAAACCATGCTGGACCAAATAATAATTATTTGCCGTTTAAAGTTTTTTTTCGACTAAATCGGACTAGACTATTATCAAAATAATACTAATTCACATATGTGTTCAAACCAGTTTCCTATAGATTAACTAACAGTATTATGATATTATGATGTAATAAAAAACACATCTTGTTACAGAAGCGTCCGTAGCCTACTGGACAAGACAGTGGTCATCAATTCCAGCGACCATGGTTCAATCCCAAGTGGATCCTCTTTTTTTTATTTGAGTTTTTAAACTTATATATAAAATATTTAAAAAAAAATATGATATACAATCCTTCATCTCACATTTAGCATTGTAGAAGAGGAAATACTTGTAAAAATGATTTAATTCTAGTCCATTAATCAAAACACTAAAGTCTGTCCCCATTTAGGATCTACAGGGCTTACCCCTAAAATATTCAATCATTTGTATCTAAAAAATGAACAACAATTTCAGATGGGTGTAAAAACAAGAAAAGTTAGTATTTGTGAGACCTTTCGTGTGAAATCAAGAAAAAGGGGCTGGCCCCATTATCTAGGGGCCAAGAGACTCACTATTACTTGAAATTAAATGACCTAGCAGAAATTCTAAATGTTAAATTGCCAAAATATTTAAAGTTATATAATGAAGAGGTCCGTCATTTGAACATGTCTCAGAATGGGAGGTATTATACAAAAAGGTCATTGGCAACACATATTAAGCAATGGAATTGCTCAGTCGAACCACCATTGCGTTATTATGTATGATTAGCATCAGATCAGCAGTGCACATGCAAGGAAAAAGAAAAAGAACACCCCTCTATTCAAATGCAAAGGCCATTGTAAATTTAAAGATTGTTCAATGAAAGTATACTTTAAGATGGTAGTTTCCTAAATATTACATGTTTATTACTCCGGTAATTTAAAACACAAGGTTACCGATTAGCATGCACGGCCTATCAGATTTTTTAGCGAGAGAGTCTCGGAAAAGACACCCAGGTATTTAGACAGATCTCTTCAGAAAGTAGACAAAAAGGCCGAAAAGATGAAGACGTAATTCAGTCTTTGATAAAACCTTGAAAGCTGACAAAAGAATAAGGGTTTGGTTTTATTAAAAAAAATTCTGCTAGACCTTATACGTTACAGTACTGGAGGGTTTGAGGCTTTATTATGCTTTAGCTGGGAAAGATGTTCTTTTTTGGGATGCTACTAGCAGGGTTGTAAGAAAAGGCGAGGAGGGTAAACGATTACTTTATTATGAACAAGCGCTGAGACAGCCAGTCAAGGGAAAAATGGGAATCCAAGTTTCTGATATGTTAACAGTCCACCTTCTTCTCAGAATTGGAAAGCTGGCTTTAGACATTTTTGAAAAGAAACTCTTTGGTTATAGCAACACTTGCCAACCAAAACTGTTCATAAGCGATGAATTGTGGGTGTTTATTATTGCTGCTCTTAAAGAGTTTAACACCGAAACACTCAAGGGATTCTTGCTCCGAACTTGGAACATTGCTTTAGGAAAAGAACCAAAAAATCCGAAATTAGAAAACTATTGTCCATCTATGTAAAAGCTATTTCACGCAAAAGGTTAAACAATTCAGATTTCTTCATTACAAACGAAATCTAAAATTCGGTCTCTATTTCATCAGTATATTGTAAAATTACAAGGATTTAAGCGCATCTGCTGAGATTTTTTATGACATATCAGTTGATTTGCTTTCACAATTATTACAAATGAAAACAAGTTTTTTGACCGTTTGCTCCAGAAAATAAACGCTTTGTCCACTAGCGTAACCAAATTCTTCGATAAAGACGATACCGGTAATGCGTGGGATGAAGCCAAACCCGGGTTGAACAGATCTAGAGAGGAAGACGTTTTTAGCTCCATTAAATAATGAACGTATAATGTATCTGAAAAGGTGCTTGTCGATCAAAGGAAAGAAAACTGAAAAATGCATACTATTAAGAAGTGTTTTTTCCCAACAAATTATAAGCAGGTACATGCTGAAGTTTCAATTGTGGGGGTCTTTCAAATTGCCGACAGAGACCAAGTTTGAAGAAGTTTCAATATTTAATTATGGGGAAATTTGTACGACCCAAGGAACGATAGAAAACAGATTTTGGATTTTGAAACAAATATAAAAAAGAATAGAACGATTGACGATTTCTCAGAAGAGCTAAAAAAAGCATACTGATGCTATACGATGTCTTGTTGTCAAAGACTTACTTAAAGCTCTGAGTCAGGTCAAAAGAACGAGATCAACTACCACCATAAAAGAGTCTTTGTTTAAGATGCAAAAACCTGTGGATATACAAGACAATGTCGTTTTTCAGAAGCCACCCCAAAACATAGCCGTGCCCAATGTGAAAAATCGGCATCAATCTGAAGAGAAGTGGAGATGATAGCTTATGCTTGCCAAATCGATAATTCAGGATCTACTTACTAATTTAATTTAATAATACAAAATTTGAGCGGATGCCGTATGTTAGAAGTTTTGTTAAGTTGCATGAGTATTGTAGAAGTTGAAAGAGATTCGAAGTTGAAAGAGATTCTTTCAATAAAACGAAAGCTTCTTTAATTTTCCTTCTTAAAAAAGCAGAAAATATGCAAATTAAAACAAAAGTCAAAAGGCAATTGTTACGTCCAAGTCTTTCAGATTTGGCTGAATATGACGGCGAATTGGGGGGATGTAGGGCAGCAACACGATGCAAATGAGTTTTTTGTCAAACTTATATCACCATTGGTCGAGGAAGTTGGTGAACAATTCCATATTGAACAGATATGTACTTGCATTTTCTGTAACTATTGCAATACTATTTAAGAGTCCAACGTCAAATCACTTAGTCTCACTATCCCAGTAAAGCAAATATTGGAAGTACATGTATCTCTAAAGTCGGTGTTGAAATGGTACTTTGAGCCCGAAATTCGCTAGAAATGTCAAAATTGTGGTGGTTTGTTAAATTTGCAACAAAACCTGGCCAAAATCCCATCCACTTTTGTTCTTACATTAAATAGGCTTTAATTTAATCCTTTAAAATTAACAACCGCCAAAGTTGACACAAAGTTACGGTTGACTGAGAATTAGACTTTGCAGAATGTGTCAAAGGTGCACTAATTCAAGGTATTTTTTAAAAACCGTTGTATGTCATCACGGTAGGTAAGTGACTTCCTGGTCATTGCAATACCAATATTGATAATAACGAATCGCTAATAAATGTTAGCGATACCAATATCAATATTGGGGCTGAAAGTGAAAGTGAAAAACGCATACGTCCTTTTCTATTACAGAATTATTATTTTTTGGATCCGGTTGTCAATCCATTGTTGAAATGCTTTGGTGCAACATCAGCAATGACAGCTGATTCTTACTTGCAAAAACGTTTTGCAACTGCCGACACCTACATGTATATACCAAACATTTTGAAAAACGAGGATATAGATAAAGCAGCAACTTTACAGAAAAGTTCATTTGTTAATTGCAAATCGAAAAATTCTGTTGAAATACTCAAAGCTATTTTCCAACATGTCTTTGGTTCTATTAATGACGCTCATCTTTAAAGCAATGTTAAAATGTCCTGTTTTCAAGGTCCTTGCTGTTTTCAAGAGATCAATACCGACCAGGATTACTGTATTTAGCAACCGCTGTCATTGTCGGAATCTGATATATTTGATTGAAAAAAGTCACGTGACGGGCAGGGTAGACGGACGTGTTTTGAACCTGCTCCGTATTTTGACATAAACCAGTGGTTTTTTCTTTAATTCTTTGTGTACATATGCATTACCCTCAAATTCCATTCAAGGACTATTAAGTGTATTGGTGGATTTTGGTGGACTTTTCGTATTTAAAGACTTTGTCGATGCCAATGTTGTGTTTACATACCTGAGTTACCTGTCGAGTGATTACAGCTCACTGTACGGTAAGCGTTCAGATTCGCATCGAATGTAAATTGATTGTAAATATTTTGAATATCAAAATGGAACCAATGATCAAACCTGTATATATAAAGAACAGAGAACTTCAGACTGACAGAAATAGTAAAATAACTGACTTTGAACTGTATGAGGCGATACATGAAAAAGTGGGGGACACTATTCACTGCATACAATTAGAAAGAGATCTATGGAGGGTCTACCTGAAATGTATGGGCAGTAGGGCAGCACTGCTCCAAGAAGGGTTTGAAATTAGAAATATCACAGCACAGGTGTATGATTCAAACCCATACTCAACTGGAGCAAAAAACCCCAAAGATAATGTATTGAAAATGACTATTTCTGGTTTGCCGCTTTCTGTTGATGACAGCGCAGTTTTTGAAATGTTGCACGGTCTTGAAGTTGAAATGAAAAGTGAACTCAAATACGAGAATATTAGACACCCGGTAACTCACATGTCTTAAATGGCAATAGGTTTCTTTATATTGCACCGCTGGAGAATGATCGCACACTTCCGAGGAATGTCTCATGTGCGGGGCTCAAGTGTAGAATTTATCACTACGGAGAGAAAACAGAAGCTGCCAAGATGCAGTGCTATAATTGTTGGGGCTCTGGTCACAAAGCTAGTGTCTGCAAGAAAAAAAAATGCTGCCGAGTGTGCCTGACACCTGGGCATGATCCTGGATCAGCTGACTGCCCTCATTATGTGGAAATTTTTACGCCTGTGAGATTACAGTATTTGGAGAAAAACATCAATCCTCTGAGCATGCCTACCAACTTTCAAAGGCACTCCGAGCTGGAAGTCTGGATGTGGCAGAGAAAATCCGGAATGCGAAATCTGCTCATGAAGCAAAACGATTCGGTAGCACCATAAAGGACCCAAATGATTGGGATACCCAGAAGCTAGAAGTGATGGAGGAAATCGTCTCCGAAAAAGCAGAACAAGTGAAAGCCTTTCGCGAACGAATTGAAAAGTGCGAAAACAACTCAATTTTTGCTGAGGCTACACACGACGTATTCTTGGGAACCGGTCTTGATCCAGAGATAACGGAACACACTGATCCTAACAAATGGCCTGGATCAAACAAATTGGGTCAAATTGTGAAAAAGGTCGCACAGAAATACAAGAGGAGATTGAGAAGTGTGTCAGTTCCGAGGCGGGGTCAACACACACCCGAAGACCCACAAACAATCGATAAGTTTCTCTGCGAAATGAAGAATAAGAAAACAAACAAAAAAGACGGAAAGTAGTGGCTATTACTAGTATATAATAATAGGGAACTCTTTAATAATGTTCAATGGAAAACAAAAACATTTCTTTCTATTCATTGAATGTTAGAGGGTTGAATACATGTAAAAAGCGTATAATATTATTTGACTGGCTACGAGATGCTAATTGTGATGTGATATGTTTACAAGAGACACATTTTGTTAAAGAACAAGAAGCGTTTTATAATGCAAGATGGCATGGTGAAAAATTTCATTGTTTTTCTAATTCTGTTTATAGCCGGGGAGTTTCTGTCCTATTTAAGCAAAACGTAAATATTGAAATTTTAAACCACCATCAATCAATAGATGGTAGAAGGATATTGATAAATGTACGCTATAACGATAAGATTTTCACAATTGTTAATATATATGCACCAAATCAAGAAAAACAAAGAATAGAATTTTTTAAGAAGCTCTTAACTTGGATAAATCAGAAATCTTGAAACACTGATGGTCTAATTATGTGTGGTGACTTTAATTGTCAATTAGATTCTTTAAATAATGACAAAAGTATACGTGTCCTAAGAAATGCCCTAAAACATTTTAACTTAATTGATTGTTGGGATAAAGACGAAAAAGATAATATCAACGGATCTACATGGTGTAATAGCGATAATATTCCTCAGAGCAGGATCGACTATGTTTTTATGACAAAGAATATGTTATTTCCTTTAGATAGTATTTTTCTACGCAGAGCGCCAAATGTTGAAGAAACACGTTTTAGTGATCATATTGGAATAAGATTTGATATAAATACAACTGAAAATTTGAGAGGTAATGGGTACTGGAAATTTAATACATCTCTTCTTTTGGATAAAACATTCTGTGACGAATTAAGAAAACGTATAAAAGACGAAAATGTGGAACAGAACAACCTTGATCCTATACAAAAATGGGAACATATCAAAAGACCATTAGGACTTATTGTTCTCAATACTCAAAACAAAAGACAATGAAGAGTAAAAAGCGAATTAAATTCATAGAAGCCCAGCTTAAATCTATAGAACTAGCACATCATTCTGAGATAGATATGTTAAACAAACGAAAGCTCGAAAAAGAACTAACTTTTATTATAACTCTTATTATTACTAACGTTGATTATAAAATATTTGCTCATGTGTTAGCTAAGCGTCTTCAAAAAGTGTGTAACAGAATAATTGGACAAGAACAAATTAAGTGCGTACATTAAAGGTAGATATATAGGCGTAAATGCGCGCTTGATACTAGATATATTTGAATATTATATGAAGAACGAATTAGATGGTATCTTACTTTTTCTAGATTTTGAAAAGGCGTTCGATTCCGTTGAATACAATTTTATGTTTAAAACAAAAATTTGCTTTGGAGAACAGTTTATTAAAATGATAAAAACACTATACAATGAACCTATTTTTAAGATAAAGAATAATGGATGGCTGTCAAAATCTTGTAAAATGCAAAGAGGCATTCGGCAGGGATGCCCTGTGTCAGCACTTTTGTTTGTACTTGTTATTGAAATATTAGCTGCTCAGATTAGAAAATGTGAAGATATAAATGGTCTGACATTTAATGAATATAGTGGTAAGATAATTAAAATAGTTCAACACGCTGACGACTGCACAAATATGTTGAAATGAACTCAGTAAAATGGCTGGACCGAAATTAAACTTAGGAAAAACGGAATGTCTTTTAACAGGGTCTTTTATTGAAATATATTCGAATGATAATTCAATACATGGAGTTAAAATTAATAAAAAATTGTGTTAAGTCTTTGGGAATATATCTTGGTCATAACTATAAAGATTGCTATGAAAAAAATTGGACCAGCAAATTAGAAAAGCTAGAACGAATTCTAAGCGTTTGGAAAAGAAGAAATTTAACAATATTTGGTAAATGCACAGTTGTTAACACATTAGCAATATCAAAACTTGTATATAATGCCTTTATATTATCTAACCCAGATAATGTTTTTTTTTAAAGATGTGACAAAACTCATTTTCAACTTTTTGTGGAAGAAAAAAGATAGAATTAAAAGAAACACCCTTATTGGCGAAATTGAAGAAGGGGGTATTGGGATTGTAGATAAAGAGAGTAAATTTCTAGCTGCTAAAGCATCTTGGATTTCACGTATTTTAGACGACAGAAGCATCACATTCAGAACCCTGTCTGATATTCTTGATAAAACAAATCTCTCAATCTATGATGTATTAAAAACAAGTGATTGTAAACATAGTAAATCAGACTTTTTTATAATGACAAAACTTCCACACTTTTATGTTGAAGTTTTTATTGCTCTAAACAAATGTAAAAAATTGAGACAAGTAAATCACCTGAAGAGAGATGAATTTTTAACAAAATTTATCTGGAATAATAATCTTTTTACTTACAAATCAAAACCATTGTGCTTTGAAAATTGGATCAAAAGTGGTATTTTATATGTGAAAGATATTTTTAATGCAGATGGGAATTTGTATGACATAAATTATTTTTCTAGCATCATGAAAAAGAAAAATAATATTTTTTGTGAGTATATTATGCTTAGAACGTGTTTTAAGAATTACATAGAAATATTTGATTGTTCATATGCAAAATACTTTAATATACCACAGATGCTAGGTTTATCTTTAAAGATGGCCTTAGAAGAAATATAGAATGTTTGAAGAGTAACTTTTATTATTCCATTTTTGTGAATATGAAATTTAAGAGATCTGTATATGAAAACAGATGGAACAAATTGTTTGGTATGTCGGCTGGAATTATCTGGAAAAATATATATAATCAATAAATAAAATGCATGTATGATAAGAAAGTTGCTGAATTCAATTATAAGTTATTAAACAGTGTACTTAACAATAATTCAAGTGTTAGTAAGTGGAACAAAGATGTATCAGCCGAATGTGAATGTTGTCAAACAGTCGAAGACTGTGAACATCTTTTATTTAGTTGTAAATTAGTAAAACATATATGGCAAGAGGTGGGAAATTTCTTTAATTTTGGAATATCATGGAAGATAATAGTATTGGGGTTCCATTATGAAAATAATGTCAAAACTAGAAGGTTGAATAATATTTTGTCATTTATCTCCTTTTTAATTTATAAATACAAAATGTCTTGTAGAATAAATCAAGAAAGAATGTCAAAAGAAAATTTAAAACATTTTGTGAAAAATAACTTAATTGTGGAAAATTGTGTTCTTAAAAAAGCTGGAAGTATTACATGTACTGATGATATGTACTTTACTTTAAGTAATTATATTATGTAACTTTATGCATTCATCAATTTTTATTCCACATTCTGGGGGGTACAGTCCTCTAGTTGGAAGACAAGGGGTTCAATGGACTACGGATTGGACTATGTATGTAAATCCCTCGTCTTTGTGGAAAAGATCGTATATATATATACGTTATACCTTGTGTAATACTATTGTTTAAGCTATATTTGATATTGTATTGCTGTTGAAAATTGAAATAAATTGTGGAAAATTGAAAAAAAAGAAGATATATTTGATTGCTTTCTTGACCCTTTTTAAAGATTGAGGATTTTAAAGCTCCATCTTTACATTCTTAAAATCATTTATTGCTGCCTACCTAAATCGATTATTCGGTGTCCACAGCAACAATGTCTAGTCATATTTGACTTGGATACACGCATAAAGTCAGCATTCCCAATGTTACGCAGGGAATACTGTGTGCCATGCGTTTTGGTCAGAGACGAAAAAAATAAATAAAAGGGAAAATAAATTGCTCCTCAGAAAGCTCAAACAACCCTCTGGCAAACCTAAAAGATGCTGAAAAAACCAATATCATGACTGCCTTTTACGACTTGAAACAAAAAGCTGCTTCTGTAAAAGTAATGACAAACATTAGACTGACTGGAAATGACTATCTACCGATGCGTATACCAGACAAAGTGTTTCAAAAGCACTGTGTGAATGGTACTGGAGAGTTGTATCCAAGACACTGGCGTAGGAAGCAAATTGAAAGTGGGGGGGGGGGGGCTTGACTAATCCTTAGAAATATTGAAAAAAAAATAATTCCTAAAATCATGAAAATCCTAATCCGGGGTGGGGTTGGGGGGGGGGGGGGGTGGGGGGGGGGTATACCATTAGTTAAAAAAAATCTTACCCACCAAATCCCCCCCCCCCAAATCATGAAATTCCTAATCCGTGGGGGGGGGGGGGGGGGGGGGGGTGCTAGTTTACCTATGACTCTTCAACTTCTCCATATTCCAACCTTTTTAGGAATAATTATATTTCCTGCCAGAAAAAGTGTGGGAGGGGGGGGGGGGTTGAACCCTCTATGCTGCTATGTGCCTTATGGTTAGGTCTAATTTGGCAAAAAAAGTGGGGGCTCAGCCCCCCAGTTCCGACGCCTATGCAAGAAGGGCTAATTGTATTCAGCGCGTCGGCGCGCCCATCTCGTCTCTTTTATTCGAAGTAAAATCTTCCCGTAGTAAAACACTCAAATTTATTTTAAAGGATTATCGCTTACAGTCATGTCAAGAAATTTCGACCCAGATAGTAATTACCTTGACTAATAGTTTTGATTCACTTTTATAACGGTAGGCGGTACTTAGTACAGCTTTTTTATAAATCGCAGATTTATTCTTTAGTGACACAAACCAAAGTTGTTTTCATTTTCATTTTTAATTCATGATTTTACAATGGATATTGTTTGTTTTGCTATAACTTTGATCGGTTAGAGCTTTTGTTTTTATTTTCTTTGGACATCACCTATAACATTTTTTACCTTTAGACATATTTAATATGACATTGATCCTGGAGTCCAGTATACATTTATAAGACTAATCTTGGCATTAAAAGCCAACAGAGACATAAATAACATAAACTCAAATGTTTTTCAAGTCTCTGATGCCAAACAGGGTATCGGTGTTTTACAAATACTGTCCGTATATATTGATACCAACTTAGAATATATAATCGTCTAGAAATTGGACTTGTTGAGTCAATAGCCCAACTGGCCTAAACATTATAAACCAGGTATGGAGTCGTCCAGTATACATTTATAGCTAAGTGTTTTAATCGCAAGATATGTTAATACTGTCTTTAATGTGAATAATATCAAATATAATTATGTTTACACACGGCTAATCGTCGTCTGAGCAATCTATACTACTATATTAAAATTATGGACTCGAATTTTTGGGCTTTAATACCGATAAATCGGAAGAGTACTGTCTTTTGTTTTATATATTTTAACCATCATTGGTACTTAAAGATTATCAATTTGTTTTAATTTTTTCTCAACTTAGCTTCGCTAATTAATAATCAACGTTCTGTATTTCTGCGATCCAAAAGGCGAATATCCACAGTTGATTCTACTGCAGATATCACGATATCTTTCATTTAAATACAAAATGAGGCATGGCATGAAGCTAGATTAGATATGTGTAGAATAATACTCGACAATACTCGGCCGACCGAGGGATGAACTGTACTGGAAGAAGAAGAATTTTGTACACGGTCAGACTTTCCTGTGCAGACTGATGATAGCAGTTGTGGAATATATGTGAATTAGCAAAAACTTCAGCAACGCATGAGAGCTCAAGTTGCTATGGGAATGAACAGTGAATCCATAGAATTTTGAGATTTATTACAGCTGGACTATATATGATGTTGGTACATGTGCTAGCTTGAATTGGCAGATTTTACATCAATAGAAGGAAACAAAATCAGTATCTTAATGAAAACTCAGTCTTTAATCTATATGCAAGATCAAATAAATTTTGATAAGTAATCTTTAAGTGAATTGCAGATCGTTCCTATATGCATATATGTTACTCTCTTCATATGGTGAATGAATGCAGCAAGCATATATCGCAAGATTAAACAGGTCTTAGAGAACAATTTACTTATTAAACCAAACTGTAACAACTCTCATTCTGCTGTATCTGTTTGAAGGTGCCTTGTTATGTTTTTCCCATATCACATGTTGAATCACATTTCAACCTCAGTTCCTAAAGTATAAAGTATTGGGTGTAAAAGTCTTTATCTAGGTATCCAACTTTCGATTCTTATCTCAATATCTAGTGCCTCTTCCCAACACTCACTACTATCAAATATATAAACATTTAACACATTAACCTAGTATATACAACTCATCAAACCCTTTATATGTTATCAAAAGTAATTAAAATCATAAATCATATTCAGACAACATGTGCATATACATGATGTACAATTAAATCTCTATCTCATCACTCACTCTCTCTACAAAGGCCGAAAAAAGACTATCATACTGCATGCACTCTCGATACTTCTCTTCCATCATTCCCGCATTTGTCACACTTGTTACCAATCTTCAAGCTACAAAATCTGATTCTACAAAGGCTTGGAGTCTACTATAATACTCGGCACTGCCTTCCTCAAACCAACCAACGTGTCTCATTATCTGACCCACCTCACTCAGTGAGTCTGACATAGCCAACGCAACAGAACAACCTGCCCGGAAACTGCGTGGAGTCTCACCTTAATCAACACCAAGTTTCCGCAAACACACACGCAACATATCATAAACAACCGAATAGGAAACAGGCTGATCCAAAACCCGCGTATCCTCTGTAACAATTCGAAAGAGACAACCATAAGACAGATCAACTCCTAAGTCTTTACATCCTGAAACAAAATCATGTAATCCGTCTACAGGACAAATAGCCTTATCATCACACCTCTTTACAACAAATGTATTACTCTTCCTATTACCTCATCGAAGAGTCTTTCCAAAAGTGTGATTAAACACAAAACCTGAATAATCTCTAAGCCACTTAACTTCTTGAGCCACCACATTTGCAAGATCTCCTGCCCTATCTCCAGCAAAAAACTTCAATTTAAACAAAGCCTGGTCTCACAATAAGATATACCTCGCTCTAACTGACACAGAACTCATCCTTAAAGGCCGAGGTTTTTAACCGGGTGGTTTACCTCAGGTAAGTTTAGGTGAGGGCAGAGCTTATTTCATACAGGCGTAAAAGCCCCGAGTGAAACACGCGCGAGTGTGGATTCAAGCTATATAGTTACACAGAATGTTAAAATATATTACCTGTAATAAAAGCAATCGTAATATTGGTTATCGTAACTAAATAGTAAAATCATTATCACTTTGAATAAATTTTATATCAAACTATTTTTATTTATTTTTTAGGTTGAGGACGTTAGCCATTGACAAATCATGCAGTTACTGATTTATTCATTGATAATATTCAATTACTGCATAATTTGTCAATGTTTCTAGCTCTAGCCACGTAGAGGTCTCCTCAATGTAGAGTCATGTCATTGAATTATTTTCTTTTCACTTTTTTTTTTCGTTTCTTTGGTTTTTTAACAATTGAATAATAAAACACATTTACATGTGCACACGTTCATATACACATATATTCAAGAAGAATTAAGACATTCACATACTCTTCACACAAGAAAAGATCAATAAATCTTCTCCAGATCCTCCTTCTGTAGCTGTACGTCCTTGGACCAAAGGTGCGTTTCGAACGGCCGGTTACGGACTGATATGTAATAGTCGCTTGCCGATCCACGTTTTCATTCCAATGGCAAATGGCAAGCGAAGTCTGCATCTTGTAAGACTCATCACAAATAGGATGCGTTTGTCAAGGAAAATGCTCAGAACATTGTTGAAGGACATAGTATGTGTCCATAGCGTGCACAGAGTACTCCCGAAAAATACACGACTGTTTTTCTGATGGCCGTCCTCAAGTTCCCCGGCTCTGGAATCTCTGATCAGCAGTTTACTTAGTTCCTAGTTTGAATCCTGTCGGCACCTACTTTTCTCGGAACAATTTCCACGAAAGTTCTTGTAATGTTCCACCACATTGCCCAGTTTTTGTCGCAAAATATCCGGGTCATTGTAACAGTTTCTGATGGCTTAGTAGACATGGACGCGTACGGAGTGAATCTTATCGGATATTTCCTTATGCCATGTTTGTCTATGCTGTCGTCTAGGTCCTTTCCCCACTCTGTTGATATCCCTCTCCATAGACTTCGCCGCATGCCACGTGTCGTTTTGGATCAGAATGCACTCTAACGCCTCCCCCCTCCAATACGGATGGAATGTCACTATTGAAATAGAAGTTCGCGTCGTTGGGTGCACTGATCGTCTAGGTGCACTGATCGTCTAGGTTCTCTCCAAGAGCCAATAACACCTTATAAACAGCATCTGCCTCCTTTAAATGAATAGGTCTTTGATCATTCTCTTCCCAAAAATCACTTATCTCATACCTATTCCTACCCTGTTCTACCTATGCTCCGTACTTGTACAAGGACGCATCTGAAGACAACATACATGTAACCTGCTGATGACACTCACTCACTTCTCCACTGACAACAACCTTCCCAAGAATCTAGAAAACCCCAATGTTCTAATTCCTCCCTCAGCTCATCAGTCAAACACACATGCTTACTGCTTTTCACAGCTCTAGTTAAACTCCCTACAAAACAGCCTACAACCAGGAAATGCAAGGCCCATTGATATACATTTAACAGCAAATCGCTGAAGAGTTTTCACAGTAAGTTCTTTTGAACCAAGAATACTTCTCTCAAATCAGCAATTTTCAACGTCTTGCACTTGGGCAAAATATAAGCTTGTTTTTTGGAATCAACCAAAAAACCGAGAAACTTGACACATGTCGATGGAACAAGCGAGCATTTCCCTAAGGACAAAGTATAACCTAACCTTTTCAACACTTCTACTAATATGTATGCGACCTTACACCCTTCTACATACAGCACCAGAGACATACTAAATAGCCAACCTATCATCAATATACTGTACGGTACTTATTGACCGACTCCGAAGGTATGACGTAACAACCATCCCAATGGTCTGGTAAATAAAATGTGATGCCTTTAACCCAAAGGAATTACCGTATACCCCATAACATAATTACCATAAATCAGCCCAAAATATCCCCGAGAGTCATATCTAGATTTTTCATCAGTTGCTATCAAAAATGCATTACACCCTTCAAGCCTATGAACATCTCTCAAAGTCTTCAACTGAAAGGGAAGATCCTTCACCCAGAGGTTAAAAAATCTGTCATAATGACAAAGTCTTGGTTTACTTGGTTCAATTGTCAAAGGCATAAAATTATGGGGCATCTCACGCTCACCGACTTTACCAAGCACTCTAGTAGCACCTGACCTTATCTTTTCATACAAAACATCACAAATAAAAGCATGGTACTTTTTACATAAAGCAGAGTTAAGGAATACAGCACTTGGGGGCCACTCAGAATCAAACGACTTTCCACGAAAATTCCCTTTACAACAAGTAAAAAAGTCTGTCACATCCACTCCCTTTGTAAGCCACTTCCTCACACCCAATATGGTATCTTCATTCACTCCACTCCTTTTAAACACAGTTGGTTCATATCAAAATCAGAACCTTCAATTACAGATTCGGCACTAACTTGTTGGTGGGTTGCAAGGGAAGGAGTCCCACCGCTGATTGTTACCCATTCTCCCTTCTAACGAGGAACTTTTTCATGGGATTAAATTCTACCATCTTAATTTAAAACCATAGGTTTCCTTATAATCTCAATCACTGCTTTGGTGATATCCCTCAACTGTATCGTTTCCGTGCGCTTTCCAACACTTATCCTCGCCAACTCCATCACATTCTTTAACCACCCATTCTTTACTTTCACAGGCTACAAAGTAAGCCCCCTCAGACTATGTCTCTTCTTTTAAATTACCGGCTGAACCATCTTAAATATAAACAATCATGACGTTGGCATTTATTCTCAATCCGACCTTAACAGTCCGGATAATAAACGAAGTAGAAAATATACAGGTCAAGAATAATTTCACGCTTCCTACATTTCAGTCAATATCCACTTTCTTCTCTAATCATATATAAAATTCATTTGAATGAAAACCCAGCTAAGATATTCAAATTTCACACAAATTGCCGCTTTACGGCATATCTCATATCATGTCATGGCCCCTACCATATTTTTGTCAAATTCAATCCAGTTCAAATCTGCGACATCCAACAGTCCCACTAACTCAAATGTTCTCTCAAGATATCCAACAATCTTGAAACCATTAATTTCACTCAAGTCTCCAACGGCATAAAATGTAAAAACTAATATTACCTTCCTCTCGATCAGCTGTCTGCTCTCACCTTCAAACGGAGAAAAGGAATGACGTCACTTCAGTAGCACGTGATTTCACTTGTGATACTATGTCATCTGTCAAAAAAAGATACGCAAAAAAAGCAAATTTGAAATAAATGCAAGTAATTTCCTAAGCAATTCATGATCATGTTTTGGTTTTACCGATTCTCCTTTTATGCAGTTTGTTAAATATTTATCGTATTTTTACATGTGCTTGCCAGGCACGTAGCATCGTTTTTGACGGGGGGGGGGGGGGGGGGGGGGGCCAGACTCATCCAAAAAATCTTGACAAGCAAAAAATAAAAAAAGGAAATTTAATGTTTCCCAAAATCTTCAAAATCCTACTCTGAAGGGGGGGGGGGGGGGGGGGCGGGAGGGGGGGGGGGGGGGCTGGCGTAGTATATAACTTCAATTTTACTCCTCATTTACTTATTTTCATATCAATTTTTTACATACTCCCAAAAAAGTGGGGGGGGGGGGGCAACTCCATTATTATTCAATTTTTTATATGTAAATTTTAAAGAATTTGTTGCTGCGAGAAAAAGGAGGGGGGGGGGGTGGGGGGTGGGGCAGGCCCCCCTGATGCTTCGTGCCTGCTTGCAAGATAGCAGTTTTAAACTTCTTTAGATGGTCATTATGATAAAACATGTTGTCAGCCAATTTATGATGTTAAATTTGAAATGCTTTTACTGTTCAGCGGAGGAGTCTGTTTCAATACATGCATAAAATTCCCACGTTTTTTTATTTTCGATACATTGAAAATTGTTATCCCCTCGCGCAACTTGTTGCGAGGGGCATAAAACATCGCTGCCGTGCGTGCGTGTGTGTGTATGTATGTAGGCATGTCCATTGTCAGCTCTTTAGCAAAATTCAAAGAAAACCATCGCATGAATATTCATTAAACTTTGTATACTTCTTTGGCATGGTAAAAGGACAAACCCTATTGATTTCCAAGTCAATTTATTCAGTATTTTTTATATTATCGTAAAACCGAAGCTAAAACAGGAATTTTATGTACGACTTGACAATAGACATTTCCGGTAATTTTATGTACGACTTGAAGTAAATCGTTACTGTATGCAATCCAAATCAACAACTTGACATTTTTGGGAATTTAAATCTAATAAAATAATAAGGTAAAAAACAAACGTTTGTGGTATTGGATGGTTAGAAGAGTGAAAAGTTGAAGCGGTCAAGAAATTAAAGTCATCCGATTTACATCGAAACAAGCAGTCGACTTTCGGACAAATTTTCCCGTATTACTTAAAATAGAACTAGTCCAAAATTCAGAAGAGACTTTGACAGATATCGCACATTTATCACGTGAAAATTGTTTCATATTAGTAATAGTTGCATATCTACTATTATGGGTTGACATACGACAAGCAACTAGAATTGTCCATCAGAGCAGACTACAGATCGCTAAACCTTCAGCTATGTTTCATAATGTTTACAGATCGTTTATGTATGCTTTTATAAAACTTAAAAGATCTTTAAATGAATCTAAATTATTAAACTATTAAGCATATGTGTTGAGTTTCTGCTAGGAATAGGAAAACTGTGCAACCACGCAAATGTAGCACCTCCCCCAATTTATACACCACAAAGCTTGGAGATTAGGATAAAATATATATTATGAATTCAAAGCGGTTTTAAGAAAGAATTTGTGTCATAATTATTTTGATCTGACAAATTTACTTGTATTTTCCTAAATAATGCATTTCCCCCTACAACAAGTCATGTTGCGAGGGGATGCTCCGCTTAGCGGTGCCCTTGTTTACAATTGATTTAGTATATAGCTATTGATTCTTTGTTTAAATTAAAAACCTTTTCCCGTTGAGCATTTTTCTACTTTTTTCTAACTGGAGATCCAACTAACATTTATACCTACTACTCTTGAAGCCACAACGTCATTAAGAATTTTCTTTGTTTCATGAAAACATTTGCAAAATATGTTAAGTCTGCAAGGCACGCAGTGCTGAAAGCAAGTCATTCACGGCACAACATATTGCTCTTACACCATCAACAGTTCCACTTCTATTCAGCGATTCTAGTTTCCTTTTCAGAAAAAATCAAGTATCATGGGTATTCTTCTCAAAGTATCTGTTGGACAAGCAGAAATTGCGGGGTCAAATTTGACAAAGTTTTGGTTTTAATATAGGTCTGCAAGTCATACTGACAAAATGTTATTTAAGACGCTTGATGTTGCGTTTACGCTGATAACACTTGTTTTCCCTCCACTTTTTGCATTTACAACAAACCTTTCAGCAAATTTAAAAATCACGGGTAGGCGTCTTATGCTTTAAATCCAAATAGCATATGTACAATGTAACCTGTCCGATTAATGAAAAAAACATGTACATGTACTGACTTCTTGTAAACCTCATCATAAATAGTAAAATGTAATGAAAAATCTTTCTTCTGACAATATCTTTTCTATCCCTCGCCCAAGCATTATTGGACTTTTCCGAAAGACTATACATACTCTTAAAAGCTTTGCAGTTATTTTGAATTAATGTTTTATTCCATTTCTCAAGTTAATGGGATACCCTTGTCTATACTATACTTTTTTCTCCTCTTAGTCCCTTTTGCCTTGTAAAAGACCCCTGTATGTGTTTGTTGGGTAAATATATATAATGTTCTTCGATTAAATATATGAGCCGTAGGCCAAGATTAAGCAAGTCTTTTTAAAGGTTCATCACTCTTCTGCCCTTTATTAGAACGGGGCAATATCGGATTGCCATAATCTCACTGATGTCCAGAAGTTTTGTTTTAAATTACAATTTAATAAAATACACACAAAACATAGGCGATATATCAAAAAAGAGATTTGTTGTTAGAGATGACCTGTTAAATTAAAACCACAATTCAAGTTAAAAGATTGTTGGATTCAATTAAACGGTTAATTGATCGAGAATTGAGATAAAAAGCTTAATTAGCCGATAAAAAATTCTGATTTCTATCTACATTCCAATACTTAATATGCGTGTTTGCGGTGGTCACCATTTCTGTGTCTAAGATTCCGAACTTATTTAGTACGCCATAACCAGTTTTCACACAATTTAACACTTCAGGCAAAACAACAAAGACGTTCAATTAATCATTCTTTTATGTTAAAAAATGCGTAATTCGATAGTTTAAAGACAATACTTGTTATCGACATGATCTTTCTAACAACTTATCTAGGCAATCGTTACATAATGTAAACATATGAAAGTAATGTAAAATTGAGCACAATTTAAAGCATTTATTGTTTGTTTAGGTTTAACCATCATAATTCAAGGGGATATTTTGATGATTTGATATGAGAATTGCATTTTAAAAAATTTATACAGTGCTACATTAGGGTTTTTCTAATGGTCAAACATATCAAAATATGAGCGTTTGTCATCGAGTTAGAGCGAGAAACAGACCTCAACTCTTTGTTACGTAAACACATCTTAAGCCACTTTAATTGCTCAGTAGAAAATAAACAGGTTTACAAAATTAATTCAGGCAAACCTTACAAACTTTTTTTTTCGTGTTCATAACAAACCAGCAAATTGATAAAATCTGCTTGAAACGGAACGGTTAATAGTTATTAAAGCAATGTGCACAAAAACAACATTACAGAGATTTGTAAGCTCTGTTATTGGGCTGCTTTACTTCGAAAATGCAATACAAATCTGCCCATTAGAACTACCTTAATGAAGCCTCGTAAAACGAGAGGCCCATGGGGCCACATCGCTCACCTGAGCAACAATGGGCGTTCAAAAGATATTGTGCCGTATGGTCCCTCGGTAGAATAACAAAAAATAAATATTGTAAAGTATTCGAATTTTACACTTATTTTTGCATACACGTAATCTTTGACATTGTACCTTCATGAAATACTATTTTTTACCAGAATAAGAAAATCCAAGATATAAAACTAAACATTTGGTAGGGGTACACTGATAAGTTGTTAACTTCCAATTCCCTATATTTATACCCCCGCTCCGAAGGAGAGGGGGTATACTGTTTTACCCTTGTGTGTGTGTCTGTCTGTCTGTCCGTAACAAAAATTTCTGTCGCATTTATCTCAGCAACTATTTATCGCAGATGCTTGAAATTTTTAACAGTGTTTGTTAAGGCATGCCACATCGTGGGATATATTTTTGTACCACTCGGACGTCAACTTCCTGTTAAATGACGTCTTTGCTTATTTTTTAACCAAAATTTTCCTCAAAGAATTCTCAGCAACTGTTTATCGCAGATGCTTGAAATTTTTACACAGTATTTGTATAGGCCTGCCATATCGTGGGATATATTTTTGTACCAATCAGACGTCAACTTCCTGTTAAATGAAAACTTTGTTTATATTTAGCAAACATTTTCAAACAAATTTTTGTCAAAGAATTCTCAGCAACTGTTTATCGCAGATGCTTGAAATTTTTACACAGTATTTGTATAGGCATGCTATATCGTGGGATATATTTTTGTACCAATCGGACGTCAACTTCCTGTTTAATAAGTACTTTGTTTATTTTTTGCCAACATTTTCAAACAAATTTCCGTCAAAGATTTCTCAGCAACTATTTATTGCAGATGCTTGAAATTTTAAAACACCATTTGTTTTGGTATGTCATATTGTGGGATATATTCTTGTATCAATCGGATGTCAACTTCCTGTTAAATTAAGACTTTGTTTATTTTTAGCAAAAATTTTCAAACAAATATTCGTCAAAGATTTCTCAGCAGCTATTTATCGCAGATGCTTGAAATTTTAACACACTATTTGTATGCACGTGATAAAAAGATATTAATAACAGCAATAATTTGACTTTTTATCTTTAATATATTGTTTTTGGAAATAAGCTGTTAAGTGAATGGTAAATAAATTGCTTAATTGTAGCGATATAACGCGAGAGTTTTGCAATATGTAGCGAACGTTCACGTATATTTTAAACTTACAATATAATCGCAGATGTTTTCCGTTTTATTAGCGAAAGTTTCGTGTTATAAAAGGAATAAGAAGCTATAAAACAATTTGAAAGTTTTCATCGCGATCGATTAATCGTAACAAATATTTGTTATGAACTAATCAGACTTAACTCACAATGTGTTAAGTCCCTTTATGGAGACAAACAGAGTAAGCCAGTCCAGGAAAGATAACTCATGTTGTTAGGACCCTTGTAATAACCCTTTTGTCCATATTAGGAAATTTCGGTGAGAACATGCACAAATAATCCGCCTTACGACCTCCTTTTGCTGCTTTCACTGGTTGGGATAAGACGCATAATCTGATCGCTTATCCAATCTAACGGAATCATCAGTTAAGGGCAATTTCTAAGTTTATATCATATTTCTTTTTCTTATATTTTCATTTGGCGTATTTTTATTTGCCTTACTTATAGAGTAATTTTTTCTCTCAAAAATCTCGATGCAATATCTGCTTATTTAAGGCCTATCTTATTTTTATAATCTCGGCCGTGCACAATTGAATAATCGCTAATTTACTTACTGACATAATAAAAGTATAAATGATATAAATAGATTAAATTAACAGTTACACGTACGTGGAAAATATTTAATTTTCCGTTTTTTTCCCCTTAAGACATAATGTTGAGAGCTAAACGCAAAGTCTACGTCGCCATATGTCCGCCCGTCCAGAGCGCTTGGTACCCGACCCACTTTCAACAATGCAACAGTAACAATACCCAGCGTTCCCGCAACCAGTTAGTTCTGTGACAGCGACGCAAACAGGGCCCACCAATGTTGCCTCTGGCTCTCGTCATGCGGTTGCCTTAGGATCCGCGCCATTATTTGACCACGCAACCAATGTAGTTCCAATGCCACAATCCTCGCCCTCTAGCGTTGCTTCAGGATTCTCACATGTTCCTGCCTCTGGGATCCCATCAAGTTCTGCTTCTGGGTCATCCCCGGGAATCAAAGCGACGCATCTCCATCCACGTCAGGTATGCTAACGCTAACCAATAGCGGTCCCTTTAGATTTCAATACCAGTTATCCTACTCCCCTTTTAAGCGTATCCGAAAGTCCTATCCTTCATGTTCCGCACTGAAAAAAAAACAGTACATCGACTTGATTAAAGTCGTACAATTTGATATTGATTCGGGGATCAACAAAAAATGCTATAGTTTTAGTTTCAGGTTTAAAAATAGCCAAGTATACGTCCACTCCGTGGGGCTCAGTCGATGCTGAACTCTAGCTGTCTATATGTCAGCACAAGCACCAATGACCATAATAATTTAACAGTCATGTTACAAACAAGTCGGATATGGCCAGTAGTGGCATCCGGACTCAAGACTCCGGGTGAATCGGTCGTGGCCGAGGTTGGCCGCTGTATTCCGGACTGCCCATTGACAACGTTAACTGTACACAACTGTATATAGGAATCTGAACATTAAGTTAAATTTTAACAAGAATAGAATTCCTGGGTCCCCCGCCGGTCAAGCAGTATACTATTATCGACCAAGGCTGATTTAGGTACTTGACCAAGGTACTAGTGGTATAAACATTTGGTATAAATTTCATGTAAATCCGTCAAAATTTGTAGGCATGAGAGCGCTTACAAGGTCAATTTTTGGATAAAACAGAGTCATTATTGTGGTCGAAGTCCCATAACTCCAACCAAGAGTATCGACCAATGCTGATTTTCGAACTTGACCAAAGTATTAGTAGTATAAACATTTGGTATAAATTTAATGAAAATCCGTTAAAATTTGTAGGCATGAGAGCGCTTACAAGGTCAATTTTTGGATAAAACGGAGTCATTATTGTGGTCACAGTCCCATAACTCTAACCAAGAGTATCGACCAATGCTGATTTTCGAACTTGACCAAAGTATTAGTAGTATAAATATTTGGTATAAATTTAATGAAAATCCGTCAAAATTTGTAGGCATGAGAGCGCTTACAAGGTCAATTTTTGGATAAAACAGAGTCATTATTGTGGTCAAAGTCCCATAACTCCAATAAAAAGTATATTGACCAATGCTGATTTTCGAACTTGACCTTGGTAATAGTGGTATAAACATTTGGTATAAATTTAATGAAAATCCGTCAAAATTTGTAGGCATGAGAGCGCTTACAAAAAAGTGTGACGGACGGACACACGGACGGACGCCCGGCATTTCTATGTCCCCGCTCCGCGTTGCGGCGGGGGACAAAAAATCAACGAGTCTTTGATATCCTAGACACGAAAACAGATAATTGCACAATGTTGTTTTAAAAGGGCATGGTCACGATTTTGGTCAAATTTCATTTTTCTATTTTAGTGTTTTATTCGGGATTTTCATAACCTTGAGTTATCGTTCGTAACACAAGTTATCTCTCCATTAGAGCAGGTACACGCTATTTAACCAGTATAAACAAATAGTTATAATAAACGTTTTTTTGTTTAATCCACAGGGGCCAAGCCCGTTTTAACGTTACTTTCAATGTAACCATAAATAAAGAAAGAAATTCAACTTCTGACCAGACCGGCCATTGTGATAGAAATTGTTAAACTCAATTTCATAGGATAATATTTCTAATTGTCCAATCAGAATCAGTCTTTCTCGAAGACGTCAAAATGGCTGGCCCTGTCAGAAGTCAATGTGGCTGCAGAATAAAAGTTCAGTTTGGAGAGTATTTAAGGAATTTTATCGGAATTTAATGATGTAAGTAGCGTGCGTTTGATGTGAGATTTTAAAACATTGGTCCGAATGTTTCTCGACTTGTTGCAATACTGGTGTTGTTGTCACAGGATTAATTATTTTAGTTAATTAGTAATCATATTTGCGTTCATGTTGTTTTCATTTCCCATTGTTCATTTGTTTACGTTCACACCGCTTCATTCATATATAGTATGATAGTAGTACGAGAGGTCACGTGGTTACGTTTGGCGGGTGGATCAGTGAATGAATGGGTGTGTTAGACTGGTTTTTCGGGTTTGAGTGAGTGAGTGCGCATGTCCGTTTGCTTAATCTAACTTTGAGCACGAACTTTAATTCAGAATCACGACGCCACCCAGACAGACGGTTGAAATATTAACTTCATAGTTTTTCAACCCGACTATATATTAGTTCATTTTCCTGTTATACTTGGTGAGTCATTTTAATCAAATATATGTAATTTAAATATTATTTAACTAAAGATAAATTTAATGAGTGAATGTAGAGAAAGAGAGTGTTTTAGTAATATTATAATTGTATATGATTATAGATCACCTAGATGTTCATGTGGAAAGATTTATTTGATTCACAAATACAACAATAAATATCTAAAGCGTCGTTTCCACTAAAGGCCTTGGAGTTCTTAATTGTTCCCAAATGTAGCCCAGAATATAAAATATATCAGCTACCCCTTGACAATGGCGCCCACGTTGGGACTCCAGAGCGCCGTTTAGGAAAAATTTCCGGTGATGAATGTATGCCTGTTGTGATTTCCTATACCGCCAAAATTTTCCATAAATTATTAATATATTTGTGCACATCGTATTATCCTGTGTGTGAGGGTTTATTTAAAGCCTATGTAAAATATTCAGTTAGTGATTTGTGAGAAGAATTCAGCTAGCGACCTGTGAAAAGAATTCTCAAGGCGACCTGTGAAAAGTATTCACCTAGCGAGGAGAATTTTCGACAGGAGCGGATCCAATATATATCCGGAAACCTCATCACGCCACCGTGGAAATTCCTTATTTAGCTACTTCCGATTCGATGACGTCACAATCAAAATGGCTGCGCCCGTGGTAATGTTTACGAAGTTCCAGTGAGCTCCAACGTTATCGCGATTCGTTATAGAGTGCATGCAATTAACTTGACATTACTAGGATCCGAGGAATACTTAAACAGATACCTCCAGTGTGCATTTGTGACTCATACTTGATGTGTTCAATTTCATTTGTATTGTTTTATATGTTTGTTGTATACATGTAGAGTTGCATGGTGTGAAAGTGATCGATACACTGGTAAGTGTATTAAACCTGCGTAACATTCCAAAGTTTATTTAATTTGTAAAATTTCAAGACCTTAAGACATCATTTGTCCTTGCTAACCGCTACACTGCATGTTGTTCAGTTGTTTATACTAACCTTTGGCATAGCAGATTGACAGCGAGGAAATTCGAGCGGGAGTAAGAAAGCCGATCATTGTTTTTCTATCATTCCATTTTTTGTCATTTTATGAATTCATATCATCATTTACCATGCGCTGCGTAATGCTCATGACATAAGAGTAGATGGATATAATTCAGCAGAAATAATAATTACCTGTCATTTTTTTCAGACTTGTTCAGATTATTTCTTAGTTCTGACTTGATATTTAGGAATGTGATACCAGAGAGACTGTTTAAGTGTTTATAATTTCATATGTTTGTATTTCAGTGAAATTTATCTCATAGCTTAGAAAATATTGACATTTATTTATTTTGTTTATTTTCTTACAAGGTATCAAAGTATCCAGTGTTAATCAGTGTATGATTTATTATTTCATCTGGTACAGAAAAAGTCGAACTGTGTTGTGTATTGTCGTGCGGTGTTTGCAGTTCGATCTACCGTAGCCTTATTTCAAAAGATTATCCATCAGTTATCTTCAGCACATGGTGAGTATTGCATTTGTGTATATATCAATTATTTTTACTCTGTATTTTAACAACCCAATCATGGCCTCAGGTGGTGAGGAAGAAGGAAAGAAAGAGTTAGAAAAGAAGGTGTTAGATAAGAAAGAGTTAGAAAAGAAAGAGACAGATATCTCTAAGTACATTGACAAGGTCAATAAATATCCTGGTTACATGGTGTTAACAGTAGAGGAGTATAATAAGTTACTTCAAGTGTCCAGTACTCCTAAGAAAGTAGAACCCCCTAAACCAAAACTTGCTTTAGGTTCTCCAATTAAAAACATAGGACCTAGAGTGCAAACTCTGTTAAACACATTGTCAGGTACAACACCAAAGGTTGAACACTCAAGACCAATCCTGAGTACTCCCAGTCCTAATTTAAATACTTCTACGAGTACCTGCGTAAACCCAATCAACCCCCCTAAATTACCTTTATTTAGTGGAACGGATGAGCCCCAGAAAGGTGAGGTACCTGATGAGGTGTGGAGTTTTGAATTGGAAGTGTTTGAAAAAGAGTGGTCAATATCCTGAATATACACTTCTTCAAGCAGTGAGGAATTCACTTAAGGGATTAGCTAGATCTATGTTGGTACCATTAGGTGAAGATGTTTGTTTGACAGATATCATTAATAAGTTTGATGGGTTCTTTGGAAGTGTTTCCACTAATGAGAATTTAATGCAAGCTTTTTATAGCGATTATCAAAAAGAATCAGAATCTATTGTTGTTTATGCATCAAGATTAGAGGAAACCATTTCTAAGGCTATTCAGTTTGGTTTTATTGATCAAGTTGCAAAAGATGCAATGCTTAGAAATAAGTTTTGGACAGGTCTCTCTAGTCAAACTTTGAAAAATTCGACTAGACATTTGTATGATTCTATTAAAGATTTTCAAATTCTTCTGAAGGAAATCAGGAAGGTTCAACAGGAAGACCAAGGTCAACAGAAAACGAAAGTGCGCGCGGCAGCGGCGAATGCTGACACAGCAGAAAATGAAGACTGGAAGAAAGAATTGAAGGAATTAGTGTCCAAGATTGACAGGTTAGAACAGAATATTAATTCTCAGCAGTACAATTACCAAGAGTTAACAAGGAAGTTAAATAACTTTGAATTGCAAGAAAGCAAAGAGAATACTGTTCCTTCTAATGTAGAAAGAGGGTTACACAGACCTTTTAGAGGTAGATATAGAGGGTTCAGGAGAAGCCAAGGTAGAGGATTCCAGGAAAACAATTACAGAGGTCAAGGCAATTTCAGAGGCCAATGTAATTCAGGCAGTGGTCAGATGACACAATATGATCAGAGTCAAAGATCTCAAAAGTTTCAACCAAAAGAGTAACCTCTCGTGTTGTAGGACGGACAGGAGAGGGTGATGTTTGTAGTCCTAACTCAGAAAACTTACTCAAAAGAATGGTTGGGCATTCTAATGATTGTGTATTGTATATATGTGGTCAAAAGACAAATGCATTGATTGATACAGGGTCAATGGTGACTTGCATATCTGAAAATTTTTATGAATCACTAGAACATAAGCCTGTGATTAGACATTTACAAGACTTTCAGCTCAATGTTTATGGTGCTGGAGGTAATGTACTTCCATTTTTAGGATACATAGAAGCTGAAGTTAGAATTCCCTGTCTGACAGAAAATCCTTTCTTTGTTCCAGTGTTGGTAAGAAAGTTATCTAACAGTGACAGTGACTCAGAAATACCAGTTATTATTGGTACCAATGTTATAAGGAGTTGCAAGGAAATGGTAAGTGAATTAGACTGTAGTTCAAACATTCCTGAAGTTTGGAACTTAGCTTTCAAGAGCATGTGCAAGAAAGATTTGAAGGTAAGGTCAACATTCCCATAAGCATTGGTCCTAATGAGGTTAAGACTCTACATGGTTTGGTCAGAAAATCTTATGACTTAGAAACAGCATTGACTGAACAGTCAGATACTTCACAATCAGGGAGTTTGGTCATTTGTTCTAGAGTCATTCGTCTTAAGTCTAGTGTAGGGAAAGTGTCCAGAATCCCCGTGAGAGTGTGTAATCTATCAGCACAGTCAATTAAGATTCTCCCGAAATCTGTTATATGCTCTGTTAGTCCTGTAAAGGTCATAGATTCATGGGAACCTGAAACAGAGGAGGTGTCCTCAGTGACAAAAGGTGAGAACTCGGATATTTTTGTTGAAACTCTTGGTGCTAAAATAAACAGACAGAATCTGACAGAGAATGAATTGGTAAGAACATCAGAGGTACTGAATAGGTGGAAACATATCTTCTCAACATCCTTTACTGATATAGGAAGAACAAACTTAGTAAAGCATGAAATCAAGCTTACAGACAATATTCCCCCTACAGAAGAATTCCACCAGGAATGTATGAAGAGGTAAGGCAACATCTAAAAGAAATGTTGGAAGCTGTTGCTATAAGAAAATCACAGAGTTCTTACTGTTCAAATGTAGTGCTAGTTAAGAAATCTGACGGGTCTTTGAGATTCTGTATTGATCTTAGGAAACTTAACAACAAAACTATCAAAGATGCTTACACTTTACCAAGGGTTGAAGAAACAATTGACACTTTGATTGGCAGTAAGTATTTCACAAAATTAGATTTACGATCTGGTTATTGGCAGGTTGAGATAAAGGAAGAGGATAAGCATAAGACGGCTTTTTTCTTAGGCCCTTTAGGGTTTTATGAGTGCAACCGTATGGCATTTGGCTTAACCAATGCCCCTGCCACGTTTCAGCGGTTAATGGAGACTTGTATGGGTGATTTACATCTCAGAGAGTGTCTTATATTTTTAGATGACATTTTGGTCTTTTCTCAATCTTTTGATGATCATTTGAAGAGATTGGAAGGTGCGTTTGAAAAACTGGAAAAACATAATTTAAAACTTAAACCATCCAAGTGTGAATTCTTTATGAGTGAAGTGAAATACTTAGGTCATATTGTGTCTGAAGAAGGTGTAAAAACCGACCCCGATAAAATTGAAGCACTCAAGTCATGGCCAGTACCAAGGAATATTAAAGAATTACGCTCTTTTTTAGGTTTCACTGGTTTTTACAGGCGTTTTATTAAAGACTACGTTGTTCACCCTCTGACAGAGTTGTTGGCAGGACACTCCACAGCAAAAGGAAAGAACCAGAGAAACAGTAACTGTTAAGGTTGCATATGCTTAAATTACCAAGAAATATGTCATCAAAAACGAGCTACAAATATGATGGTCGTATTAATCAAAACTCGCATACAGCTTTTCCCATAATAATATTAGCTTAACTCAAGTGACCCATGTGTTACGACACACATGTGCATTTACCGTCATCACGTGCCTATCACGTGACATCGATATTTATAGACATTTTTCTATGTCACACATATTTTTCAATATCGCAAGGGCATATCCCCGTTGTACATTTATTTGTTTTGCATGTATAAGTAAAATGTGATTTCCTTCACCCAAAAATCACTGCTGCTTTAATGGAATCGAGTTAATTACAACGCCATTTCCAAAAATACACTCGACAATCCATCATTTACGGGGATATCACGTCATTTTTCATCAACGAATAAGACAAATCCGGAGAATGAAACAAAGCAGCAGCATTTTTCAGTTACCTCAAAACCTTCTTGATCACTGTGTAAAATATCAAAAGTATCCATGCAGGTTATGCCCTTGCGAAAATGCGTTGAAGATGATGTACATGTATTTTCCTTAACTTAACCCCCTTTTCAAACGCAATGCCGATCTAGATTTCGGCTAAGGGAAATAACTCTGTGGATATAGTGTTGCGGGAAATGTGAATTACATTACGAGCATTTTGCGATATTTTCCCTTGGTTGTATTGCTGGAGGCAAAATTGTAACTTTAGTAGAAATAAATATTATACATTTATAAATTTCAAGTGACAGCGTGGGTCAGTAATTCATCAAAAGAAAAAAAACATGAGAGATAACTACGACATGCATTACCTCTTAATATTCCATGCGCGGATCCAGAAAGTTTTTCCGGGGGGGGGGGGGTCCGACAGTTATTTGAGTTTGCCAGGAAGGGGGTGGTCCAAGGTATAATTTTGTAATGTAATTTAAATAAATTTGAATTTTGCAGGGGGGATCTGGATCCCCCTAGCTGACACCCCCCCCCCCAAAAAAAAAGATCCATGCATGTAATCGGCGACAATCAAAGCCGTGCATTTTTTCATTTTATTTTTTACCTAAATCAATAATTGGTAAATGAAATATATTTTAAAACACATTCTCTTTCAAAATTGCTGTTTATTTTTTTGAAAGTATTCCTCAACATTGCTGTTAGTTTTTAAGAAAGGACAAGCACAAAACTCTTACCCTCACCCCCTTCTTAATAAACAAATACTCAAACAACAATACATGAACAAAAATGTAAATTCCTAGATTTTGAGTGTTGATCACAACAACAAATACATAGATTTTCAAACATTTATTATTCATTTTTCAAGGGAATATTGAAAAAATAACTCATAGTCAGGAAACTGTAAACAAATAAATAATGGTTTAAATAAATAATATTTGCATATGAACATTAATTTTGACTGTTTAAGTTTTAAATATCATTGCTAATAATTTTAAAAAAAACACCAAGAGTTGCAAAATCCTTAGCTCAGATTCAACATATAAATACATGTTCTAAGATTAGGTTTGTATATGTATAATTAACATATATAATCATGTTGATATTTCTGTTTGGAGGTTATCAATGCACATAATTGTTTTCCTCATACAAAATTATGCCGATGGTCTCCACATAGGAAAAGCTGGGTAACAGGCAGGAACATAGGGAGGTAGAACCAGCCAATTCACCAATTGATACAGATGGTCTCACGCATAAGCCTACAAAGTTGAACATACCGGTATTAACATTATATATTTTAGCACTTGCACTTTACAACAGTATAAACTAAACAATGTCAAATGACGAAAAATGAACTTTCACCCTGAGAAATCTTTTTTGATAAAATACAACCCTATGAGCAAAGAGTTGCATGTAGCCTCTGTGAAAAAACACACCGTTACATAGAAGAATAATTGGAAATGCCACTTGGACATTTACATGTACATATATTTTATGTTCTTTCTTCCTAAATTTTGATTTCTTTATATATTAAATATAAATATATATTATTATTAACATTACAGATTTTCTTGTGGCAATTAACAAATGTTCCCAATATACTAAATAAAATCAAGAGAACTTAATACTCCAAGATGACTTAGATATAAATGTTTACAATAGCAGAAAGAACCCCCCCCCCCCCCCCTCCTATTAAAACAATCTTTATCGTCAAGGGATAATGCTAAGCAATCAATGTTTGCGATATAGTGCATACTCTCAAAGCAAGTTTAATTACATTTCCAGCAGAATGAAAACACACAAATACATACAGTGTAGTCTCCACCCACAGAAAATATATATGTAAGGCACTGTATTTTTAAATCTTACCAAAAACATGTTAAATGCAATTGGATAAATTCAACTTAGGGGCTGAAGCAGTTGATTGTAATGAGTCACTGGAGCATACATCATATGGAATCAAACACCATGACACAGGTACCCCGCATCTTTCACCTCTTCTACACAACACAAGTAGTATAGGAGTCTACAAATGAAATACATGTATAAGGTACAGCGTAAATGAAATCATAAAAATTACCAGTTATTTAGACTTGAACTCAAATTTTATGCAGCGATACAAGTAATAGTTGATTAGTATGAAGTCTTTGAGGCTGGCGATCAGCTAATAAAAGTGTGAAAAACAAAAAATAGCACCTCTTATTTTGAAACCTCAAGGCTATCACTCTTTTTCTTTCTAGATTATGTATTCCGGTCAATTAAAACAAATAAAGTCAAAATTTTACAGTGCACTACATAAAAGCTTTGAATCGACATAGCCGCCTTAACTTCAGATAAGTCTCAACCAAATGTTTTGACTGACCCCTGTCATTGAAAGCAGGGTGTACAGTAATTGCATGATGCGAGTTGAATGAAGGGGATGACAATCTAGTTGTAGCTATTAACAATGTAATGTTACCTAACAAAGATAACTGTATTGCTTTGAAAAAAATCTTTAATTGTCTGCAAGGACAGTCAATGCGCCTGACAAATAATTTCATTTAAAAATTGTTCTGATGTTAAAAAACCTGATCATGTTGATATTTAAGATGACACGGGTACCCCGCACCTTTCATTTAAAATTGTTCTGATAAATTAAACATGTTAAACAACCTGCATGATCATGTTGATAGTTAAGACTGGTCAGCAAAACAATACAATATTAGAGACTCAGAGGTAATAATTCTCACAACAATTAACCTATCTTGTATCATCTTTTTTTTTATTCTAGACCATAATTTTACATATACTGGTAATATAAATTATGACACACTGTTATATTGAAATTAATTCTAAATAAATATTAAGACTATTTAATTTCAATGTAAACAAGCTAAGCAGTGACATTTTCATTTGAAGCCACATGGATCAGCAGTCAGGCTTCAGGATCATGAAGCAATCTTAGACTTAAGTCAAAAATTGTACACTGTCTTAACGCCTCTAGATTGAAATCACTGACAAAATTGAAATGCTACTAACATTGTCTTGATATAGATTTGTCAATTACAAATTTTAATCGATATTTTATGATGAACAATAATATTATGGTTGCCTGAAATTTTGACTTAGTCTAATATTCCTTCATGATCCTGAAGCCTGAGGTGATACTTTATGGCAATTTGTCAGAGTAAAAATGATTTCTTTTAATTAATTGGTACACATGCAAAAATTAAAATATTGATTATATACTAGTCCATGTAAATATACCAACACAGTCTAAAACAGTGGCACTACTTATCATCTACATTGATACATGTAAGGCGTCGCTGATAAATAATCAATGTGGAACTGGAAGGTTGTGCATTCAGGTAAAATCTGATGTCATGGGGAAAAGCTGATAAATCGCCATCGACATTTATTTGTCCAAGACGTTTTCAACAAGTTGGATTTAAATACTCTTTAAATATTTTTTAAAATAATAAGTTATATGCAATTAAAGTATAGATATACATAATCATTTGTGTAACAAAATGACATGCTAGTGCTTTGAAAAGTAATAAAACTTCATAATTATTTACAACATGTGGTCGTATGAAAACACATAACGTTATCGATCCGTACATCACTTTGTTGTTTCAGCACACAATAAGTACTGCGTTTACATTCTTTATCATACTGTTTGCGTTAGTTTATGAAATGATTTGACCAATACTTACCATATCTCCTGCATAGTTCGACATCCACACGCATAGTATCAATCCACAACATCTCGGCGCACATGTTTACATCCATGTCTGCCATTTTGCTACCAGCTAAAAATAGTCGACACGTCACGGATCGATACAAGCGTCGGAAGGGAGCGGATCGGAACCAAACGACAATTAATGTTTTCATTGAAAATAAGTAAATAAAGATCATTATTGCACAATGAGGGGTTTAATATTTGATTTAACTCTCTTCAACAAGAAATTAAATCCAAAAACTAATCAACTACCATTAATAGATGCTATTTACCATGTTTACGTTAAATTACATATCTAATGAATATTCATGAGTTCAAAGTTGATCAAAATAAGCCCCGCCTCCAAATTCCAGCCTTAACTGTGCTGCGTACCCTGGGTATGGGATAAGGAGCAACAAAGTGCATTTGAGACACTTATCAGTAAGTTGACCAATCCACCTATTCTCAGCTATGCAGATTTTTCTAAACCATTCATCTTGAATATTGATGCCTCCACTGAAGGTTTAGGTGCTGTTCTCTATCAGAACCAGAATGGTTTAGAGCATGTAATTGCATAAGGCAGTTGTAGTTTTAAACCTAGTGAAAAGTTGTACCCAGCACATAAACTAGAGTTTTTGTGTTTAAAGTGGGCAGTGGTAGATAAGTTTAAAGACTATCTGTACAACAATTCTTTTGAAGTTAGAACGGACAATAATCCGTTGACTTATGTCACAACTTCTGCAAAACTCGATGCTACAGGTCACCGCTGGCTTGCTGCTTTGAGCAATTACAATTTTAAGATATATTACAGATCTGGAAAATCAAATCAAGACGCAGATGGATTGTCCAGGCGTCCATACAATCTACAGATATTTCCAGAGGCTGTCAAAGCAGTATGTCAAGCAGCTCAGATTGACCGGGAAATTCTGCCACTTGCTGAGAGTTTGGTCATTACAGATACTGGACAATTAGGTGAAGAGTTACCTGAACTAGAATCACAAGAGTTGTCCACAGTCAACTGGCAACAAGAGCAAGATGATGATCCAGTTATTGGTAGGCTCAAGATTTTACTTGAATCAGATTACAAGATAGATTTTGATAGTTTACAGCAAGAAAGTTTAGCGATTCAAAAGTTTTGGAGAGAAAAGAAAAATTTTGAATTGAGGAAAGGTATACTAGTCAGAAATACTGTGATTGATGGAATCAAGGTACAACAAATAGTACTACCTGAGAGTATGAAAGCTTTAGTTTTAAAAGGATTACTTGATGATGTAGGTCATCAAGGTCGTGAGAAAACCAGTTGGCTTGTGAAACAAAGATTCTACTGGGTCGGTATGGATGCAGATATCAAGGACAAGGTAGGGCAATGTGGTCGTTGTATAAGGAGCAAGACCAGAGAAAATCCTTAATCAGAACTTGTCAACATTGTAACATCCGGACCAATGGAGTTGATTTGTATTGATTTCCTATCACTTGAAAAGTCCAAAGGCAACATTGAAGACATACTAGTAATTACAGATCATTTTACTAAGTATGCAATAGCTATCCCTACTCGGAACCAGAAAGCATTAACAACAGCGAGAGCATTGTACGAAAAGTTTATTTGCTACTATGGTTTTCCCGAGAGAATTCACTCAGATCAGGGACGGAATTTTGAGAGTCGACTGATCAAAGAGCAATGTAACGTCGCTGGGGTAAGTAAGAGTAGGACGACACCCTACCACCCCATGGGAAATGGCGTAGTGGAGCGATTCAACCAAACACTAATAAAGATGTTGGGAACTTTGGAGTATCACCAACAAGAGGACTGGAAGTCCTATGTGCCACCTCTTGTTCAAACATATAATGCTACCAAGCAAGATACCACAGGGTATTCCCCTCATTACCTTATGTTTGGTTGGCACCCTAAGCTTGCCATTGATGCTTATCTCGGAATACATACAGTTAAGGAGAAGTCAAAGAACAAAGAGAATAATGTTGATAAACTGAAAAAGAGACTAGACTATGCTTACAAAGTAGCAAGATCAAATACAGAAAGGAATTCTGAAAGATCAAAAAGACATTATGATTTTAGAGTGAGAAATTCAAAATTAGAAATTGGGGACATAGTTTTGATAAGACTTTTGCACAAAACCGGTAGAAGCCAATTATCAGACAAATGGGAAAGAGATCCATATGTTATTGTGGACATAATCAATCTAGACATTCCGGTATACAAGGTGCAGAAAGAGTCCAGAAAAGGTGCAATAAGAACTTTACATAGAAATTTACTTTTACCTTTCATGTCCATTTCAGATACTTTAGATACAGAATTTCCCAAAGAATCAGACAGACAACATAAGAGGAGAGACAGACGTCAAAAGGTGTTAATAGAATCAGAGTCGACATCATCTGATTCAAGTGAGGATGATGATGATGATTCAGAGTTTACCTATATGGTAAAGAAAAGGTCAGGTAAGGAAAATATACCCAAGGGTACGCCTAATACTTCACGTATTTACCATGGGAATGATTCTAGTGAATCTTTCGGTGCAACGGGCAATCATAATTTCGATATATCAGGCGCAGATAATATCGACGTTGGTCGTGGAAACTCGATAACAACACAGTTCGATTCTTCGACTGTAGAATCAGATCATGGATTTCCTATCCATTCTGTTGATTTATCCAGATCTGGTTTATCACATAATTCTAATTTGTCTTTACCAAATATAGATGATGATGTGTTGCCAGATACTAATGTTTTTATTCCACGCAGGTCCATGAGAAGAAATAAACCTGACAGATACGGAGAATGGGTTATGGGGTCCCAGCCAGTTGAAGTTTGGTATGTCTGACATAGGGAGAATGTCACAGAAAATGTATAGTTTTCTGTTTATTATTTTTCAGTCGCTATATTGTTTTCAGAATTGGTGTCCACATTGATCTGAAGCAAAATGTCAGGAGATATTTTTTCTCCAGACAGGGGAGAATGTCACAGGATTAATTATTTTAGTTAATTAGTAATCATATTTGCGTTCATGATGTTTTCATTTCCCATTGTTCATTTGTTTACGTTCACACCGCTTCATTCATTCATCGTATGATAGTAGTACGAGAGGTCACGTGGTTACGTTTGGCGGGTGGATCAGTGAATGAATGGGTGTGTTAGACTGGTTTTTAACCGGGTTTTCCGAAGGAAAAATCCGGTTATTAAAATGGTGAAAATGGCGGGCGGGCGGGCGGGCGGCTGCCAAAAGGGTACCCTCATTGTACTGATAACTCCTCCTACAGTTTTCAAGATAGGAAGTTGTTCTTTTGCAGATCAATTGTACATATATCAGAGGTGTGCATATTGCTAGGATTTTGATTTCTGATAATTTATGAAAAAAATACCAGCTTTTGAACTTAGTCATTTTTTGGCAAAATCTGGCATATAGGGTACCCTCATTGTACGGATAACTCCTCCTACAGTTTTCAAGATAGGAAGTTGTTCTTTTGCAGATCAATTGTACATATATCAGAGGTGTGCATATTGCTAGGATTTTGTTTTCTGATAATTTATAAAAAAAATACCAGCTTTTGAACTTAGTCATTTTTTGGCAAAATCTGGCATATAGGGTACCCTCATTGTAGGGATAACTTCTCCTACAGTTTTCAAGATAGGAAATTGTTCTTTTGCAGATCAATTGTACATATATCAGAGGTGTGCATATTGCTAGGATTTTGATTTCTGATAATTTATAAAAAAAATACCAGCTTTTGAACTTAGTCATTTTTTGGCAAAATCTGGCATATAGGGTACCCTCATTGTACGGATAACTCCTCCTACAGTTTTCAAGATAGGAAGTTGTTCTTTTGCAGATCAATTGTACATATATTAAAGATATGCATATTGCTAGGAGTTTGATTTCTGATAATTTATGAAAAAAATACCAGCTTTTGAACTTAGTCATTTTTTGGCAAAATCTTGCATATAGGGTACCCTCATTGTACGGATAACTCCTCCTACAGTTTTCAAAGTAGGAAGTTGTTCTTTTGCAGATCAATTGTACATATATCAGAGGTGTGCATATGGCTAGGATTTTGATTTCTGATAATTTATGAAAAAAATACCAGCTTTTGAACTTAGTCATTTTTTGGCAAAATATTGCATATAGGGTACACCATTTCACTGGATATGGGTTGACATGGATACAGTTCACATAAAAGAAAACCCGGTTTGCTGTCACATTGACAGCTTTTCACTTGTTCGGGTTTGAGTGAGTGAGTGCGCATGTCTGGTTGCTTAATCTAACTTTGAGCACGAACTTTGATTCAGAATCACGACGCCACCCAGACAGACGGTTGAAATATTAACTTCATAGTTTTTCAACCCGACTATATATTAGTTCATTTTCCTGTTATACTTGGTGAGTCATTTTAATCAAATATATGTAATTTAAATATTATTTAACTAAAGATAAATTTAATGAGTGAATGTAGAGAAAGAGAGTGTTTTAGTAATATTATAATTGTATATGATTATAGATCACCTAGATGTTCATGTGGAAAGATTTATTTGATTCACAAATACAACAATAAATATCTAAAGCGTCGTTTCCACAAAAGGCCTTGGAGTTCTTAATTGTTCCCAAATGTAGCACAGAAGCTACCCCTTGACATTGTCATAGGCAAAATCCGATCGTGAGCCCTGGACCGGTAAATGTCCGAGTAGAAATAAACTGGCAACTTCGAGAGAATAATGACGTATATCTCCGCTATTTTAAGACCCATCAACTTGAAATTCGGCATGAGTGTATCTTAGACATTACTTTTTTGAAACATACATGCATATTGCAAGTGTTGTAAAAAATAATTGATTTAGGCTTTTGAAACGAGCTGGTAGTTTTTTTTATCTGGGTCAGAGTTCGACCCCTTCATTTATTTATGGTTACATTGGAATTAATGTTAAACGGGTTTGGTCCCTGTGGTTTAATCGGTTATTGATATAAATTTTGAATGTAAAAAGACAATTGTGCAATTAATGGATGCTGGAATGCTGCAAAATCAGTACGGAGATTTGACTAGCGCGTTTAATTGTAGCATCTTACCTTCTTTTTTACTTTTAATTTATCATGTTTATATTAAATAATACGTTTCGCATATCAGTTTATAAGATGCATTTAGTTTTACCATTTTATTAATAAGACTACGCTTAGGATAAAATTATTTTCATAACGTTTACCCGTATAGACAAATGTCAAGTGAATATAGATTTGATTTCTTTTTAGCAAAGACGCATTTATATGTCTTGTCCAAATAAGCATTACTGTCTCCGGAGTCGTCAAAGCTCGTACAAATTATTGAGCATTAATCATTTTGATATTAATTAAAATATGTCGATGATAAAGTAAAATATAATTTTCTGTTTGAGTATTCTCAGTAGTTTGATGAATTTCCTTATTGGCTGCTAGCTTCTACGGGCTTAGTGGCTGATAGCTTCAGCCTGGTCCCAGTACAAGCCGGTACTACCAAATTTTAGCTAGGTGGACTAAGACAATGGAGATAAAGTGCCTTGTCAAACGACACATAATGGAAAATCCTTCTCTGGACTCTTTTAATTTGTCTTTACCTTTGATATAATGGTTCTCAGACTTTAATAAAAAGCCATCTTGCAGTGACTTTCAATTAACTAGGTTTTATATTAGTTTACCAGATGTTAATAACATAGCATATGGCTGTGTATGAAATTAAAGGCCCTGTCACACCAAGCTGCGTCCCCACGGCGTGTTCACGGCGTTGTAAAATTCATTTAAAAAACTTCTATGACGTCACCCATTGTATTTAGTCAACGTTTATTTTCATTATTCAACCAGCAGGTGTTGGATATATAAATATCCAACTGATAGGAGTTGGATATTTTTAATATCCAACCGTCAATCAGTTGGATATTCAAATATCCAACTGGACATTAAACAAAGAAAACTGAAAAAAAGTTGAAACGATTATTTCCAACATAAATCCAAATTTATAAAACAGAATTTTGTCATCCATAAATGTATATCCGATAAGCCACGAATAAATTTTTTGCAGAAATATCTCCTTTTTCTTAATTTTGATAGATTCGGGATCACATATAAATCACTTTCATAAACTTTTAGACTTCCTCTTTGAACCTTGAACCATATCACCCCTTCTTATTAGTTTAACAATACAGGAAATATTGTCGCACTATGACTTCATAAGACTCCTATCAATTTTTTAGATAAATCATCGTCTGTTAAATAACGTCAAAATTCTGATTTCTCCTTTCTCCTTGCAAGTTTAAAACACCATTCATTCAAACGGTATCCATGTCTTTCCAGGAACTGTGGATCTCTATAAACATTGTACAAGTGTGTACTTGTGTAAAAAATTCATCTTCTAAATATATGTCTTCTCAGTACAGCGGTATGGTTTTCTATAACATGCGCACCTGTTCACTCGTCCATGATTAAAAAGGTGTGTTTGGTTAGGCTATTGTGTATGGTATTGCTGGAATTATACTTTTGTATGTCATCACAGTTGGATATATGAATGGGTGAATGCTTCTTAGAGGCTCAAATGGGGGAATTTTTTAAAGTAAGATAAATATCTCGATAGTGTTGAATAGTTTAGAGAAAACATCCCACATAGGAATGTTTTCTCTAAACTATTCAACACCATCTCGTTATTTATCCATTACGGAATCGCCGTAGGATCGCAAGGAAAATTAAGAAAAAATGCACAGTTTTATTTGAAAATTTTACAAGTGGAGTCGTCACGGCGTCCTGACGGCAACCGAGGCGTTCTTACGGAGGAACTGCGTTTCCACGCAGTTCTACTTGGCGATTAACTGCGCTCTCGCTGAGTCTCCGCCGCGCGCCCATGGCGTGCTAGGAGATTTTACCACGCGTCCACGGCGTGCTCTGCGCGCTGACTGCGTGCACAAGACGTTCTTTACTTCCTGGTAGGTTAATATTACAATGTAATTTGTACAATTCGTCGCGATAGAAGCAATTGGTCGTATGTGGTAGATACTACACAAAATAAGTTTTTAGCAATATCCCTATTTGATTGGTCATATCTATCACATGTCAAAAGGTCGTAACTGTAGCTGCATTTGTTAATGAGGAATACCAAATACAATTTTGTCGTATGTGAAAATAGTTTAATATTTGTAATAAGAATAAGGTCGTAACTCTATTTTCTACAGAAGCAAAAGGTCATAAGTGGCACATACGACAATTTCAATTACAGAAACTACATGTACCTAAGGTATCTGCAGCAGTAGGTCTTATATACCACTTATGACCTTTAAAAACTTTTGAGGGATTTAAAAACTATTTCTGAATTATATATTAGTATATATTTGGTAATATTGTGATGTTCTTATTTATATCTGTCTGAAATAAGCATCCAATAAACCAGTTATTTACCTACACCATGCTTAAAAGTCAGTCCGTGTCAGAATCCAGAGATTGACGGATGTGTATGACTGCAGCAACATTGGTAAGCAAAAATTTTCTATTTTATTACATTATATCTTGCACAGTTCAGAAATATAAAATCACAAATAAAATTATAATTTATTCGTATAAGAATTTTGACTATTATTAAGTTCTGAACCATAGGGATTTGATTTAAATGTACCTGTAAACACTATAATATAAAAAAAAGGTCGTAAGTGCAATCATAATTACTTTAGAGATTGTTTATAATAGACTATTAACACAAAAGCTTTTTTAAAGGCTTAATTTAAATGATAATATATTTCCCCTTCATAATTATTGCAATTTTGAAATAATTGCCAGTCAAAGCATTTTGAAATTAATGAAACCAAAGCATTATAATTTTGTCATGATTTTTTTTTCAAAAGGGTCATATTAACCACATACTACATCATTCAGATGACAGATTGTATCTACTGTCAAAGACTTTCTGTAGTTTTGAGAGAATTGGAGGCTGAGCAGGAGATAGTATTGAGCAATTATACCTTTGCTTGCACAACTCTAAGAGAACAGGTATTGCAACCCTATATATCAACTGAAATAAAGTTGATGTGGGCCAGTCATGTACTGAACGACAAAATGAGACTTGATTCACTATGTGATAGGATAAAATATTGGAACAAATCAGTTAAAGAACACGTAGAGTCGGATCACCTTGCACAAAATTTTTGAAATGGCAGGTCCTGAAAGAGATTTCGACAGTGATGAGGATCTCATACTATGTCAAGCTTTCCAAAGGGAAAGTGATATTTCAGATAGCGATGATATACTGTAGGAGTTACAGATTTATTAATTTCATAATCGATCGGTAGAGTGCTGGACTAGCGTGCCAGATGACCCGGGTTCAAACCCCAGCAGATGCATAAAGTACCCCTGTTACATTTGGCGCCCACGTTGGGACATCTCCGCGCCACAACCATCAAAAGAAATTCTGAGGATATCGGGACTACCATGGGACTACTACACTAGTTGTATACAACGGAATCCGCAACCATGCGTACCCCAGTCCGTTATCCATTATCCTTGTGAATACCAGTGACCCGTTCATCCAAGCGTGATTTTGTGTTCACTGAAATGTATATGCTTGTGTTGTGTTGTCATGTGATATCTGTGTAGTATACATATCAGCTGATAGTGAGTGTTTAAACTGTTCATATTGAGCTCAGGTACTTGCAAGTTTTTTAATAAGAAACAATTCTGTAACTCAATATTTTTTTGAAATCACAATTGTCTAGAAATCGGTGTGCACAATATTTTTTTCTTTAAGTCATATTAGTTTAGTTAAGTTATTTGTCATTATTACATTTGAGTACCCACTTAGTAGTTTATATGTGATATATTTATTTGCTGTATAATATTTATTGCGTGTGTAAGATTGGTAAGTAAGGTTTCCAAGCCGCACTGCTAAATTACCCGCCAACAAACATCCCTGGTCACTGACCATGTCGTTTTAATAGTAAAATTAACTACCGATTCTTTTGACTTTGACAAAAGACGAAAGTTTGGTATTCTTCGGTTTGTTCAATATTCAAGTTGGTTAGCCGAGTTCAGTTATTACAGTTTAATAGTATTGTGTATTGGTGTTTAGTCAATTTGTCAGATATCTTGTATTAGTAACTGTTACAGTTGTTTGATGTAGTAAAAAAGTTGTTAAAAGTTATTATAACTTAAGAAAAAAAGGTAAATAATCTGCCTATAAAACTTTAAATTTAGGTTAAATTCCGTCGGGTTCGGTTACGATATTTGCATCGCGATCGGTTTTGTTTACTCTATTGCGCAATCCGATCGAGCTCGAAGTTCGAAAAATTAATTTTGCAAGTTAACCGGAAGTCATTTTAAACAACGTGAATTAGTAAACAAATTTTGATATTTGTTGGATTTACCTGTCTTTGTAGTTATTCATTTACTAAGGTGAACCTATAAGTTTATTTAAGTAAGTGTCACAACTTTATTTCTTTTTCAGGTCATTTTATTTCAGAATAAAATTTGAATTTGATAAGTATTTGAACACTTTCAATCAGCTGATTGATCATTGTTGATTGTCGTACACTGAATTGTATCACTGTGCAACATACTTGATTATAGCAAAGCTCCCTATGTGTTTATAGTTCCTAGAGTGAACTACCCACTTATTGCTCTATATTAAGACTTTGCTAGATCACTGCAATGTGAACAACAAAGGTGACCCATGTTTGATAGTTCTGATATGAACTCCCACCTGTAAACATTTCAGTATATCTAAACTTTGAGAGTTCAAGTTGAACTGCCCTACCATATCAATCATTGCATTGTTGTATTATATTTTACTTATATCATTATTGTCCAATATGCCGCGTACTCAAGGAGATGAAGAGCAGGAACACGAGGAAGGTAACCCACATGAGGCAAAAGATGAAAAGGGTGCCACAACTGGTGGTTTATCAGAGAAAGATATGACAGAATTATATGCTACTTTAGACAAAATGAAGATTAAACCAGATAACTTCATTTCGTGGTTAACAAAGCAGACAGAGGAGGAAAAGAAGCCTAAAATCCAATTCCACCTAAAACTCCTGTAACATTGTCACGACACTTACCACCAACGCCACAATCAGATAACAGCTATAAAATACCATTGAGAATTTCATTCTTCTCAGGTGAAGAGAAAAACTCATACGACTTATGGAAATATGAGGTCATTTGTCTCATGAAGGAATCTCATTCTGAACAGTCTATTCTTCAAGCTATTAGAAGGTCTGTGAAAGGTGAAGCAACCAAGGTTATTATGAGATTAGGAGTTGGTGCTAATGTGCAAGACATTTTGTCAAAGTTAGACAGTATCTATGGAAACGTGTTGGAGAAAGAGGATATTTTGGCTGAATTTTACAGCGCTAAGCAAAGGGATGATGAGACTTGTTCTGCATGGAGTTGTCGCCTTGAGGAAATTTTATGTAAAGCAATGAAGATGAGCAGAGTGCAGGATCAGGCAGCAAACGAAATGCTACGAACTATGTTTTATAAAGGTTTAAGGCAAGACCTTAAGGATATCCAGTGGACACTTATACCACTCTATTACTGATTTTGATGAGTTACGGGTAGAAATCCGAAAAATTGAAACTGAGCATCCAGTTCAGAGCAGATCTAAGCCAAAACCTGCGACAGTAAAATCAGATATATATCTCAGGTTGATTCAACAAGTACTCTTAATACTAAGTTTGAAGATCTTCAGGCTCAGATTAATCAGATGAAGACATCTTATTCATCTTACTATAGGCCCCCCTCTTATGGTTTTAATAACTACAGGGGTAGACCATCCTTCCAAAGGGGACAGTGAGGTTTCTCAGGACATGGTAGAGGATACACTCCCAGGATGCCTGAGCCAAGAGTCACTGATGTAGATCCAAGACAACAGATGCCTCCAAGCACCAACAGCACTGTCTGCTATAGATGCGGACAGGAAGGTCACATAGCCATTGGATGCAGAGTTCGGATAGATCACAGAAGGAATTTAAACTACAGACGGCCGACTTCCGGGGACAAGGGTCCGGCCGGTGTTGTATAGCAGTTTTTCCCCCATAGTAGCTTTTCCCCCCGGAAAACCTACTATATAGTAGCCTTTCCCCCGGGGGGAAAAGCTACTATATAGTAGCTTTTCCCTCATAGTAGGGTGTCTTTTAATTAAAAGTAAAAAAGAAGGTAACCATACTTCTTTCCTATAATCATTGTTTTGAACAACACTTTTCCATTCTTCTGGAATAATAGATAATAATGTTTTATAATCTTCTTTGATATGTTTTGCATTAACTTCAGAATCACATTCATGTATCATTTCTACAATAAAAGATGCAGGTAAAAATCCAGGTATCACTTCATAAGAAATGTCTCTGATATTTGTGATCCCCGCTTTTATAAAATGTTTCCATAACAATGTCTTGTTTTGATTGACAATTTTTGGATTAAAAAACAAACAGTAATTAAACACATCATTTAAACGTTCATTGTATTCAATATTGTCCTTCACAGCATACCAAGCACTAAACATTTCTTTATAAAAACAAGGTAAACATTGTAAATCTTTTTTGTTCAACTGTAGAAGAAACATTTCCACCCCTCCTTTCAAGTCACAAATTCTTGATATAAAATAACTAAAAGTGTATTTCCATACAAGCTCTTTTCTTGTGCAAAAATATTTTGCTAAAAATTTTAATCGAAGAGAAAGCATTTTCAAATAGATATCATCCATTTTTAAACCACCATTTTCTTTTTCTCCGACAATTGTCTTATATGACACTAAGTGTGTACCATAATTCCATAAAAAATTAATACATTCCTTCTGAATTGTATTTCTAGCCCAAAATGGAATACAAATTACAGACAATGAATACCATAGTTTAGACATAAGTAATGTATTTATTACACTAACTCTTCCATGTATTGTCAACAATCTTTGTCTCCACAGATTAAGAACTTGTTTGATATTTTGAACTTTGCTTCTCCAATTCAAATTTTCACATTCTAAAAGGTTTTTACCAAAATAAACTCCAAGAATTTTCATGACATTTGTTTCTGTAATATTGATAAGTTGTTTATCATCTGATAACAATTGCCCTGTTCCAATACACATAACTTCAGATTTTTGTGCATTAATTTTGGCACCAGATGCTTTTCCATATAATTCAAAAACATTCAATATTTGAAAAATAGACTTTTTATCAGACACTGTTATCGTTGTATCATCTGCATGCTGAAAAACTAATGCAGTTTTATCACACATAGGAATATCTATTCCTTTAATACATTGGTTACATTTAATTGCACAATTTAAAGGTTCTGAACATAACACATACAACAATGCAGATATTGGACAACCTTGTCTAACAGAGTTTCTAATTGGAAAATATTTTGTTAAATGTCCATTGCTTTTTACACTGCTATAAATATCTGTATAAAATATTTTTACCCATTTTCTAAAATAATCTCCAAAACCATATGCTTGTAACACATCTAGTAAATATTCATGACTTACTCTATCAAACGCTTTCTCTTGATCAATTTTTACAATATAACCTTCTACTTGATCCATTTCAACCATTTCTATTATATCTCTAATACTTACTAACGTATCAGCTATATCTTTTCCAATAATACAACATGTTTGATCATTAGAAATTACATTAGGTAACACATGTTTGAGTCTATTTGACATTATTCTTGCTATTATTTTGTAATCAACATTTAAAAGACTAATTGGTCGCCAGTTTTTTAACAATCTCTTATCACCTTTTTTCTTGTATAATAATGTAATGACACCCATCTTCATAGAATGTGACAATGTTTCTTGATTTTCAATTTCTAAAAATAGTCTGTACAGTATGTTTTTTAAATGGGGTAAAAATTTTCTATAAAATTCAATAGTCAACCCATCAGGACCAGGACTTTTATTGCTGGCCATTTCTTTCACAGCTTGTTGTATTTCATTAACATCAATACATTTATCACATGATGCGGCATCATTGTCATCAATCTTTGTATTATTTAATGATAACAACCGGTTTTTACTATCATAATCAATTGTTACACATGAATATAATTTAGAATAAAAGTTATACTGCAGATTTAATATAGAATCTGCATTTTCTGTAACTTCACCATTCTCATCCACCAACTCTTTTATGGTATTTGATTCTTGTCTACTCTTTTCTAAATTCAAAAAATATTTCGTACACTTATCCGATTCATTAGCCCATTGTGCTTTAGATCTTAGTATAGCTCCTCTACATTTTTCATTTTCAAATTCACTAAGATCTGTTTTAAGCTTTTCAAAATTTTTAATGTTTATATTTTCACCATCAGCTATTCTTTCTGACAATCTTTGTAAACTGTTTTGAATTCTATAATATTCTTTATTTTTTTCTCTTGCTCTATTCTGACTATAATTTCGTGAAAATTTTTTGATTTTATACTTTAAATTATCCCACCACACCAAAATTGATTGCTCAAATAATATACATTGTTTTTCATTTTCAATGAGTTCTTGAACTTTGTTTACGTAATATTCATCATGTAAAAGTAAATTGTTATGTATCCAAACACCTGGACCTCTTTCAGACACATCTGTATCAAAATTCATAACAACCATAGAGTGATCACTCATTGTTGTTTCTACATAAAAAAATATTTCTAACATAGGCACATAAAATTTTTGTGATCAAGAAAAAATCAATTCTACTTTGTACAATCATATCTCCTCTTACAACTTTTCTTGAAAAAACTTTTTTCTTTTCATTTCTTTGTCTCCAAACATCAACCACATTATGTTCAATCATCATATCTATCAACGCTTTGTAACTATGATCATACTTATGTACAGTTTTTCCATATCTATCTATGTCTGCGAGAGTATTGTTAAAATCTCCCATAATAATTAAACTTGTAGAACGTGGCATTATTTCAATAATATTTTTAAAAAACAATGCTCTTTCTTTTACATCATTTGGTGCATATACATTTATAATGTCATATTTGGTGTCATTTTCTTTGTATGTTATATGTAAATATCTACCATCAAACCCATTTATATTTTCAACTTTTGTTTTGATGCTATTCTTAACTAAAAATGCTACACCTTTAGATGACACACTTGTGCTATCATAATATATATCACCGTTCCATAGATGTTTATAATTTTCAATAAAATTGTCTTTCCAGTGGGTTTCCTGTAAAGCTACAATGTCATATTTTCTATCTTCAAATAAATGAAATACCATTTTCATTTTATCAACATTGCACAAACCGTTACAATTCCACGATGTTATAAAAACCATTGTGAAAATAAAGTAAGTACTTAGTATTCCTTTCATTTTATTTGTTCTTCTTTGCTTTGCCTTTGTTTTTCTCTTTACCTTTTCTCTTCTTTGTGTTTTTAACGGTAACTTCCGTGTCGAGGTCTGATTCCACGGTTGATGATTCTTTTTCACTTTCGCGTATTTCGGAATCTATAACATCAGGTGGTATTTTCTCGGATTGTGTTTCCTTCGTTTTATCGTTATCACTTTTTCCGTTTTGTTCACTAGTTTCGGTCTCCTCCGTGTCTTTTCCCTCTATATCTTGTTCTTTTGTGTCCGATTTTTCTTGGTCACCGATCTCTTGATCACCGGTTTCCTGGTCCCCTTCTGGTGCCTCCTCGTCACCGACACTGTGTACATCCATGTCATCCTCGTTATTCACCTCATGGTCCCATTCATCGATTTCGCCTTCGTCTCCGTGTTCACTCACCCTGCACGAACATCTGTGTTCCCATTCCTCACACTGTTTACATCTGGTAGATTTACATGCCCTTGCATAGTGTCCTTGTTCTTTGCACTTAAAGCATCGGAATTCTGGACATGCCCTAAAAAGGTGTTCACTAGAATAACACAGCGAACACACTTTTAATTGTCCGTTGTGAATACATCGGTAGTAATCTTTTTGAAACTTTAATGTGTAAGGAAACGAGGTCATATGTTCTGGTAGTCTGACTTTTGCATATCGTGTGCCGTCGGCTATCGTAGTACCTGGATAAAACCTTCTATTGATTGGTGACAATAGTTCAACACCCATTGATTTTAACGTTGCTTCGATTTCATTGTCATCGACGTATGCAGGGAGGTGCATAAAACTAACCACTAACGAGCTTGGTACAACTTCATTACACTCGAAAGTGTTGTCACCTATTTTTATCCCTTCAAGGAGGTACTGTATGGGGGCTTTTCCGTCTAATGTAATTTCGTACAGATTCCCAGATTTCGGTACACATGCTAATAAACTACCAACTCCACACGTCTCGTGAATAAATGTGATTACTTCCTCAGGTTTGACAAAGGAATTGTCTTTAACATTAACGAATAACGTGTTTTCTCGACAGTATTTTCTGCCAGCAAACAAATTCTTTGATCCGCCAAAATGGCGACCACCTGACGTGGCAGCCATTCACACTTGATTTACTATTTACACTGTCTTTTTTTCAGCACAATATATACAAATTAGCAAAACAAACAAAAGTATATACATAGAGTCTTCACGTGGAAGACACAGTTAATTGGTTCACTATAAACAATAGACGCTGTTGGTTGTATTCGAACAGTCAAAATACACCTTGCTCACCTGTCCATTAGCAAACCGGAAGTCTTTCTTTTTTTTTCTTTCTTTCTTCTTTTTTTTCTCCTTCTTTTCTTATTTTTTTCTTTCTTCTTTTCTTTCTTTTTCTCTTCTCTTCTCCTATATGTGTTGCTTAAAGGTGGCTTAAAGAAAGCGTAAAGATGGCTTAAAGGCAGCTTAAAGACTATCTTTAAACCACCTTTAAGGACAACTTATAGGTCCTTAATGTCCAAACTTCTTTAAGCCACCTTTAAGCCACCTTTAAGCTACCTTTAAGCCACCTTTAAGCCATTAAAAAAATTTAATTCAATATTGTGCTTAATTTCCAACAAAATGTATTAACTTTATGAAAGAAAAGGTATTAAAACGGTTTTTGTTCTAGAAAGAAAAATGAAAGAAAAAAAAAAAAACGGCCACGGCGAGAAGTGAACCCTGGACCCTTAGTTTACTAGCATCACCACACTTCCTCTGCGCCACGGCAACTTACATATATATGAGCGTTTTTATATCCTATATATCAGTGGATATTGAATCACTGTATTGAATGTGTTTACTTGAAAAGATTTTGACAAACCATTCAGTTTGTAACAATCAATTATATCTAATTTATAAATTATATGCATGCATGTATTTAGAATGAAATACGGAACTTGGTCCTCAGTGAACAAAAATATATTATACCTAAATGGAAACCGTTAGGTTCACTATAGTAGGCTTTCTTAGTTAATAAATTTAAACCGAGTAGATATACGTTCATCTAATTTATAGCTATAAAAATGTAAGAAAGAAAATGAAATCATTTCTTTTATTAAATGCATTGATACTATTAGGGTATTTGTTCAATTTCCCGCAATTTCCCGGTTTTCATGATCGCGGCGCCGTTCCAATATGTTTAAATATGTACATGTAATTGTAAGTACATGATTTTTAAACTATCAATTCTATAACAAACAAAATTACCAATTACCGGTGACGTATTTACTGCATGTGGCAATTGCAAATGACTTGTACATACAATTGTATGATGTGCCAGGCCGGGTATATTTGACATATTTACCCTTATATATATATTAATTTAAATAATCAACCCCTATTTATGATCACCGGTACATTAATTAATTAGCCTCAAGATTTTACTCTTACATACATGTATCGTTAATTTGTAGACGTAACATCTTTGAAACCCAGAGCTAGGAAATAATACTTTGAAAATGAATTACAAATGTAAATTAACTTTTATTCACTAGACTTATCGTATACTCGACAGTCGTACATACTAAGATTCAACGCCTTTAGAAACCCTGACGTGCACCTGGGCACACGACACACCTGTTGTGTATATCTTGTATATTCTGTGTTAGTTCCAGGGGTTTTCTTAAGTTGGACAAACAATAGACTTTAATTAGGTATAAACAAACATGCACCTGGGCACACGACACAATTGTTGTGTATATCTTGTATATTCTGTGTTAGTTCCAGGGGTTTTCTGAAGTTGGACAAACAATAGACTCTAATTAGATATACACAAACGAACAAAACTATGTCTAGACAAACAAAGCAGTAATATCCTGCCCGATATAACAAAGGCAGTTGAGAGTCTTTTCATCTTTAACATGTATCTAGCAGATCTAGAGTAAGAAATAATGAAAATTGAAAAAAAAATACAAACCTTAAACCGATTATCAAATTAAATCATGCATTTTTGGTTCATTAACTTTATTTTGTTTAATAACCGGATGAACTGAGAAAGAGAGAGAGAGAGAGAGAGAGAGAGAGAGAGAGAGAGAGAGAGAGAGAGTTTTTCACCGATTAATTTATAATAAGAAACAAACATACTTTAATTAGTTTTATGCACATACCGGTATTAAGATACAGAGACTGCGCTCATCCCTACAATAATTTTGAAACCCCCCAAAAATTATAAAGAATTTTATAAAGGCAATCTGTGTCCATCGGAGCGGTGCTGATGATAGCGATCTGTGTTTAATGGAGCGACGATTAAAACCGCCTGGAACACCCCCCCCCCCCCCCCCTTCCTTGGAAATTATATTATCACTCGGATGACCCCCTCCCATCTCTATAAAAGAGCTTTTGCATTTAATATATGTTTTTATTGTTCAGCTTGATCAATATTGACTTAAAGGCCACTTAAAGACAGTGTAAAGGCAGTGTAAAGAGAGCGTAAATGCCACTTAAAGATGCTTAAAGGTGGCTTAAAGGTGGCATAAAGAAGTTTGGACATTAAGGACCTATAAGCACTTGCTTAAAGGTGACTTAAAGGCGGCTTAAAGGTTGTATAGCCTTTAAGCTCCTTTAAGTCACCTTTAAGCCACCTTTAAGGACTTGCTTAAAGATGGTTTTTCGCCCTGTGTTCGCTACTGAGTTCAACTTAGGGTTTCGTAAACCCTAAAAGGATGTATGTTCATTTTGTGATGCATTTGGAAAAATGTCTGAGAAAGAAAAACAGGAAAATAGGAATGAATTTGAAAAGCATCAGCAACGAAAGCAGGAAGCCAGAATGAAAAAGCAGGAAGATAAGCAAAGATCGATGGAAAATGGAATGAACAAAACTATAAACTTTGATTTGGAGAAGGTACTCGTTACCCCCAAGGCTGAAATTAATGAACTGTACCACAGCAGAAAACTTGCAACTTACAACTTTACTATATTTGATGTTGTATCCAAAGAAACTGTCTGTAATATGTGGTGGGAAACCATAGCAAAGCGGGGAAGTTGTGACATAGCTTCCTGTCTCTTAGATTACAACAATAGTGTTTGGTCTATTGATGAACTAGTGTACTATTCAGACAGTTGCACTGGCCAGCAAAGAAATCTGCCATTTAGTGGAATGTGTCTCTACTCTGTGGTTAATTTCCCAATTCAAAAAATAACACAAGTATTTTGAAAGAGGACACTTACAGATGGAAGGAGATTCTGTACATGCAACTATTGAAACATTCAGATATGTTTTCCCCAAGTGATTGGATGGTTGGTGTCCGCAATGCTAAAGTAAACCCACCTAGGTATGTAGTGAAGGAGTTGGGAAATAGGGATGTTATGCATTTCAAAGAGCTTACAGATGATTGTATAGGCAACAGGAACCGTGCAGAAGATGGATTAATAATGAAATGGAATAATATTCATTCATTCCAGTATCGAAAGGAAGAGCCAATCAAGATATTCTTCAAATACGAAATCAGTCAGCGAGAGTATAATTCCATTGATATTCGAAGTGGACGAAGAGGGGCAAAACTTAAGAACATGAAAAATTATCATCTGAAACCTCTTTACTCTTCCTTAGTCCCAATCTCAGATGCCAAATTCAAAGACTTAATGGGTTTGTGCGAGAAAAATGTAATTCCCCGTGTTCATCATGATTTCTACTCCCAGCTCCCTCATAAGGGAAGTTTCTGCAATTCGTTGGAGGAACCTGATGAAAATGACGACTCAGATTGACATTTCTTCCATAAAGCTTCTGACACCCAGAGACTCTTTTTGGTTTTTTATTTTTGTTTGTTTTTTATGTTAAGTTTTGCCAACTAGCATTTCATTATACCGTTTCAATTTAAGTGTACAGGGAGCCATTTTTTATGCAAATTGACACACTGTAATGTGAAAAGAATTTTATAACTTTGCTTGACAACGCACTAGAAACCGTGGGAGCGCGGTATAAACGCAGAAGAAACGTCACGAGAGTGCGATGAACGCAGCAACAGCTTTTTGGGGTCGCTGTGTGAACGCAGCCAAATGGAAAACAACTTGTTCAAACGCTGTGGATGCGCAGTGAGAGCGCGATAGAACAGCGTTGAGATCCCATAGGACTCTCGTGTCGCTGTTGGAGATCTTACGGCGCTATCAGCGATCTCACTACGCTTCTACGGCGTGTTGATCAGAACGCCTAGCCACGGCGCGTACTTTGTGCATGTTCAAAGTGCGCGCCGTCGCATGGCATTCTTCAATGTTCAAGGCGATCCAACCGCGACGGACGAAGATGCCGTTGCGTTCTTACGGCGCTGTAGGAGACTCTACTGCGTTTACCTTGGCGTTTAACATTATTTAAGGACGCAGCGGGATCGGCGTGAGGACGCAACTCTGGTGTGACAGGGGTTTTACTAGACTCTTTTTTTTTATCCCTTTCACACTGGATGAAAAATCAAGTTTCAGCAAAACTGAAACTATATGGAAACTTTGCTGAAACTTGAAGTTGAAGTTTCATGTATAGTTTCCGCAATGCAGAAACCATTATATCGATTCAGCAAGTATCCGTTAGGTTTCAGTCAGCAGAAACTTTAGTCTAAGATTCCTGATGGTTTCCGCAATGCGGAAACTAAATTTGAATCGTGTGAATAGTTGTGTAAATCATTATGGAGATATCAATCAGTTTCAGAACATTTCCGCTAGGTTTCAGTATGCTGAAACTTTAAGTTAAGATTCCTGATGGTTTCCGCAATGCGGAAACTAAATTTGAATCATGTGAAAATTGTGTAAATTATTATGGAAATATCAATCAGTTTCAGAACATTTCCGCTAGGTTTCAGTATGCTGAAACTTTAAGTTAAGATTCCAAATGGTTTACGCATTGCTGAAACTATTACTAAAATTGATTTGAGTTTAATAGTGATATCATTTATTTTCAACAGGTTTAAGTTTAATTCTAGCCTAATGATAATGAATCCGTACATACTAAAATGTATAGTAAGGTTTCAGCGTGACTGAAACTATATGTATACATGTAACTATCTTCAAATGTGGCAAATAAGGCGAGTGAGAACCTTACTAAGTAATTAATTGAATTTGAAAAGGAAAACTGATGTCTGATCTTGTTTAATGCATATGATGAAATCATTAATCTTAGGTACTCGGGCACGTGTATACATGTGTATACATTCTTTGTCCAGGTGACCTCCTCTGTGATTTTCCTGTATATTCTGTGTGGATTGCAGGGTTTTTTCTGTCAGGAGTGAACAAAAGACTGTTACATAACATATACACAGTACGAAGTGTGAGTTTATAACTGGAGCCCGGCGGGAATTTTTTTTCAATTTGTGTGTACCTGAGTTAGTAAAACTGATAAGTAAATTATAATTATTTAGTAAAATAATTTAATATACCTATTTTGTAAGACTCCTTCTTAAATCATTTAGTTATCATAGGAATGAACCTTGAGGTACAGTAACTAATTAAGCAAACAAATTAAGGTAAAGTCGTTGTAAATTTTTACAAATCGTACCATATATTCGTACAACCTGAAGTTTAGAGCTAATTCATTTCTTTTTTAATACCAGGCCAACACATGTACACAGGAATTTTTTTAAAAAAATTCTACAGTTGATAATAACAAGTAAAACTCACTTGGAGTTTCAGTCTTATATAATAATTGTTTAATTATTTACATGCATTTCAGACTTAACTGCATGTATGACTGTATCATGATTCAATGGCGTCGGAAGCAAATTGAAAGTGGGGGGGGGGGGGGCTAGACTAATCCTCAGAAATATTGAGGAAAAACCCTAAAAAAAACCCTAATTCCCAAAATCATGAAATCATAATCCGTGGGGGGGGGGGGGGGGGGGGGGGGGGGTATACCTATACTATATACTTCCGAAAATAAATTTCCCTACCCAAATTTTTTTTCCCAAAATCATGAAATGGATGAATGGATCAATGAATGGGGGGGCTAGTATGCCTATTACTCCAACTCCTCAATCTTTCAAGGTAAATTTAGGAATAATTACATTTCCGGCGAGAAAAAGTGGGGGGGGGGGGGGGGGGGCTATATGCCTATTGGTTAAGTCTAACTTGGCACTAAGCCCCCCCCCCCCCCCCTCCCCCGGTTTCGACGCCTATGTGATTCGTGCATTTCTATACTTTGTATTTACTTTCTGTACTGTAAACACAGATATTGATACATGTTTATGAAACATGCACATGTTTCTGTTATAAGATATAATAAGCTTTTTTTATAATTTTACTGAAGTTATACGTTATATTACAAAATCAGTTTAAAATCCAGCACTACCCATGTGGTGCACGTGATTTTAATCCCAGTTTTACAATTTGATTATACATTCGTATACATTTGATGTAAAAAGTATAACCAAATAATTAAAATTATATTTTGTTTATATATCAGTCCGACGTGTACGTCTTACTTCCCGGCTTGTTTAACGTGTTTGTATTTTAATTTCATAACTATTCTTAACGTACTGTTCATCGCATGACCAATCAGTGCACATGTGTAACTGTAAAATAATTGCCATCAATTCATCGTAGTTGTAAATTCACCGTTCGGGTGAACGCTGTTAACCGGACCCCGTTAATTGATCGGCATCTAATTATATTTGTGATTTCTGTGTGTTCATGCAGAACCTGCTCTGTGATGAACATAATATTTTCACACCTCTATATTTTGAATAGGAATATGACCGTGCTTAGAATCGCGGTGAAAATTGGCCAAGTCAAGACTAACTTGTCAGTAAACTATATATGGCTCTATCATATTTAGTTTGGCAAAATCATCAGTACATGTAAATAAAATATAGTTAAAGACAAAATCTGATACATATGTCTCATTAAAACTTGTTTAATTTCATTAAACATTCGTAAACAAACGGTCGGCCATTTTTTTTTGGGTTAATCGCGTGTTACAAATACAATTGTAACAAACACACGCCAATACTTTGTCGTATTTAACCAGGAAATACTGACTCCGACAGTTCTTATTTAAAATAAATATACATGTAAAAATTATACTATTCGGTATAAAAATGATAATTTTGATTAAACATTATTCATTTTAAACTATCCCAAGATGCACTTTTCCTAGATTTAGCGGGTTCTGATTGGTCAGTATTGGCGCACTTTATGATTCCGAGCGAAGGTTAAAATGGACAAGCTGTTGTAAAATGGAGAATTGAGAAGCATTAATAGCCTCTACAACAAGGAGATAATGCAGGAACGAAGAACTCATGTCAAGGTAACTTAATTCACAATATAGATACTCCCAATAACATTTTCAAGGCTCTAATTTATCTCTCATTTGTAAACGAGATCTCGCGCCATCAAATCAAGATGGCGTCATTTTTTCAAACTTGGTTCGGCGTTTTAATTTTTATTACCGTATCTCTTTTGAATATACGTTTTGACCAAGTTAACCATTAACCACTGTATATGCATGATAATCAAGATTATCCAGGGTATACACATATATAATTATATAAACGTCCCTAATATATGAATGCTTGGTTGGTAAACAAGACGAACAATGAATCTTTCGCACATTATACAATTTACAAACTCTAAATGTAGCGAACAAAATTTATTAATTAAATCCGGAAAATGAAATCTTTCACGTTTTTCTTTTTCAGCATTGACAGCATACAAAGTCAATGTTTCCGGTGATTAGTTGCATCGTCTGTTCGGTGATTCGGGTGAATGTTTTGACCAGCTGGACGATGTGAACGCAAGGTATTGCTTTGAAATTGATTATTTTCACCATTAACTTATACATGTGTTGGATGTTTATAATTTACTGTAGTAATTTTTGGGAAATCCAGGTTTAAGTTCTTGAAAAGGAGGTTGATGGGGGGGGGGGGGGGGGGGTGAAACACACTTATTGTTGATAAGTTTTTCCATTGTTCAACAAACAATAATTGAATCAAAATGAAAATAACATAGCTTCAAACATAAAATGAAACATTTTAGACCAGATACTACTGTAGTCATTATATGACATAGTTTAAACAGCAACTGGCAACTGCATAGTAGCTTCTGTATTCAGAATTTTATTCAGAATGCTTTTATTACATGTTACGCTGAATGACTTATGTTTATTATTTAAAAATCTAAATGAAACTTTATTATTCATGTTTAAGATAAATAGAACAGACATAAAGTACAGCCCAGTGAAAGGAACAAATTCATCGCAAGAAGAAGAATTTTAATGCTACCACTGTCCAGAACTACCAAGTCTGCTGTAGCCATGATGTGATCATATGAGTGCTTCACCGGTCTGGACAATGCTCGAAAGTCCCCCAAAAAGGCCTATTTCTATAAACTACGACCCGGGTTACATCAACAACAGCCAAGGACACTCCTTATTGATTCGAATGGACACATCTCTACGACTCGACTAAACCTCTGCAGAACAAGACTTTTTAACTGTAAAGTATTCTCATTTCAAAAAACCTATAAACTATAAAAGTACTTTTTTAATATGATCAAATACCAGTATATTACAATGTCTGTCTGTAAGCTAGAATCTTAGAAAATCACATGGTTTTGACTTATTAAATGATTGATTAGACCTTGCAGATATTAACTTTCATTTTCTTAAATAATTTGTTATATTTGCAAATATTGCATAAAATATCAGACTCCGTGTAACATATATCCTCACACCTCCAATTTGATAAGTGTTAACTACTTTTTTTTCCATTTTCTTTGTTTAAACATTTATTGATAACTTAGTTTTTATTTGCAGCAATATATGAAAAATTAAGAAACCTATCTTAAATGTAAAAACACTGCATTAGGAGATGAATGCATGGGTCATAAAAATGATAAAATACACCAAACAATATTCAATTATGTCGTATATGAAAATATATAAAGACAACATATACCCCATGTATTACAATTTTTATATAACAAAATTACTTGGATGGAAAGTTGTTTCCATGTGGGTTTTATTTTAATCTGTGTTATGTAACTAATGTATAATTGGAATTAGCTTATATATCATAAGTAAAATGCTGGTATTGATGAGAATTGTAAGGTGAATGATCTGTGTGATACTTTGTATTTTATACATTCATGCTACAAAAAGCAAATACATGTACATGTAGTAATACTTGTCATATATAAACAATGTATATTTTACTTCATGTCTTGGATTTAAAAATATTAATGTAGGTAAAGTAGTGAAATGTAGGAAGGTAAACCGTGTGTAAAGAAGAATATTCATCAGGAATGAAGTGTGTTGCAATCAGCATAATTAATTAAATGTGTACATCATATTTTTGCACATGATTTGACAGACTGCTCCATTGTTAACTTTTTATTGGCCAACAAGCTTTTCATATCTCCCTCTGGGTCATCTATTAAATACTGACAGGCTTATGATTTTAAAATCTGATCAGTTGGTACATCATGGGTGGAAATGAAAAGTTCAGTTGGACTTAATGGATTATCAAAAAAATGATGTCAAATCCTGTTCTATTGTAAAACATTAGATTATATTACTAACAAAGAAAAGGTTTATCCCAACTTGTAAGTGGGTCACTTTGACCTCATTTTGGAATTTATTGACATATTCAAATCAAATCTGGGTCATACCTCTATAGTCAACTACTATCTTGTAGTGTTTTTTTTTTGTTTTTTTTTTTTACTAAAGATGGATACTTTAGACTTTTCAAAAATATTTTATGGTGTACATATTCATTGTAGTTCAAAACAAATTGAGACAAGTGTATCATGTTCATGTACCAGTGAAGTTTTCTTTATTTATTCATGTACGTGCAGTTATTTTGTAAATTGCATTCATATTTTTAAAAAAGTAAGATCTTTGTTGCATTTTTAAAGGGAGATTTGATAGGCATTTAATCGAGATGAAAAAAAATACAAATGTAATGATTTCTATGGGAGTTTTTTTTCTTGTGCAATTTTATCATTTTTTTAAATAAAAGTCCCTAATAAGGGAATTGCCATATGGATGTTTCTCCATTATTGTATCTTGGCTGTATTTTATTTATAATTGGAAACAATTTCAGATTTTTGAACAAAATAAATTTGGAACTGTTTGAAATTGTTTTGTTTTTACATAAAGTAGAAACCTTGCTCAGCTTTTGTGAAAGCAAAAATATAAAAAGTTTCAGTAAGTTTCAGTTGCGGAAACCCTTTGTAAACAATATGTTTCCCAATTGTATATGGAGGTTGAAACTATGCAGAAACTTCAAGTTTCAGTAAGTTTCCGTTGCGGAAACCATTTGTAAACAATATGTATCCCAAACGTATATGGAGATTGAAACTATGCAGAAACTTCAAGTTTCAGTAAGTTTCCGTTGCGGAAACCATTTGGATTCATGGACAGCCTAAGTTTCAGCACTGCGGAAACTTAATGAAACTTGAAGTTTCCGTGCTGAAACCTGTTGGAAACTTAAAGTAACCTTAAGTTTCCGCAGAGTTTCCAAAGGGTTTCCGCAGCGCTGAAACCAGATATTTCATCCAGTGTCAGTCTGCATGATATTTAGATTAAAATTGCATGTGTTAAAGTTTGCGGTCAAACTGCCGCTGTCTGTCTGAAATTTCACAATATGGTTAGAACGACCTTATCTGATTTTAATTTTTTTTCACACGGTTTTTAAAAAGCTGGAACACGTCGACCGGCAAGGTATTAGATTCAAACTTTGTTTTCTGATTATATAATTTTGAAATTCAATCGTTACGCGGCCGTATTGCACCCCTTTTGCAGCTCAGACAAAAAGGTACACTTTTTACAGATTTTTAAAAGTCTACAACTATCGTTTTGAACAATACATTAGGGATAGTAGTTATAGAGAAAAGCGATAGAATAACCCCGAGGACAAAAATAAATACTGTTTATTTATGTTTACAACAATCTCTGAGTCATGTAAAAATTATCCACAAAAAGTTATTGAACTCATGATCTGACAGCGTGGGCTTGGTAGCTTCGAAGACACAGATGGGATTTCAATATCTTGCTTTGTAAAATTTGTGTAGTTTATCCTTAAGAAGCATCTCTAAAGGTATGGAGATGCTAGCAGCTTGACTAATATAGATATGAAAGTCGATTTGTTTATTATTGATCGAAACTGAACTTTATGTTGTCATCTTCCAGATAATTTTATGTTTCTATAAATTCATATTTTGATAACTGTAAACTTGGCAAGTTCAGGTCTTCTCAACTCTGACATCAAATAAACATTGTTAAAAAATTGATCGTTTCAAGAGAAAGGCATTTGCGCATACCTCATTTGCTTCCGTTAGTTAAAAAACAATGCTGTTTATCAACATGGTCTTTTGGCGACTTTAATGGGGACACCAAAGAGTTAAATTTATTCATGTAATTTGCATTCATAACCATTAATTAAGAATATGTTAGTGACGTGTAATATTCAGCACACTGCAAATGCATTGTTTTATCAAGTTTAATCACCAAACTAAGAACAATAGCAGAACTGAACACCAGAAGATTTTACTAAAGAGGGCTAAAACAAGTTTTTGGTTTCACGTTATCCATTCTTATTTAAAAACTCATACATTTCAATACAGTTTAACACGGTGTATTTAGTTAATTAGAAAATGAGATAAATTAAGAATGCTATAATGCATTTCGAACAATAACGAATTTTAATTTTGAATAATTGAATTTTTTGGACCATGGCAAGGCATAATGAGGAAAAAAAAAGGAATCGGTGACTGGTTTAAGAAATTCATAATTGGAAGTATGACGAGTATTCATTTTAATCTTGCTTATTTCAATGGGACATATTAAACAAAATCCTTAAATATATTCTGCCAACTTTAATCTGATTAAAATATTAAAATACAGGATCTCTTCAATAATAGCTCAAAGCAAGATGATCTAAATCTTTAGGTTTAATAATGAACCAATTTACTAAATTGGAAATTTGAGCGGTTGATTATGTTTGGACATAATTTATTTGGCCCAACATAGCACACGCGTTGAAATCTTGTTAAAAGTGGTAGTTAATAATTGCGTGACTTTGCATATTACTGTATAATTATAACATATTTACGAATACTATAATTAATTTCATAAAACGTATCAGAGACTTTAACAATTATTTATTTCGCATCCGGAATCACGTTGAAAAGAACTGTTATCTTAAAGAACTGTGTCTGCTTAATTCAAAATGAAAACGTTCAATGATTTTAAATTGCATAAAGAGACCTCTTGACATAATACAAAGTGAAAGCGAACATCATATTTTGGAAAACAATTGAGTTTTCGACATCATAAAATATATAGCAAACATTATATTTCAACACCACTAAAAGGTTTATCATTATTTGCCATCTTGCAGCACAACCGATTTGCCTTTCAAGGAATGTATGCTGTTACGTAAATACACAAGCCAAAACTTGTTCTCTTTAAATGTAAATCGTATATCAAGTTTCCAAGGACAATCGTTTGTGATCCCATATGCAAAATACCTAATCACAATAACCATTTAACGGTGCACTATCTTTGAAATGGCATGGTGAGTTTTTGGTTAATGTATATGTTGTAGTTAAATATTTATTATCATACTTTTTTGCAATGTCATTAAATAAACGGTTAATTGATCGAGAATTGAGATGAAAAGTTTAATTAGCCGATAATAAAAGAAAGAGCCAAACAAGATATTCTTCAAATACGAAATCAGTCAGCGAGAGTATAATTCTATTGATATTCGAAGTGGACGAAGAGGGGCAAAACTTAAGAACATGAAAAATTATCATCTGAAACCTCTTTACTCTTCCTTAGTCCCAATCTCAGATGCCAAATTCAAAGATTTAATTGGTTTGTGCGAGAAAAATGTAATTCCCCGTGTTCATCATGATTTCTACTCCCAGCTCCCTCATAAGGGAAGTTTCTGCAATTCGTTGGAGGAACCTGATGAAAATGACAACTCAAATTGACATTTCTTCCATAAAGCTTCTGACACCCAGAGACTCTTTTTGGTTTTTTATTTTTGTTTGTTTTTTTACCTTAAGTTTTGCCAAGTAGCATTTCATTATACCGTTTCAATTTAAGTGTACAGGAAGCCATTTTTTATGCAAATTGACACACTGTAATGTGAAAAGAATTTTATAACTTTGCTTGACAACGCACTAGAAACCGTGGGAGCGCGGTATAAACGCAGAAGAAACGTCACGTGAGTGCGATGAACGCAGCAACAGCTTTTTGGGGTCGCTGTGTGAACGCAGCCAAATGAAAAACAACTTGTTCAAACGCTGTGTATGCGCAGTGAGAGCGCGATAGAACAGCGTTGAGATCCCATAGGACTCTCGTGTCGCTGTTGGAGATCTTACGGTGCTATCAGCGATCTCACTACGCTTCTACGGCGTGTTGATCAGAACGCCTAGCCACGGCGCGTACTTTGTGCATGTTCAAAGTGCGCGCCGTCTGAAATTTCATAATATGTTTAGAACGACCTTATCTGATTTCAACTTTTTTTCACACGGTTTTTAAAAAGCCGGAACACGTCGACCGGCAAGGTATTAGATTCAAACTTTGTTTTCTGATTATATAATTTTGAAATTCGATAGTTACGCGGCTGTATTGCACCCCTTTTGCAGCTCAGGCAAAAAGGTACACTTTTTACAGATTTTTAAAAGTCTACAACTATCGTTTTGAACAATACATTAGGGTTAGTAGTTCTAGAGAAAAGCGATAGAATAACCCCGAGGACAAAAATAAATACTGTTTATTTATGTTTACAACAATCTCTGAGTCATGTAAAAATTATCCACAAAAAGTTATTGAACTCATGATCTGACAGCGTGGGCTTGGTAGCTTCGAAGACACAGATGGGATTTCAATATCTTGCTTTGTAAAATTTGTGTAGTTTATCCTTAAGAAGCATCTCTAAAGGTATGGGGAGGCTACAGTGGTAACAATGTTATTGTTGACAAGCCAATCGTGTTAAATAGTTCGTGTAACGTGGGTGATCGTTCGTGTAACGTGCGGGATCGTGCGTGTATCAGGAAAAATAGTTTGCGTTTTTTACCGGTCGTGTAGTTGCGTGATCGTGCAGTTTTTTCGTTTTGTAACTTTTTTTTTACGGAATGTCAGGATTCGTTCTTAAAACAATCACAAGTAGTTTTTGTAAAACAATGTGAATTTTAAACTTTTTTCTATAGAAGATCATTGACATTTGTTAACATTCATTCTCTCTTCCGTGGTTAAATACATTTATCAAGTATTTCCACAGCTCATTCAATCCTTTGTTCGGTCGAGTTAGTTTTGCATAATGTTATAGTCAGCCTATATCAAGCATCCATTGTGTCTTGACACATAATTTTAATCATATTAGCAAAAGCGACACGTTGAATGAAAACGGTCAAGCTTACCCACTCCCCGTTTTAAACTAAACGATTATCCCCAACGTTTCTCTTTCAAATGAGAGTACGATACGCATTCCTATCTGGTACATTATGTAAACATTTGTTTGAAAAAAAAAATTTTCATAGACGCTTCAAAATTTAAAAAATATAGAAATAAATCAATTATGTACTGTAAATAATGAAAATATTCAATGTGTAAAATCGAAATTCTATGGAACAAGGTAACAAATTTACCTCTATCCCGCATAATCAAATCGTACGTAAGGGAACTGGATTACATAAACAGTCAACTCGGATGTAAATAATTTCGTATAGTTAATGCATTATCTTCATTTTATTTACACTTAAGTTATTATTCGTTATGGAGACAAAAAAAAAATAATTTGTGTATAAATCATAAAATATAAAACAGTGCATTGCTACTGTACATGCCGCTTTTCAATAAAACACAAACATAAAGCAATACAAATTAAAGCAATACGTTTTCTTAATTCTAATCTTAAAAATTAATTTTGATTTTGCGTGTTTAATGGGGTAATCGTTCGGTTGCGTGTTTTATCGTTTTTGTTCGTGTATCGTGAACATTCAGTAAGTTAGTGATCGTCCGTGTATCGTGCGTGATCGTTCGTGTATCGTGCGTGATCGTTCGTGTATCAGAACCGTGCGTGTCGTTTGTCAACAATAACGTTGTTACCACTAAAAGGTTTATCATTATTTGTCATCTTCCGGCATAACCGATTTGTCTTTCAAGAAATGTATGCTGATACGTTAATACACAAGCCAAAACTTGTTCTCTTTAAATGTAAATCGTATATCAAGTTTCCAAGGACAATCGTTTGTGATCCCATATGCAAAATACCTAATCACGAAAACCATTAAACGTTGCACTATCTTTGAAATGGCATGGTGAGTTTTTTGGTTAATGTATATGTTGTAGTTAAATATTTATTATCATACTTTTTTGCAATGTTATTAAATAAACGGTTAATTGTTCGAGAATTGAAATGAAAAGCTTAATTAGCCGATAAAAAATTCTGATTTCTATCTACATTCCAATACTTAAAGCTGCTTGGTCCGATTTATTTTGTAATTACAGTATCAACATTTGTTCCATACAAATCATTTATCTCAGAAAGTTATGGACTTTCTCCTATTTACACCAGCAGAATCAGTCTCCTTTCAAAGTTAGAAATATTCAAAGTAAATAAAAATAATTTCTCTTTGGGCAAACGAAAAAACAAACCAAAATGCATCACGGGAATGTTTAGAAAAGGAAACCGCTTGGTTTCGTCCCCCGAATGATTGGGGTTATTGCAACCCGCATGCTATGCATCGATTGTAAAGAAAGCAGACTTTGGAAATATTAGCGAACAAAACGTACACATGTTTATTTGTAATTTGTCTGATCATTTCGACCTTTATTTAGAGCGATGTCAAAGTCGTAATACAACCATTCCCGTCTCGTCGCTAGGGGTGAAATTTAACATGAGGCGAAATAACGCGGTACCTTTTAATGTCGTTTGTTTTGTTAGCAAATTTTGTACGTATTTTTCTTCATTGAAATTTGGCATAATTGACGGGTAAAACTACTGCAATGTCTATTTTTATACATATATTAAGCATAGCCATCGTTTAAAAGCGTGCATAAAATTTGATATAAAATCGGACCAAGCAGCTTTAATATGCGTGTTTGCGGTGAAGTCACTATTTCTGTGTCTAAGATTCCGAACTTGTTTAGTACGCCATAACCAATTTTCACACAATTTAACACTTCAGGCAAAACAACAAAGACATTCAATTAATCATTCTTTTATGTTTAAAGACAATACGTGTTATCGACATGATCTCTCAAACAACTTAACTAGGCAATCGTTACCTAATGTAAACATATGAATGTAATGTAAAATTGAGCACAGTTTAAAGCATTTATTGTTTGTTCAGGTTTAACCATCATAATTCAAGGGGGTATTTTGATGATTTGATCTGAGAATTGCATTCTTTAAAATTTATACAGTGCTACATTAGGGTTTTTCTAATGGTCAAATATATCAAAATATGAGTGTTTGTCATCGAGTTAGAGCGAGATTCAGACCTCAACTCTTTGTTACGTAAACACATCTTAAGCCACTTTAATTGCTCAGTAGAAAATAAACAGGTTAACAAAATTAAATCAGGCAAACTTTACAAACTGGTTTTTTTCCGTGTTCATAACAAACCAGCAAAAAGATAAAATCTGCTTGAAACGGAACGGTTTATAGTTATTAAAGCAATGTGCACCAAAACATGGTGGGAACCATGTTTACATTACAGAGATTTGTAAGCTCTGTTATTTGGGCTTTTTTACGAAAATGCAATACATATCTGCCCATTAGAACTACCTTAATATATATATATATATATATATATATATATATATATATATATATATATATATATATATATAACAATTTAAAAAATCAGCTGAAAGTGGTAGCAACGTTATTGTTGACAAACGACACGCACGTTTCTGATACACGATCGATCACGCACGATACACGAACGAACACGCACGATACACGAACGATCACTAACTTACTGAATTTTCACGATACACGAACAAAAACGATAAAACACGCAACCGAAGGATTCTACAACATTAAACACGCAAAATCAAAATTAATTTTTAAGATTAGCATTAAGAAAACGTATTGCTTTAATTTGTATTGCTTTATGTTTGTGTTTTATTGAAAAGCGGCATGTACAGTAGTAATGCACTGTTTTATATTTTACAAGTAAACAATTTACACATCCATACAAATTTTTTTTATCAATGATTCATACACAAATACATTTTTTTGGCTCCATGAGGAATAATAATTTAAGTGTAAATGAAATGAAGATAATGCATTAACTATACGAAATTATTTACATACGAGTTGACTGTTTATGTAATACAGTTCCCTTACGTACGATTTGATTATGCGGGATAGAGGTAAATTTGTCACCTTGTTCCATAGAATTTCGATTTTACACATTGAAGTTTTTCATTATTTACAGTACATAATTTCTTCTAAATTTTAAAGCATCTATAAAAAAATTATTTTAAACAAATGTTCAGATAGGAATGCGTATCGTATTCTCATTTGAAAAAAAAAACGTTAGGGATAATCGTTTAGTTTAAAACGGGGAGTGGGTAAGCTTGACTGCTTTCATTCAACGTGCCGCTATTGCTAATATGATTAAAATTATGTGTCAAGACACAATGGATGCTTGATAAAGGCTGACTATAACATTATGCAAAACTAACTCGACCGAACAAAGGATTGAATGAGCTGTGGAAATACTTGATAAATGTATTTAACCACGGAAGAGAGAATGAATGTTAACAAATGTCAATGTTCTTCTATAGAAAAAAGTTTAAAATTCACATTGTTTTACAAAAACTACTTGTTGTTTTAAGAATAAATCCTGACATTCAGTAAAAAAAGTTACAAAACGAAAAAACCGCACGATCACGCACGAACACGCACGGTAAAAAACGCAATCTATTTTTCCTGATACACGCACGATCCCGCACGTTACACGAACGATCACCCACGTTACACGAACTATTTAACACGATTTGCTTGTCAACAATAACGTTGTTACCATTGATATATATATATATATATATATATATATATATATATATATATATATATATATATATATACACTCTTCACAATTTTATAATAGAAATAAATCAATTTTCGAAGACGTAGCATTAAAAAACATAAATTATTAATTATTGCCATTGTAGAATACTCTGGTTCATTTATTTGCAAGAACTTTAATCTAAAGTTGACTCAATTTTTCGATAAACTTGACTAAATTTGTATTTTTCAACCCCCTTGCTTAACACAACGTAACTCAAATGCTATTGTTTAGGATACAATGGAAGTTTCTGTCACAAAAAAATTAATAAACGGAACCGATTGTTTTGTCTTTTAGAATAAAGTCAACTCATTGTATATATGCCAGTATTTTTAAAACATTCTTGTCAAAATTTGTTTTCAGTTCCATGCAGTATGTCAAAAACAATATCAAATTTCCAATGACACTCTTCATGAGCCTGTTCTGTATGCATTAGGCATAGTAACGGAAAACATTGAATGTTGCACTACCTTTAACATGACAGGGTGAATGTATAAATTGTAGAAAATTATCTCTACCATTTCCTTTTTGCAATTCATATACTTTTATGTAAAGTTACCAAAACAAAACTAGTAAAAAATAGAGACAGCAGACAAAAAAGGGTTACTGCATGTGTTCAGTCAACGGTTTATCTAGTTTCTTTTCTTTAAAAAATAATATAATATTTGATGTAGATAAGATTGATTTGGCATATCTTTTTCAGGTTAAAGATTATGTTTTGTATCCTTTTTGTGAAAAATTGTACATCGTGGCATAGTCCAGAAAATGGGTCTACCTGCAAACCTGGATCATGTGGAGAAAACGATCAAATGTGTGAATGTTTTCTGACAATAGAACACAGACTTACCATGATGACGACAAACCCTCCCATCCTTGTTCGACCTTATAATGGGCGTCTTTATCTGTACAATGATACAGATCACAGGTTTCCATTAACCGACGAAAAAGTGTCAGACGTCATCACTGGTGATGGATATGGATCTCGTCTTGTCATAGCCGTCAATGGAAAGTTTCCTGGCCCTACAATTGAAGCATACGAAGATCAGACAATGATCATCCATGTTCGTAATTTAATGCACACTGATTCCACCACAATCCATTGGCATGGCATGCATCAGAAAGGAACTCCAGAATCTGACGGAGTTGCCTTTATCAGCCAGAATCCTATCCTTCCTGGAAAGACATTTACATATAAATTTACTGCTCAACCACACGGAAGTTGTTTCTACCACGCACACATCGGCGACCAGCGTAGCATGGGACTATACGGAGGGTTTATAATATATCCAAAAGATAAGTTCTTCCCACAGCCCCAAGTGGGGTTCACAGTTCTTCTACAGGACTGGAATCATGACGATGAGCCAGAAACATTATACCAGCGAATGATTAACGGCGTGTATGACCTAAGTAAAAACACACTAATTGAACCAACACAGTCAGTTGATGGAGCCAATTTTAGTAGATTTCATATGCATTCCGCGTTGATCAATGGAAAAGGGCGTTATTACACTGGATACTACGACAGATATAACAGAAAGAAATTCACTCACAATGGTGCTCCATTAGAAACGTTTGAAATACAATATTCGTACTCACATCGGTTCCGTGTTATAAGTGCTGCCACCTTATACCCATTTCGTGTATACGTTCAAGGTCATCGTGAATTAAATATCCGGGCATCTGACGGGTTTGAAATTGTTCGTGGTACAGGAAACAATAGCAGGGATTTAATTGTGGAATCCTTTATCATCCATCCTGGTGAAAGGTTTGACTTTACATTAAATGCTAATCAAAACCGAGGAACGTATCTACTGGTAGCCGAGAGCATTGAAGACCTTTCTAAGAAAAACCCACCTGAATATCATGCAGCAGAGGCAATAATTCGATATAAAGGAACATCTCCAACCTATCCGAATAAAGACAGTAGCGAACAAAGTCATTGCACAACCGGTACACCATGTGCAACATTTAATTGTCCATATCTTTATTATCCGACTGATGATAACCGTCTGTGTATTACGTTTGACGAAGCAAATAGCAATGAACGTTTGTCGAAATTCAGAGAAGTTCAAAATGCCGATGAAACACTGTTTTTTAATTTTGCATTTCCCGGAGAACTAGGAAATACACCAGGCTCGGTCAATGGACATCAGTTTATTTCTCCCACGTCTCCCATATTAACAAATGAAAAAGATCTTACGACACATTGTAGAAATACTGATTGTGGTGAGGACAAAATATGTAATTGCACCTACAACGTTGAGCTCTCATCGGATAGGGTCTACCAGTTTGTCTTGACTAATTTGGGAAATGGTAGAGGGTGGTCACATCCTGTTCATTTACACGGTCATTATTTCTATGTCATGAAAATGGGATTTGGAAGGTACAATACGGTCTCGGGAAAATTTTTGACTTCAACGACTGACATTGAATGTATCGGTTCCAAAAATTACTGTAATTCCGCTCGATGGGCTAACACCAACTGGACAAATGCAGGTAATTCTATTCCGGGTCTCCAGTTAAATTATCCTCCAGAAAAAGACACGATTATTATTCCGACGGGTGGATACGTAATTATTCGATTTAAAGCCAACAATCCTGGTGCCTGGTTTTTCCACTGCCACATCGACCTTCACAACACAAATGGAATGGGAATGGTTCTGTTAGAATCGAAAGAAAAGTACCCACACAAAGGTATATTACATAAATTGTTTCCAGGGGTAATGACCTACAGCTATCGTTTTTACTATATATTTTATTTAAAAAGTCTATACACTAATTTTCATCAACATCAATATCAAATTAATACAAATATTTTAAAGTATAAAGCGCTGCTTAATGTTTTAAAAACTGTTGGAGTTATCTTTCTTCACACAAGATTTTGTATATTTTCTTTAATCGGGAAAAGTTTTTTTTAAGAAATGTACAGTGTTAAACAAATTAGAAAATGTTGGAATAGCAGAAAGGGAGAACAATATTTGTTTAATTTAAAATTAAAGAAAAGTAATTATTAATAATAAATTAACAGTAATTGGTATGATGACCATCTGGTAGTTAATGTTAAGATATATTTAAATATATTGATTTTCTAATTGTTCAATTTACCATCTACACTCCCATAACAGAAAATCCTTATTCTACTTTTGAAATCTTAATGTAAAGCTATTACTTTCAAATGATGCATAAAAAGACAAAAGTTTTTATAGCTTTGTTTTTCTTTATTTTACCTTAAAAAAGATACTGCGTGTTTCAGTGAATAACATGATACGGGTTTCTATTAATAAACATGCAAGTTTCATTATATGTTATTCCGGTCACTTCCTTTTTTTACAATAACAACATTAACAACGGCATACATTCCTTACCATTATTTACAAAAGATCAATTACTGTTCTTTTATATAACTGAAACCTGATAAAACGGATTTCTGATAATTTTAATATTTTCTACAGAAATTATCTCTTGTAATGGAGGGTCATTATCTTTAAAAAGGTAAACAAAAAAGTTACATTAACACGGTAAACGTTGATAATGCATTTCATATTATGTATTTCATGTTTTAAACAGATCCCAGCAGCGGAGGGGATTCAAGTGGGAAGAGGAGCTATCACATAATTGTTTTGTTTACGTTCCTTGGATTGGCTTTCTTGCTGGCTTGAAAAATATTCCAGATAAAAAGGAAATATATTAACACGGACTGAGGTTTATGATTATTGATATTTTTGTACATATTTGACAATATAATAGCACGTAAATGATCGACTTTAAGTGAATATATTGTACTATCTATAGGGTTATGGAATGTTTTGGCAATTTTATGATGCTCTACTGCCCTAAATTTTAATAGTATTTATTATATTGCTTGAACTTTAATAGGATTGATCTGAGTTGAAGGTTTAAGTACCGTATACGGATTTTCTTATCACTTTATGATCTTTCTATAAAGAACTAGGAATTTGCAACCACGTGTGCATATAATAGTTTTATGTGAAAGGCTTTTTTTTAAATGAATCATTAAATTCTCTTAAAAAAGCAGAATAGGGATAAAAGATTAAGTATGAACACTACGCAGTTTGTTGGTTAAATTCATTTGAAATTATAAGCTAAACCTGGAGGTTACAAATCGTGAAAATGAAACGGAAAATAGGAAAATTAACTTGATTTAAAAAAAAAAGCAGAATAGGGATAAAAGATTAAGTATGAACACTACGCAGTTTGTTGGTTAAATTCATCTGAAATTATAAGCTAAACCTGGAGGTTACAAATTAACTTGATTTAAAGTTTCTAACCATTGCATGATAACTATTTTCACTGAGAGACACAAGTATTAATCACAAAGATATAATTGTAATCCATGTTCATCTGTTGTTTTCCGTCGAATAACATCTGAACATTTTTAAAATCTGTACGAATACTACAAACCAATTTAATTCATACTTGATATGTATTATAAAAAGGGTGAGTGAACTTTTTAAATTGTAAATAACCCTTATTTATCACTTGGATAAAATGTGTAAATATTGATATACACATCATTATTAGGTATATATATGGGGAAAAAACCAAACTAACACCCCCCCCCCCCCAAAAAAAAAACCCACCAAAAACAAACATATTATATAAGGATTGGATAAATTATAAAGCTATTGTCTATTTTATAATTCCAGAGTCAGGATTCCTAATTGTGCATAAAAAAACATGTAGTAAAAATTAGTATATTCAATGTCTTTTATTCTCATTGGCGGTAAGTTTATAGGCGATGATCAGGTGATCATTACGAAAATTTTTAATTTTATAATCTCATAAAGTCAGGAACGTTACATTGTATGTGAACGTGAAGCTGTGTCGTAAATAAAAAAAGTATGTAATGAAAGTTGTAATATCTTAGATTTAGACAAAAATATAAATCAGCTGATATGATGATTTATTTTTAAATTACAATTGTATTTCTTAGGAAGCGTTTGCAATTTTAAAGAAAATGAAATTTACGTCTGTTACACGTTGTGGATAACTGTTTTTCTGTTGTGTTGAACTGTTGCAGTGTTGCATTTATGATTCTTTTTAAAACACATTCAGCACTTCAAGAACATGGAACAATTCTAGCGAACACTGATGGATATTTCAGCATTTAAAATTTAGATTTAAAATTTGTGAATCATTTGAAATCTTTTATGTAAAAAGCCGTAGATTTTAATTATTAAAGCACTGTTTGATTATTGATTTTGTTTTTTGCCTAATAACACTGGATGAAATATCTGGTTTCAGCGCTGCGGAAACCCTTTGGAAACTCTGCGGAAACTTAAGGTTACTTTAAGTTTCCGACAGGTTTCAGCACGGAAACTTCAAGTTTCATTAAGTTTCCGCAGTGCTGAAACTTAGGCTGTCCATGAATCCAAATGGTTTCCGCAACGGAAACTTACTGAAACTTGAAGTTTCTGCATAGTTTCAATCTCCATATACGTTTGGGATACATATTGTTTACAAATGGTTTCCGCGATGGAAACTTACTGAAACTTGAAGTTTCTGCATAGTTTCAACCTCCATATACAATTGGGAAACATATTGTTTACAAAGGGTTTCCGCAACTGAAACTTACTGAAACTTTTTATATTTTTGCTTTCACAAAAGCTGAGCAAGGTTTCTACTTTATGTAAAAACAAAACAATTTCAAACAGTTCCAAATTTATTTTGTTCAAAAATCTTAAATTGTTTCCAATAATAAATAAAATACAGCCAAGACACAATAATGGAGAAACATCCATATGGCAATTCCCTCATTAGGGACTTTTATTAAAAAAATGATAAAATTGCACAAGAAAAAAAACTCCCATAGAAATCTTTACATTTGTATTTTTTTTCATCTCGATTAAATGCCTATCAAATCTACCTTTAAAAATACAACAAAGATCTTACTTTTTTAAAAATATGAATGCAATTTACAAAATAACTGCACGTACATGAATAAACAAAGAAAACTTCACTGTTACACGATACACTTGTCTCAATTTGTTTTGAACTACAATGAATATGTACACCATAAAATATTTTTGAAAAGTCTAAAGTATCCATCTTTAAAAAAAAAAAATACACTACAAAATAGTAGTTGACTATAGAGGTATGACCCAGATTTGATTTGAATATGTCAATAAATTCCAAAATGAGGTCATAGTGACCCACTTACAAGTTGGGATAAACCTTTTCTTTGTTAGTAATTTAATCTGATCTTTTACAATAGAACAGGACTTGATATCATTTTTTTGATAATCCATCAAGTCCAAGTGAACTTTTCATTTCCACCCATGATGTACCAACTGATCAGATTTTAATATCATAAGCCTGTCAGTATTTAATAGATGACCAAGAGGGAGATATGAAAAGCTTGTTGGCCAATAAAAAGCTAACAATGGAGCAGTCTGTCAAATCATGTGCAAAAATATGATGTACACATTTAATTAATTATGCTGATTGCAACACACTTCATTCCTGATGAATATTCTTCTTTACACACGGTTTACCTTCCTACATTTCACTACTTTACCTACATTAATATTTTTAAATCCAAGACATGAAGTAAAATATACATTGTTTATATATGACAAGTATTACTACATGTACATGTACTTGCTTTTTGTAGCATGAATGTATAAAATACAAAGTATCACACAGATCATTCACCTTACAATTCTCATCAATACCAGCATTTTACTTATGATATAAAAGCTAATTCCAATTATATATTAGTTACATAACACAGATTAAAATAAAACCCACATGGAAACAACTTTCCATCCAAGAAATTTTGTTATATAAAAATTGTAATACATGGGGTATATGTTGTCTTTATATATTTTCATATACGACATAATTGAATATTGTTTGGTGAATTTTATCATTTCTATGACCCATGCATTCATCTCCTAATGCAGTGTTTTTACATTTAAGATTGGTTTCTTAATTTTTCATATATTGCTGCAAATAAAAACTAAGTTATCAATAAATGTTTAAACAAAGAAAATGGAAAAAAAAGTAGTTAACACTTATCAACTTGGAGGTGTGAGGATATATGTTACATGGAGTCTAATATTTTATGCAATATTTGCAAATATAACAAATTATTTAAGAAAATGAAAGTTAATATCTGCAAGGTCTAATCAATCATTTAATAAGTCAAAACCATGTGATTTTCTAAGATTCTAGCTTACAGACAGACATTGTAATATACTGGTATTTGATCATATAAAAAAAGTACTTTTATAGTTAATAGATTTTTTGAAATGAGAATACTTTACAGTTAAAAAGTCTTGTTCTGCAGAGGTTTAGTCGGGTCGTAGAGATGTGTCTATTCAAATCAATAAGGAGTGTCCTTGGCTGTTGTTGATGTAACCCGAGTCGTAGTTTATGGAAATAGGCCTTTTTGGGGGACTTTCGAGCATTGTCCAGACCGGTGAAGCACTCATATGATCACATCATGGCTACAGCAGACTTAGTAGTTCTGGACAGTGGTAGCATTAAAATTCTTCTTCTTGCGACGAACTTGTTCCTTTCACTGGGCTGTACTATTTATCTTAAACATGAATAATAAAGTTTCATTTAGATTTTTAAACAATAAACATAAGTCATTCAGCCTAACATGTAATAAAAGCTTTCTGAATAAAATTCTGAATACAGAAGCTACTTTGCAGTTGCCAGTTGCTGTTTAAACTATGTCATATAATGACTACAGTAGTGTCTGGTCTAAAATATTTCATTTTATGTTTGAAGCTATGTTATTTTCATTTTGATTCAATTATTGTTTGTTGAACAATGGAAAAACTTATCAACAATAAGTGTGTTTCACCCCCCCCCCCCCCATCAACCTCCTTTTCTGAATTTCAAGAACTTAGACCTGGATTTCCCAAACATTACTAACGTAAATTATAAACATCCAACACATGTATAAGTTAATGGTGAAAATAATCAATTTCAAAGCAATACCTTGCGTTCACATCGTCCAGCTGGTCAAAACATTCACCCGAATCATCGAACAGAGGATGCAACTAATCACCGGAAACATTGTCCTTGTGCTGTCAATGCTGAAAAAGAAAAACGTGAAAGATTTCATTTTCCGGATTTAATAAATATTTTTTTTTCGTTACATTTAGAGTTTGTAAATTGTTTAATGTGCGAAAGATTCATTGTTCGTCTTGTTTACCAACCAAGCATTCATATATTAGGGACGTTTATATAATTATATATGTGTATACCCTGGATAATCTTGATTATTATGCATATAAAGTTGGTTAATGGTTTATTAACTTGGTCAAAACGTATATTTAAAAGAGATACGGTAATAAAAATTAAAACGCCGAACCAAGTTTGATAAAATGACGCCATCTTGATTTGATGGCGCGAGATCTCGTTTACAAATGAGAGATAAATTAGAGCCTTGAAAATGTTATTGGGAGTATCTATATTGTGAATTAAGTTACCTTGACATGAGTTCTTCGTTCCTGCATTATCTCCTTGTTGTAGAGGCTATTAATGCTTCTCAATTCTCCATTTTACAACAGCACCTTCTTGTCCATTTTAACCTTCGCTCGGAATCATAAAGTGCGCCAATACTGACCAATCAGAACCCGCTAAATCTTGGAAAAGTGCATCTTGGGATAGTTTAAAATGATTAATGTTTAATCAAAATTATCATTTTTTACCGAATAGTATACTTTTTACATGTATATTTATTTTAAATAAGAACTGTCGGAGTCAGTATTTCCTGGTTAAATACGACAAAGTATTGGCGTGTGTTTGTTACAATTGTATTTGAAACACGTGATTAACCCCCCCCCCCCCAAAAAAAAAATGGCCGACCGTTTGTTTACAAATGTCTAATGAAATTAAACAAGTTTTAATTAGACAAATGTATCAGATTTTGTCTTTAACTATATTTTATTTACATCTACTGATGATTTTGATAAACTAAATATGATAGAGCCATATATAGTTTACTGACAAGTTAGTCTTGACTTGTCCAATTTTCACCGCGATTCTAAGCACGGTCATATTCTTATTCAAAATATAGAGGTGTGAAAATATTATGTTCATCACAGAGCAGGTTCTGCATGAACACACAGAAATCACAAATATAATTAGATGCCGATCAATTAACGGGGTCCGGTTAACAGCGTTCACCCGTACGGTGAATTTACAACTACGATGAATTGATTGCAATTATTTTACAGTTACACCTGTGCACTGATTGGTCACGCGATGAACAGTACGTTAAGAATACTTATGAAATTAAAATACAAACGCGATAAACAAGCCGGGAAGTAAGACGTACACGTCGGACTGATATATAAACAAAATATAATTTTAATTATTTGGTATACTTTCTTCATCAAATGTATACGAATGTATAATCAAATTTTAAAAATGGGATTAAAATCACGTGCACCACATGGCTAGTGCTGGATTTTAAACTTATTTGTAATATAACGTATAACTTCAGTAAAATTATAAATAATGCTTATTATATCTTATAACAGAAACATGTATCAATATATGTATGGGGCTGAGTTAGTGCAAAGTAAGACTTAACCAATAGGCATATATAGCCCCCCCCCCCCCCCCCCCACTTTTTCTCGCCGGAAATGTAATTGTTCCTAAATTTACCTTGAAAGATTGAGAAGTTGGAGTAATAGGCATACTAGCCCCCCCCCCCCCCCCCCCCCCCCCGCAACGGATAAGGAATTTCATGATTTTGGGAAAAAAAATTTGGGTAGGGAAATTTATTTTCGAAAGTATATAGTATAGGTATACCCCCCCCCCCTCAATATTTCTGAGGATTAGTCTAGCCCCCCCCCCCCCCCCCACACTTTCAATTTGCTTCCGACGCCAGTGAATCATGATACAGTCATACATGCAGTAAAGTCTGAAATGCATGTAAATAATTAAACAATTATTATATTAGACTCAAACTCCAAGTGGGTTTTACTTGTTATTATCAACTGTAGAATTAAACAAAAAAAATCCTGTGTACATGTGTTGGCGTGGTATTAAAAAAGAAATGAATTAGCTTTAAACTTCAGGTTGTACGAATATTTGGTACGATTTGTAAAAATTTACAACGACTTTACCTTAATTTGTTTGCTTAATTAGTTACTGTACCTCAAGGTTCATTCAAATGATAACTAAATGATTTAAAGCTTTTTTGCAATTACAGTATCAAATTTTTTTTCATACAAATCATTTATCTTAGAAAGTTATGGACTTTCTCCTATTTACACGAGCAGAATCAGTCTCCTTTCAAAGTTAGAAATATTCAAAGTAAATAAAAATAATTTCTCTTTGGGCAAACGAAAAAACAAACCAAAATGCATCACGGGAATGTTTAGAAAAGGAGACCGCTTGGTTTCGTCCCCCGAATGATTGGGGTTATTCAACCCGCATGCTATGCATCAATTGTAAAGAGAACAGACTTTGGAAATATTAGCGAACAAAACGTACACATGTTTATTTGTAATTTGTCTGATCATTTTGACCTTTATTTAAAGCGATGTCAAATTCGTAATACAACCATACCCGTCTCGTCGAAATTTAACATGAGGCGAAATAACGCGGTACCTTTTAATGTCGTTTGTTTTGTTAGCAAATTTTGTACGTATTTTTCTTCATTGAAATTTGGCATAATTGACGGGTAAAACTACTGCAATGTCTATTATTATTCATAAACTTAGCATAGCCATCGTTTAAAAGCGTGCATAAAATTTGATATAAAATCGGACCAAGCAGCTTTAAGAAGGAGTCTTACAAAATTGGTATATTAATTTATTTTACTAAATAATTATAATTTACTTATCAGTTTTACTAACTCAGGTACACACAAATTGAAAAAAAATTCCCGCCGGGCTCCAGTTATAAACTCACGCTTCGTACTGTGTATATGTTATGTAACAGTCTTTTGTTCACTCCTGACAGAAAAAAACCCTGCAATCCACACAGAATATACAGGAAAATCACAGAGGAGGTCACCTGGACAAAGAATGTATACACATGTATACACGTGCCCGAGTACCTAAGATTAATGATTTCATCATATGCATTAAACAAGATCAGACATCAGTTTTTCTTTTCAAATTCAATTAATTACTTAGTAAGGTTCTTAATCGCCTTATTTGCCACATTTGAAGATAGTTACATGTATACATATAGTTTCAGTCACGCTGAAACCTTACTATACATTTTAGTATGTACGGATTCATTATCATTAGGCTAGAATTAAACTTAAACCTGTTGAAAATAAATGATTTCACTATTAAACTCAAATCAATTTTAGTAATAGTTTCAGCAATGCGTAAACCATTCGGAATCTTAACTTAAAGTTTCAGCATTCTGAAACCTAGCGGAAATGTTCTGAAACTGATTGATATTTCCATAATAATTTACACAACTTTTCACATGATTCAAATTTAGTTTCCGCAGTGCGGAAACCATCAGGAATCTTAGACTAAAGTTTCTGCTGACTGAAACCTAACGGATACTTGCTGAATCGATATAATGGTTTCCGCATTGCGGAAACTATACATGAAATTTCAACTTCAAGTTTCAGCAAGGTTTCCATATAGTTTCAGTTTTGCTGAAACTTGATTTTTCATCCAGTGTAACTTCTAGTTTTTCTACTTATTGCTTCAACCTGAGAGAGGTGAAAGATTAGTTATTTCATATATTAAACTTTATACAATCTTTGTTTACAATAAAGATGCTTGAAGTTTTATTTGTTTTTCAGCAGCCTCGAGCTCTCAAACACGTGAATTTAATAAAAAAAACCTTGCTGTAGCTTTAATCGTCTATAAAAGTACAATGTATATTGAAATGCATTAAGTATGTTGGTAAACATTTCTAAATTGCTTTGCAATTCTGTAACATGAAAAGCAAAGAGCAAAATCGAAAGACGACAATAATGTTAAATAGCACCTTTGTTCATATTAAACACAAGATATAATTATTCATGCTTAGTTATGATTCGCAACAACACTTTAATGGTATTTATTACATGTAGAAGATAAATATATCTTATCAAAAAAATTGTAGGAAGACAATTTTTATCACATTATCATGAGCTCTGGTGTAGCTGGTTTTGAATATATGTATTTTCTCTTTTGGCAAACTTTGGATGGAGGGGAACATCTTTTGCGAAATTGTGCGTTGCGAATAAAAATCTTACTGAATAGGGCACAAAATATTTGGAATTGATTTGATGTTGAGACGGGAATCTAACGAGGTCGTATTTTGTTATCTCTCAAAATACACTAAGCATAAACGCTTCCTAGGATAGAATGTTTTAATTAAGTATCAGTCAAAACTGGTCGTCCGCGCATCTACGGGTGGTCCACGGGCGGATTTTAATGAAAATCGTTAATGACAATTTTGGAAGGACGCACGTTTCCTAAGGGCACGTACGCTGGCTAATGGACATGCACACTAATCGTCAGTTTCCTTGCGTGATCTGAAAATCTACGATGCAGTTGCGCTTCACTCAAGGAACCGCAAGAAGATCATACGAATGACTTAAGGAGATATCACTTAAGAAGATACCATTGCGTAACACGTAGGTTGACTGCAAGTCGCATGTGTTCTGTATCAACCTCTAATGATAAAACGCAACCTAATGATACAAATATCACTAAGCGTTGCAATTTCAACTCCTAATGCTAAAAATTCTTGCATTAACAGTTGGCAATATCAACCACTAATGATACATCGCCGCCTATTGATGCATTTTTATCATTAAGCGTCGCGAATGCAAAGCAGACCTAACGCTTAATGAAACAAGCAAAAAGCTACAAGGTCATTAACCGGCGTTTTATAATTAGAGCTTGACACAGTGCTCACAATCAACATATAAATTGACGCACAGTAAATGTACGTCACACTTACGTCATGCGTACACCAATTGCTCGGGGTGCGTGCAAATCGCACATAGACAAGATTTTTATAAGAAAATTATTAAGATAAAAATTCCCACAAGGAAAAGAGAATTGACAGTTTTACAAATCATCAAAATCAAATCAAAGAATCAAGTAACCCTATTCTTAAATCCAAAATCAAACAAATAAAACAATCAAAGTACTGATAGTACTGAAAAGCGCTAACCTAGCTAGGTTCTAAAGGGAATTTACTTTGTACAAGCTTAGTTAGAAAGAATCGATTTGATTATACGATATGTCAGCTTCTGTTTAGGCAATATATTTCCTCATCACTGCGTGGCAGCTCCTGCAATGATGTACGTGAGCCCTGCACCTTGGATTCACAATAGCCCGAACTTTATATTCACAATAGCCCGTGCAACAATGTGCGTAAACCCCTGAAACTAGTTCCCTAACCAGTTTAAATGATGAATATCTCTGCTCATAGGCGACGGTTATTTGATGCCCCGGAAGTAGAAGTCTAACGACAATAAAGCGCTTAGCTGTGCTTTACGCTTTAAAAAGCAGAACGATATTTTCAACTAAAACAAACTACACAAAAACCTCCAACACATTCCACTGGAAGAAGCTGTGGTTTCGTGAGTATGATAATTTTCGTTTGTAAACAGAATACTTTCTCCGTTTTGAAAATATTTTCATCTCATATGACCATTAAAACTTTTAAATACTGTTTCCATAATTGTATCAAAATCCAAATATCTGAAAATAATTTATAGCCTTTAATTTTTAAAATGTTTGAGGTGTAAATGGTGTCACTCTTTGAATAATAACATTTGTAAAAGCAAAGTTATTCAATGTGGCTTTTAACTTTCAATTGAAAGTTTCGTCAAATGTTTTTCGAAGATAAGTTCAACAAATAGTTAACAAAATTGAAAAATCATTTAAAGAGGTTCGTTCCGCTGTTTTTGGGTAGCCTTTTTGGGTCACCTCTTTTCTAAAAATTATGCATTATATATTGATTCTACTGAAAAATTCAAATTCCATAATGCCAAACAAACTCTCTTCAATAAAATAGTAAAGGAAAAATTACATACTTACAGAGTTTAGTATGGGACTATATTTTGTGGCGGAATGTTTTTAAGAAGAAAATGAACATTTTTCATAACTCAGTTTGTTTAGAGTACCGTCACTTTAGCTTCCTTATTTTCAGTGCAAACAAAATTTTCACATAGTTTGTGCATTAGGATATTTTCATTTTGTTACGTAAAACATAATTTTACAATTTTTCAATATTTCTATTGACACATATTGGCAAATTTTCATTTTTATATTTCATAAAAGTCAAAGAAAAATGAATCCCAATTTTTGCCCAAAATCAGCTTATTTCATGCCATATCTCAAATTTTACATAATAAACCCATACTTTTTTGTTTTATTTTCTGAAATTTTAAGATTTTTCTAACAAGTTAAACATAATTTGAGAAAAAGTTTGAGACTTTTAAATAATTTCATTGCATGCTGAATTGGTAATGGATAAGAATAGCGTTTTATCAGTGCAAAAAGGTCACAGTATCAATTAGGGGAAGAAATTGTAACATTTTGTTATGATAATTTCAATTTTATTTATTTTCAATAGTATAAATTTGTATTTGATGCCATGGTTCATTCCAATCATAATATATAGAAGAAAAACGATTTATGCCAAATCTGCACTTTTTGTTCAGAAAGGTCATATTAAATACACCGTAGCGCCAAATGAAACATATACACCCCATTTTGAATATTGATTAAGCTTTGTGTAAATTTTTAAAAAATACTTTAGAAAAAAAAACTTAACACTTTTGATCGCAGGATCCAACGCCCTTAAAGATATTTCATTGCCCAAGTAAATTATCAGTTTGATAATAAAATCGCTAAAATTAGTTTTTGACTCAGACTTTCTACTAGATTTAAGAGAAGTTATTAAAAAATTTATGGTATAAGATACGAAAGATAAATTATGTTTTCTAGATTTCAGAGAAGTTTTAAATATTTTATGGTATAAGATAAAAAAATAAATTATGTTTTCAAAACATTCCTAATTTGTTTCGGCCAGTTAACGTACTCTGATCACTAAAGCAGCAATTACATAATAATAGTCTTCTTTTTCTACGAGTTGTTTTGACGTTTCAATAATACCTTGCTTACAATAGATATATTTCAGTACATGTATAAGGAAAAATATATTTATTATTCAATATGACCACTAAAAATTGTCCGTGCAGCTGTCGTAAAGCACAGAAAGACGTCAGTACGATTGAGTTGCAGGTGACTTACAACGCGGATGTTATAACTGCGTTCTCAAGGCAAACGTACGTTTGGTGCATGACAATCGTGAAAAGGAAGTACGGTTCCTAAGGGCATCGCACGTTGCGAGTGGCAACCCGTCTCCAAACAAGTGTACGTGACACCCTCGACTGGCTCTTCAAACGTCCAATTGCCTTACGTTCATCATTTCAATTCGATTTTTAACGCTACTGTCAGGCAGTGGAGCCACGACTGACAAAATTCGTAGCATACGCACGATCATCAAACACGTACGGCCAGTTGTGACTGAGGCTTTACCTAACGTGTTCTCTATTTTCCAAGTCGATTAAATGGACACTGATTAAGCGTAGTAGACGGCCGAGCGTAAATACGAGTCGCATTAAACAATCAATCGCTGCATTTATGATAATTAACGAAAGTCAAACTCGATCTATAGTTTATTTTTACGAAACTGCACTGCTAGTTTAAAATGAATTCACCAAACCATAACGGATTAAAGTCCAGAAAATCAAGTTAGGACAACATCACTGAGGGTTTACGGAAAGACTGCACTGAAGACTAAATTACTCCCCTGTGTCACTAGTAGAGGACTAAAACTGGTCTTTATCTTCAAATCCGGCATTTGGCAGTATATTGTTCATGGATGTTTAAGTATCATGCAGTAGAAAACTGTATATTACTTTTAGTAGAGGACTTTATGATCTTTCTAAGATACAGTCAGTTTCAATGGTCATTGTAAGTAGCAGTAATTATAAAGACCAACTTTTTAAAACATTACATACATTTACAACACAAGATCATTTTGTCCCCGACATTACAATATGCAATTTTATTAGATTGGTTTATTTAACGCATGGTATGCAATTTGTCTGCACGGCCTATTGTGTTAAAGGACCGACGATATCCAAATGTAAGTATTGGATGCTATGTGGTAACACACTTTGAAAAATTACGCACTTTGAAAACGGTTTCACCCGTCTTGAAATCGCCCAGATGCAGTTGTGTCAACAGAGATATTATTTGTGACATAAAATTCGCCAGTCTTTAATTCGCCCTCTGACAACGAAGGCGAAAGGAGCGAAAACAAAACAGGGGCAAATATTTCCCTCTATACAGTATATGTAACGTTTATTAGTTGAAAAAGTGTGATTTTATGAATTGAATACGGCAAGATGCTGAAATGGCGCTTGTCATTGTTCTAGGTATTTTGCATATATGCATAAAGTCTAAGGTAAAAGTATGATTAAATCATTTACTTGAGGTGGCGATGGTTTTAGGAAATTATTGACGAAGCATTAAGAGAAAACTACTAAGGAGGAAGACCAGTAGAGAAAGCATAAAAGAAAATCCACGCCTACATGTATATCACAATTCGTGTTGTGGAGGAGGATGTATGCGTCTTCAATAGATTTGACCATCTCAGTGATCTGGATACTGGGACTTCCATGGACTTTATGGAATCTTCACCTCAAACAAAGAAAAAAAAGAAGACCAAGGCAACCTGGCAGAAAGGAAACAGTCAGAATCCCATGTCCTCCTAATCCCTGGGTTTAAATGCTACAGACACTGAGACTTTCGTGGACTCTGTGGAATTTTTACCCCAAACAGGGAAGTAAAGATGACCAAGGCATCCTGGAAGAAAGGAAGGAGTCAGGAGTCCATGTCCTCCCGGTCTTCCTGTTCAAGTCAATCCTAATCGGATTCCTAATGTGTTTAGCCAACCAAGAGACGAAAAACCAAGTTCGTTTCAGTGATGATGATGAGTTTCTGCCTTCCTTGGATAGATGCGAGTCCTCTCGAAGTGACACATAATCCTTTGGAAGTGACACACCATTAAGTAATAACCTGAAGTGTGTCATGTCCAATCAAAAAATACCAAATGGCGATAAATCAGACTCTTACTGCGTAATAAACAACGTTGCAAATAGAGAAGAACGTAAAAACAATATTCGCTCGGACTTTTTGGATGACTGTGGTACCTGGGACACCAACACGGAAGACTTCATATGACAATGACAAGTCCGGGAATCTAAAAAGTGTTTCGTTTAAAAGGAAAAACATCACAGATCTGGGAACCTCTGGAACATTAACCTACAAATGAAACTTTAATACAAATCCGACGGTATTACACAAAACAGAAAGGAAATCATCAGTTCAAAATGAGGGTGACAACTTTTGAAAGATTGTCTCATTCCTTAGAAGCAAAACTAATGGCATGGCATTAGTTGAGTATCGTGGACAATATTAGGACATAGCCTTACCCCATGGGCAATTCAAAAGTTGTCAAGAAAAGTATGTTAGGACCGATTCAGACATCTTAGAGAAAGCTTACCACCTTAATGAAAAAAGAAAGAAACCAGACGAAATCATTGAAGTGATAGGCGGGACGATTCTTTTCGAGCTCCGAAAAACTCCAAACAATTTAGAAACATGAAATATCCTGCAACTGTAAAGACAACCCCAGTTAAACTGACCAATGCAGCAGATGAAAGAACTAAAACCACTTTCTACCAAATATGGCCTATTATACTATATTATATTATATGTTTAAACTAAAGTTTTGTATATACTTACACATTATATTATTGCGAAATGATATCAGGATATCTCATATGCAGACATCAACACTCATCATGTTGATCAGTTCATCACAAGCTGACAGACGACAATTTCTCCTCTTCCCGCGATAAGTCCAACGGTATTATTTCGATGACAGCGCATTCCTCGCTGATAATTATTAATATAATGTGTAAGTATATACAAAACTTTAGTTTAAACATCTTTTGGGTGAAAAATGAAGTACATTTTATTACAAAAATCTACCACCCATTGTCAACTCTGACACTTACCCTAATCGCATGTGTATTAACTTTTGGTCAAACCGGACATTAGACGTACATAACAAAAGTCAAACCTATACATGTTTGTAGTTTTCCCGGAAATTTCGGCTTTTTTCAACATTAGAGACATTTTTTCTTATACAGCGCATTCCTCGCTGATAAATATTTTAAGTGTAATTAAAAGAAAAAGTCAAAAGAAAATTTTTCCAACGAAAAAAATTATCAGCGAGGAATGCGCTGTCATCGAAATAATACCGTTGGACTTATCGCGGGAAGAGGAGAAATTGTCGTCTGTCAGCTTGTGATGAACTGATCAACATGATGAGTGTTGATGTCTGCATATGAGATATCCTGATATCATTTCGCAATAATATAATGTGTAAGTATATACAAAACTTTAGTTTAAACATCTTTTTCACTCTTGTATCTCTTTTTCTAAAGTTTTAAAACGCCAACTTTTAAATAACCATGCAAACAAGTAGGGGCCTATAGTTTATAATGAGAAAATGTCAAGGGTACTGCAACTGTTTGACGTTTCTGATGTACAGTAAGCATATAAAAAGTGTAAATAATAAAAGAAAATACGTGCTCATTAAAATCAATTGTTTTTTACTTTCATAGATAGAATTTGTACATCGTACACAGTTTGTTTACAATCGGAGAATTCGACTTGAAAGTCTGTCATTGGGTGTTTAAGGAATATGTAGTTGAAACACGTAGAATAAAACTACGTTTAGAACAGATAGGTAGTTTTATTATTGTGAAAGGTGATTTAATATTATCAATAGTCATTGTTGTTACATAGTTTTAGCTAGTTATAATAAATAAATGTCGTACATAAAAAATTGAATGCACTATTCTAAATAGCTGCAAGGGGGACAACTCTAACAAAGTTGCAGTGGTGGATCTTGCATTTTTAAGGTCTTCCGTTTCCAACGGAAGACCTTTCTATTATTGTGCGGGTTAAGATTTTTAGGGTCTTCCGTTTTCAACGGAAGACCCTCTTGTTATTCTTCGGTTTCTTTTTATTATTAGGGTCTTCCGTTTCCAACGGAAGACCCTCTTGTTATTCTTCGGTTTCTTTTTATTATTATTAGGGTCTTCCGTTTCCAACGGAAGACCCTCTTGTTTTTCTTTGGTTTCTTTTTATTATTATTTTATTTTTTATTTTTTTCTGACTCCTTGTCGGCTTTATATCTCAAAAATTTTTTATCCGATTTCAATGAAATTTTCAGAATTTTTGTAAAGTTACCGTGCCTAAAAGATGTTAAAGTTTCAGCATTTACGTCACTTCCGTTCAAATTTGGCGGCCATTTTTAAATTTAAAAAAAGTGATTTTGTCCGGAAGAAATCTCCGTAAACTTTAAAGATATCGCTTTGAAATTTTTCCTGATGATAGACGTATCAATTCTATAATGTACTGGTGGGTTTAAAATTTTGTTCATCAATTTTGCTCAAAACCGGAAGCAGTTCCAATTTTTGGAAATTTTCATTTTTTTGAACAAAATAAGACAATACTACAGTCTTATAGAGCTTGCCATGGTCAATTCAAGTCTGAAATCTGTTTGAAAATCGGACGATGCATGACAGAGATATCGGGGTTTAAAAAATGATTTTTCCGGAAATTTTGATTCCGCGTCCTTGGTTTAAAAAATAGCGTAATGTTCCAAGTAAAATTAATTCGTACCAAAAATAATTGTTAATTCGTACTTAAAATCATTCGGATTTTGTTAAGTCGTACCAGGAATAATTCGATTTTTTCATCTTTTTATTTTAGTTTCCCTTGTTGTTGGTTTAAGAGCTCTGCTTCTTACAGGAACTTCCGGCTTTACTTCCGACAATAACGGAAGACCCACTCGTTGCTTTGCAACGAGCTTTGCTCTAGTTATTATTCTTTTTCTTTTCTTCTGACTCCTTTTTTGCCTCATAACTCAAAAGGTTTTTAACCGATTTTGATGAAATTTTCAGAGATTTTTGCAAGTTGGCGTCCCTTAAAAATGTAAAAGTTTTAAAGAGAACGTCACCTCCGTTTTGACATGACGTCATTTTTAAAAATTTCAAAAAGTCATTTTGTCCCGGACTTTTCTCAAAAACGCTTTAAGATAGAGGCTTGAAATTTTGAATGGTTATGATTTGATCGATTTACCTCTGTAATAAGGCTCGAAATGAAAATCTATCACTTCCGGTCGAAACCGGAAGTAAAACAAATTTTTCGAAAAAATGATTTTTCTGATTTAATCAAAAATGTATATGTGTTTTGTAGAGCTTATTAAGCTGAATCTAACACTGAAAACCGTTTTAAAATCGGACGATGCATTACAGAGATATCGGGGTTTAAAAATTGATTTTTCCGGAAATTTTGATTCCGCGTCCTTGGTTTAAAAAATAGCGTAATGTTCAAAGTAATATTAACTCGTACCAAAAATAATTGTTAAGTCGTACTTGGACACATTCGGATTTTTTTTGTTAAGTCGTTCTTGAAATCAGAAAGGTTTTTGTTAAGTCGTACTTGAAATCATTCGTTTTTTGTTAAGTCGTACCAGGAATAATTCGATTTTTTCATCTTTTTATTTAAGTTACTCTTGTTATTGGTTACAGAGCTCTGCTTCTTACAGGAACTTCCAGCTTTACTTCCGACATTAACGTAAGACCCACTCGTTGCTTTGCAACGAGCTTTGCTCTAGTTATTATTCTTTTTCTTTTCTTCTGACTCCTTTTTTGCTTCATAACTCAAAAGGTTTTTAACCGATTTTGATGAAATTTTCAGAGATTTTTGCAAGTTGGCGTCCCTCAAAAGTATTAAAATTTTAAAGAGAACGTCACGTCCGTTTTGACGTGACGTCAATTTTAAAAATTTT